>NW_026516213.1:600000-1045785 GCF_025602895.1 Polychytrium aggregatum | reverse complement strand
TTGACCATGTGCAGCGACTGAGGCGAGAGCAACTTGAGCTGCTCGAAGGCGGCGATGGCGTTGTCGTCCCAGACGACGGACTTGGTCGAGTTGGCGGAGCGGGTGGTGATCAGCGTCGAGAGCGGACCTGTAACAGGACTGGGGACTGGACGAGAGCGGACGGACTGGAGTGAGCGGGTAACGACTGGTTTACTAGGCGAAGGACGGTGTTGTCGTCTCGCCGGTTTATTTTCGGCGGGCGACGCCTTGCATTTACATCCCTGGGGGGTAGCGGACCGGCTTGCCTGCGCTCCTTGGCGCGGGCTAAGCCCCCTCGTGTCAGGAATTGGCGAGGGCAGGGCAGGGGAATCAAGGGCAGGGACAGGGGAGCTAGGACGGGACGGGAACAGGGACAGACAAGGAGAGTGATAATCGTTTATTAGAAGTGATAATTCACTAGCGTTCATCAGGAGGGGAGCGGGGTGGTCTATTTAAGTCTATGCCTACTCCCCCCCCGCTCGCCCTTCGGAGAATATATTTAGTCTCCGATCATATGTTTCCCACGGTCATGAATCATGACCATGTGGCCATGCAGGGTGGATCATGAGTGACGTGTCGCGCGACTGTCAGTCACGTTCATAACACCTCGGGATGCCTTCCGGGTCGTCCCGGAGCTCCCTGTCCGCGTGCCCATTACATCACCCTCTCCCTAAGCCCCCTTCCTATGTCTGGGGTGTCTTGCGGACTTGGTCTTGGTCGGCGTTCGAGGCTTCAAGGGGTACCGTTGATGGAATTCTTGGACTACTTGAGGTGCGCTCCTGCAATTCTCTTCGGATTCCCACGAGTCTTCGTCTGGTCCGTAGCCCCTCCATCGGATCAGGTATTCCAACTTATTACCTCTTACCCTCGAGTCCAGTATCTCCTGCACCTCGTATTCTTCGTGGCCGTCAATTTCGATCGGCGGTGGAGGAGGTCCCTGTCGTCCTGGGAGCTCATTGGGCTTGACCGGTTCCAGCAGAGACGCATGGAACACCGGATGGATCCGGGCCATCGACTTCGGCAGCTTGAGTTCGAAGGCCACCTCGTTGATCGCCCTAACGACTTCGAAGGGTCCAAGGCGCTTCCAATCCAGCTTGTCGCTTGGGCGCTGCGTCCTTATGTTGCGACGAGACAACCAGACCTTGGATCCGACGGCAATGTCAAAAGACTTACGGTGCCTGTCGGCGTTGGCCTTCTGTCTGGACTGTGCGTCCGCGAGGTGAGTCTTGAGTTGTTCGAGGTGCTGCTTGATTTTTTCGATGCGCTCCTCGGCTGCAGGCACCTCGGACTGGGTCGACAGCTTGAAGTCACAGGCAGGGTGGAATCCGTAGTTCGCATAGAACGGTGTGCTCTTGGTGCTCGAGTGGGCCGAGTTATTGTATGCGAACTCAGCTAACGGCAAAAGCGAGACCCAATCGTCCTGTTGGTAATCGCAGTAACATCGGATGAAGGTTTCGAGGACGCTGTTGACTCTTTCCGACTGCCCATCCGACTCGGGGTGGTAGGCGCTGGACAGGTCAGTCAAAGTGCCCAGAAGCTCATGGAATCGTCGCCAGAAGGTGGACTTGAACTGCGGACCCCTGTCCGTCACGATGTTAGAGTCCGAGGGGGACTCAACGGCAAAAGAAGAGGTGAGCTCGAAGTGAGCTCAGGGAAAGCAAGGGTAAAGTCCGAAGTGGACTCGGAGAGGGAGCGAGGGAAGCAAAGATCCGTTCAAGATAAGACTAGTCTCGAAATGAGACGTGAGGAACACTCAGAGAATAAAGTAGAAGGCACTTTATTTAGTCCTATTTTGAACGCTGAGGTTCGACTACACATCGCGGGGGTCAGGCTATTTATAGACAAGTCCGGACTTGGCAGCGAAGGGCGGCCAAGGGAGGGAAAAGTGGGCGATCGAGCAGGGCGAAGGGGGCGATGCACGAACGAGGGCCGAGAAGGACCACCGAGACAGGCAGAGAACCAAAGCGAGAGAGGCGCAAGCAAAAGCGAAGCACCTGGCAGGAGAAACGTGCAAAGGCGAAGCAATGTGACTCAACGTCCAAGAAGCGGATTGGTCAAGTATAAGGTTGGGGCAAATGCATGCGAGATGAACAAGAGATCGGGGCGGTCAGGCAGGTCATGAGTCACCGGTGGGGGGACACATGACCGGCAGCCGAATTGCAACCAATCGCAGCAAGGCGCGTGCACAAACAAACCGGCGCGTGCGAAGAAGACAAAGGAAGCGGAGCAGCGCGGGGAAACGGAAGTGCGGAATGGGCGGAAATGGCAGGCAAAAGGCGGAAAATCGGAGGGGAACTACAAAGCTACACACAAACAAACAGAAAGGCAAAAGAACAGCCAAGTGTGCAGTCAAAGTGGAGAACAAGCAGGAGCTATCCCTAACATCATCCCCTTCCTTAGCGACGAACTCCGGGCGTCGCCTTCGGCTTTGAGGGATAGCGAAGGTGGAAGTCAGCAACAAGATCAGTGGCGTGGGAAACATTGGCAGCGGGCTCCCAAGACCGGTCAGTCTCGGAATAGCCCTTCCACTGAACCAAGTACTGTAAGCGACCACGGAAGAGCCGAGAATCGAGAACAGTCTCGACCTCAAACTCTTCCTGGGAGTCAACAAGAATGGGAGGTGGTTCGGGTTGGGTGAACTCGGGAACAATGTCCTTCGTTCGGGGTTCAAGGAGGGATACATGGAAAACGGGGTGGACTTTAAGTGTGGAAGGGAGTTTAAGTTCAAAGGCAACGGGGTTGATGCGGCGAAGAACTTTAAAGGGGCCAAGCTTTTTCTGATCAAGCTTGTTGGAGGGACGAAGGGTGCGGATGTGGCGACGATCAAGAAAAACGAGGTCGCCAACGGAGATGTCGGGAGTGGGGAGACGGGATTTGTTGGCCTGCACAGTGTAGGACTCTTGGGCAACCCGGAGGTTGGCCTTGAGATCCTCGAGAACGGTCTGAAGTCGGTCGACACGTTCTTCGGCAGAGGGCACAACAGAGGGATCACGGATGATAGAGGGATCGAAAATGGGGTGATGGCCATGGACTGCAAAGAAGGGAGTCATGCCAGTGGAAGTGTTTTCCGAGTTGTTGTAAGTGAACTCGGCAAGGGGAAGGTGAAGGGTCCAGTCGTCTTGCAGGTAATTGCAATGGATACGCAAATACTGCTCGATGACCTGGTTGAGAACCTCGGTCGAACCGTCGGTCTCGGGGTGGAAGGCAGAAGAAAGGGAAATCTTCGTCTTCAGAAGCTCATTGAAGCGCCTCCAGAAGGCCGAAGTAAACTGAGTTCCTCGGTCCGAAACAATAGACCGGGGACAACCATGCAAGCGGAAGATGTGGGAGAGGAAGAGTTCGGCGGTTTGCTCGCCTGTGACCGTCTTCGTGGTGGGCACAAAGTGTGCTTGTTTGGACAGGCGGTCCTTAACCACGAAGATGGAGTCAAAGCCGTTCGAAGGTGGGAGATCCGTGATGAAGTCCATCGACAGGTCCCACCAACGTTCGGAAGGAACGGGGAGAGGGTGAAGTAAACCATAAGGGGAGTGACGGGACGGCTTGGCTCGCTGGCACGCTTCACAATTAGCAATGAAGCGACGCACAGACTTACGAAGCCGGGGCCAGTGAAAGTCCCGGGAGATGAGCTCAACGGTCTTGGCAAGACCAAAGTGACCAGCGGCAGCGGAGCAGTGACGTTGCTCAAACACTTTGAGCTGGAGCTCGGGGGAAGGGACAACGATCAGGTCTTTAAAGTAAAGGAGACCGTCACGGAAGGAGTAATCGCCATCAAGACGTTTGGCGTTGAAGTCGGAAAGAAGGGAACAAGAAAGGGTGGCAGCTCGAATCTCGGAAAGAAAGTCGGGATTCGAGCCGATAACAGTGATGCTGTCGAGAGAAATAGACTCGAACAGCTGAAGGAAGTTGGTGGAGTGGAGGGAGTCACCAGGCTTTATCTCAAAGTCAGAACGGCGACTAAGAGCATCAGCTTTGGTGTTGAGGCGACCAGGGCGGTGGTAAATGCGGAAAGCAAAGTCAGAAAGGAATTGGGCCCACCGGAACTGGCGGCGAGAAAGTTGAGAAGCGGAAGTGAACCGGGTAAGGTTCTGGTGATCAGAGAAGACAAGAGTGGGATGATCAGGGTCGGCAGCCATCAAGTAATGACGCCAGGCAGTAAAGGAGTCGACAATGGCAAGGAGCTCTTTGTCGTGAGTGTCATAATTCACCTCGGCAGGACGGAATTGCCGAGAGTGAAATGCAACGGGGTGAAGAGCGCCGTCAGGGTCAAACTGGGAAAGGACGGCACCCAAAGCAAAGTCAGAAGCATCGGGCTCGATGACAGCGGGTTTGGAGAAATCAAAGTAACGAAGAATAGGTGCCGAAGTGAAGGAATGTTTAAGAGAATCAAAAGCCTCTTGGGCCTCGGGAGACCAAGAGAAGGTGGATGATTTGGTAGTGAGGGAAGTCAAAGGACGAGCAAGTGCAGAAAAGTCCTTGACGAAGCGGCGATAAAAGTTTGCGAAACCAATAAAGACTTGGATATCGCGAGCAGAAGAGGGAACAGGCCAAAGGGAAACGGCCTCGACCTTGGCAGGGTCCATTTTAATGCCATCGGCAGAAATGATCATGCCGAGAAAATCAACTTCAGAAAGGTCAAAAGAACACTTGGCCGGATTGACCTTAAGGGAGTGTTCACGAAGGCGAGAAAGAACAAGCTTAACATGCTCCTCATGCTCCTGGGGATCTTTTGAGAAGATCAGGATGTCGTCAAGATAAATGACAACACAGACACCAAGGAGGTCCGAGAAGATGTCGTTCATAAAAAACTGGAAAGCAGCGGGGGCATTCGAAAGACCAAAGGGGATAACGTTGTACTCAAATGAGCCAGATTTACAAACAAAAGCAGTCTTCCACTCATCGCCCTTCTTGACACGAACCAAGTGGTAAGCATCAGGAAGATCAAGGTGTGAGAAGACGCGGGCAGAAGAAAGTTTATCCAGAAGATCCTGGAAGAGGGGAAGAGGGTAGCGGTTCTTCTTCGTGATGGTGTTAGAGTCCGAAGGGGACTCAACGGCAAAAGAAGAAGTGAGCTCGAAGTGAGCTCAGGGAAGGCAAGGGTAAAGTCCGAAGTGGACTCGGAGAGGGAGCGAGGGAAGCAAAGATCCGTTCAAGATAAGACTAGTCTCGAAATGAGACGTGAGGAACACTCAGAGAATAAAGTAGAAGGCACTTTATTTAGTCCTATTTTGAACGCTGAGGTTCGACTACACATCGCGGGGGTCAGGCTATTTATAGACAAGTCCGGACTTGGCAGCGAAGGGCGGCCAAGGGAGGGAAAAGTGGGCGATCGAGCAGGGCGAAGGGGGCGATGCACGAACGAGGGCCGAGAAGGACCACCGAGACAGGCAGAGAACCAAAGCGAGGGAGGCGCAAGCAAAAGCGAAGCACCTGGCAGGAGAAACGTGCAAAGGCGAAGCAATGTGACTCAACGTCCAAGAAGCGGATTGGTCAAGTATAAGGTTGGGGCAAATGCATGCGAGATGAACAAGAGATCGGGGCGGTCAGGCAGGTCATGAGTCACCGGTGGTGGGACACATGACCGGCAGCCGAATTGCAACCAATCGCAGCAAGGCGCGTGCACAAACAAACCGGCGCGTGCGAAGAAGACAAAGGAAGCGGAGCAGCGCGGGGAAACGGAAGTGCGGAAGGAGCGGAAATGGCAGGCAAAAGGCGGAAAATTGGAGGGGAACTGCAAAGCTACACACAAACAAACAGAAAGGCAAAAGAACAGCCAAGTGTGCAGTCAAAGTGGAGAACAAGCAGAAGCTATCCCTAACATCATCCCCTTCCTTAGCGACGAACTCCGGGCGTCGCCTTCGGCTTTGAGGGATAGCGAAGGTGGAAGTCAGCAACAAGATCAGTGGCGTGGGAAACATTGGCAGCGGGCTCCCAAGACCGGTCAGTCTCGGAATAGCCCTTCCACTGAACCAAGTACTGTAAGCGACCACGGAAGAGCCGAGAATCGAGAACAGTCTCGACCTCAAACTCTTCCTGGGAGTCAACAAGAATGGGTGGAGGTTCGGGTTGGGTGAACTCGGGAACAATGTCCTTCGTTCGGGGTTCAAGGAGGGATACATGAAAGACGGGGTGGACTTTGAGTGTGGAAGGGAGTTTAAGTTCAAAGGCAACGGGGTTGATGCGGCGAAGAACTTTAAAGGGGCCAAGCTTTTTCTGATCAAGCTTGTTGGAGGGACGAAGGGTGCGGATGTGGCGACGATCAAGAAAAACGAGGTCGCCAACGGAGATGTCGGGAGTGGGGAGACGGGATTTGTTGGCCTGCAAAGTGTAGGACTCTTGGGCAACCCGGAGGTTGGCCTTGAGATCCTCGAGAACGGTCTGAAGTCGGTCGACACGTTCTTCGGCAGAGGGCACAACAGAGGGATCACGAATGATAGAGGGATCGAAAATGGGGTGATGGCCATGGACTGCAAAGAAGGGAGTCATGCCAGTGGAGGTGTTTTCCGAGTTGTTGTAAGTGAACTCGGCAAGGGGAAGGTGAAGGGTCCAGTCGTCTTGCAGGTAATTGCAATGGATACGCAAATACTGCTCGATGACCTGGTTGAGAACCTCGGTCGAACCGTCGGTCTCGGGGTGGAAGGCAGAAGAAAGGGAAATCTTCGTCTTCAGAAGCTCATTGAAGCGCCTCCAGAAGGCCGAAGTAAACTGAGTTCCTCGGTCCGAAACAATAGACCGGGGACAACCATGCAAGCGGAAGATGTGGGAGAGGAAGAGTTCGGCGGTTTGCTCGCCTGTAACCGTCTTCGTGGTGGGCACAAAGTGTGCTTGTTTGGACAGGCGGTCCTTAACCACGAAGATGGAGTCAAAGCCGTTCGAAGGTGGGAGATCCGTGATGAAGTCCATCGACAGGTCCCACCAACGTTCGGAAGGAACGGGGAGAGGGTGAAGTAAACCATAAGGGGAGTGACGGGACGGCTTGGCTCGCTGGCACGCTTCACAATTAGCAATGAAGCGACGCACAGACTTACGAAGCCGGGGCCAGTGAAAGTCCCGGGAGATGAGCTCAACGGTCTTGGCAAGACCAAAGTGACCAGCGGCAGCGGAGCAGTGACGTTGCTCAAACACTTTGAGCTGGAGCTCGGGGGAAGGGACAACGATCAGGTCTTTAAAGTAAAGGAGACCGTCACGGAAGGAGTAATCGCCATCAAGACGTTTGGCGTTGAAGTCAGAAAGAAGGGAACAAGAAAGGGTGGCAGCTCGAATCTCGGAAAGAAAATCGGGGTTCGAGCCGATAACGGTGATGCTGTCGAGAGAAATAGACTCGAACAGCTGAAGGAAGTTGGTGGAGTGGAGGGAGTCACCAGGCTTTATCTCAAAGTCAGAACGGCGACTGAGAGCATCGGCTTTGGTGTTGAGACGACCAGGGCGGTGGTAAATGCGAAAAGCAAAGTCAGAAAGGAATTGGGCCCACCGGAACTGGCGGCGAGAAAGTTGAGAAGCGGCAGTGAACCGGGTAAGGTTCTGATGATCAGAGAAAACAAGAGTGGGAATATCAGGGTCGGCAGCCATCAAGTAATGACGCCAGGCGGTAAAGGAATCGACAATGGCGAGGAGCTCTTTGTCGTGAGTGTCATAATTCACCTCGGCGGGACGGAATTGCCGAGAGTGAAAAGCAACGGGGTGAAGAGCGCCGTCAGGGTCAAACTGAGAAAGGACGGCACCCAAAGCAAAGTCAGAAGCATCGGGCTCGATGACAGCGGGTTTAGAGAAATCAAAGTATCGAAGAATAGGTGCGGAAGTGAAGGAAAGTTTAAGAGAATCAAAAGCCTCTTGGGCCTCGGGAGACCAAGAGAAGGTGGAGGATTTGGTAGTGAGGGAAGTCAAAGGACGAGCAAGTGCGGAAAAGTCCTTGACGAAGCGGCGGTAAAAGTTTGCGAAACCAATAAAGACTTGGATATCGCGAGCAGAAGAGGGAACAGGCCAAAGGGAAACGGCCTCGACCTTGGCAGGGTCCATTTTGATGCCATCGGCAGAAATGATCATGCCGAGAAAGTCAACTTCAGAAAGGTCAAAAGAACACTTGGCCGGATTGACCTTAAGGGAGTGTTCACGAAGGCGAGAGAGAACAAGCTTAACATGCTCCTCATGCTCCTGGGGATCTTTTGAGAAGATCAGGATGTCGTCAAGATAAATGACAACACAGACACCAAGGAGGTCCGAGAAGATGTCGTTCATAAAAAACTGAAAAGCAGCGGGGGCATTCGAAAGACCAAAGGGGATAACATTGTACTCAAATGAGCCAGATTTGCAAACAAAAGCAGTCTTCCACTCATCGCCCTTCTTGACACGAACCAAGTGGTAAGCATCAGGAAGGTCGAGGTGTGAGAAGACGCGGGCAGAAGAAAGTTTATCCAGAAGATCCTGGAAGAGGGGAAGTGGGTAACGGTTCTTCTTCGTGATGGCATTGAGGCCTCGGTAGTCGACGCAAAGGCGAAGACCACCATTGGGCTTCTTCACGAAGAAGCAGGGAGCACCAACGGGAGAAGAGGATTTGGAGATCCAACCACGTGCGAGGGCGTTGGTCAGATACTCCGAAAGAGCAGATTCCTCGGCCGGGGACAAAGGATAGACTTTCCCCGGCTTTGGCAAACGAGGTTCCTTTCCATCCTCGGTCCGTACAAACTCAATGGACAAGTCATACGGACGATGAGGAGGCAAGGAAGAAGGAGGGTCAGACTTGAGGCTGAAAACGTCGCCAAACTCATTGTATTTGAGTGGGACGCCTCGAGAGTCAACAGGGGTGCCAGACTCGGCATACACCTTCGTCGTGAGCACGGACCTTATCGACACCGTAGGATACGTCTCCGGCGAAGGAGGACGGATATCCATTTGGGCAGCGAAAATGTCGAGCTTGTCTTCCCGTGCAAGACGGAGAAGACTCGCCGCATTAACGAGCTCAATGTCGGGTGAAGATAAAGCCGTTGGCTCTTCAGAAAGCGAAGCAGAGTCAAGGCGGGAAGAAAGGGAAGGCGAAGTGCCAAAGGAGGGAACCGGTGTAAGGGAAGGACCGGAGGGAGGAGGAGTCAAAGGCGAAGTGCCCGAAGGGGGAGGCGAGGAGCCGGAAGCGGACGGAGTGTCCAAGGAAGAAGCAGAGACATCCGCGAGGATGTGTCCATCAGCAAGGCAAGAGGGATCGGAGAATGAAAGGGAGAGGGACTTCCAATTAACAACTGGATTATGCAAGCGCATCCAGGGAAGACCAAGAGTGATGGGAGTGGTGGAGAGTCGAGTCACAAGAAAAGAAATCGACTCGGTGTGGGAACCAATGGTCAGAGTCAAAGGCGCGGTTTGGAAACGAATGAAACCGGCCGAAGAACCATCAGCAAGGGAAACGGAGTAAGGAGTAGAAAGAGGGATAAGAGAGAGTTTATGGAGATCGGCAAAGGCAGGATCAATGAGGGCAAGAGCGGAACATCCATCATCAATAAAAACAGAAAGGGAGATGGAGACCGGGCCAGAAAGACTCATGACGATAAGAGTGGCCGGAAGAAGAAGCTTATCGTCCGATAGTGACGAGTCAGAGGGGGAAGATGTTCGTATCGCCGAACAGACCACCTCGCTTACTTGCGAGGTGCTGCTCGGCTGTGAGCATTTCCCGAGTTCCGTTTGACCAGAACCGGGCACTGCTGAACATCGCGACTGCCGGGACAAGACTTTTCCCCGCAGTACAGGCAGAGACCCTGCTCACGACGTCGCTTTTTCTCGACGTCGGAGAGCTTAGCAGGGCGGACCGAGACAGAGTCAAGGTCCATGGGAGTGGGTGCAGAAGAGGAGGAAGAAGAAACATGCGCGGGAGAATGGTGGTGATGGGGAGCAGAGCGAGAAGAAGGAGGAGGAGGTTGGGAACGGGAGGAGATCCTTGAGACGATGGAGGGCATCGTCGTACTCGACCGCTGCCTTGATCAACTCAGGGCAGGGAAGCGGGAGCGGGGCGGAGACCGATGAGGTGGAACTTGACCTCAGACTTCAAACCCTCCTTGAAGAAGTGCATCTTGGTGGGTTCAGTCAGTCTGGACGCGGGCGGCGAGCTGGACGAAGCGGGTGGCGAAGGCTTGGCAGGACTTGAGCTGGACCAAGCGCTTGAGGTCGTTCAAGGCCTTATCTTGCGAGGAGGCCGTGTCCTCACCGAAGGTCGACTTGAGGGCAACTTCAAAATCCGCGAAGGAAGCCGGGAAGCGGTTGGCCATATAGAAGGCGGCCTCGTACCACTTTGAAAGGCTTCAGCCGCGGAGGAAGGAGGTGGCATAAAGGACCTTCTGGCGCTCGGGCGCAAAGAAGGCAGGATCGGCGAGGAAGACGAGGTGGCACTGGGCGAGGAAGGCCGTCGTCTCGTCGCGGGAACCTAGGAACTCCTTGGGCTTGTTCACCTGGTAGACCTGGCGGGGAGCGGCGGCGGGAGCTTGCAGATCTTGGATCTGACGATGGAGAGCAGCGTTCTGGGTCATGAGGGCGTTCATACGCTCCTCCATGCGCGCCAGGTACGCATTGAGATCTGCAGGGGGTGCAGCAGGCTCAGCCATCGGATCGACGAGGGAAAGAGAGGCGAAAGAAGAAGAAAGGCCGGGAAGCCAAGAGGGAGCGTTCAAAATGATGTTAGAGTCCAAAGGGGACTCAACGGCAAAAGAAGAAGTGAGCTCGAAGTGAGCTCAGGGAAGGCAAGGGTAAAGTCCGAAGTGGACTCGGAGAGGGAGCGAGGGAAGCAAAGATCCGTTCAAGATAAGACTAGTCTCGAAATGAGACGTGAGGAACACTCAGAGAATAAAGTAGAAGGCACTTTATTTAGTCCTATTTTGAACGCTGAGGTTCGACTACACATCGCGGGGGTCAGGCTATTTATAGACAAGTCCGGACTTGGCAGCGAAGGGCGGCCAAGGGAGGGAAAAGTGGGCGATCGAGCAGGGCGAAGGGGGCGATGCACGAACGAGGGCCGAGAAGGACCACCGAGACAGGCAGAGAACCAAAGCGAGGGAGGCGCAAGCAAAAGCGAAGCACCTGGCAGGAGAAACGTGCAAAGGCGAAGCAATGTGACTCAACGTCCAAGAAGCGGATTGGTCAAGTATAAGGTTGGGGCAAATGCATGCGAGATGAACAAGAGATCGGGGCGGTCAGGCAGGTCATGAGTCACCGGTGGTGGGACACATGACCGGCAGCCGAATTGCAACCAATCGCAGCAAGGCGCGTGCACAAACAAACCGGCGCGTGCGAAGAAGACAAAGGAAGCGGAGCAGCGCGGGGAAACGGAAGTGCGGAAGGAGCGGAAATGGCAGGCAAAAGGCGGAAAATTGGAGGGGAACTGCAAAGCTACACACAAACAAACAGAAAGGCAAAAGAACAGCCAAGTGTGCAGTCAAAGTGGAGAACAAGCAGAAGCTATCCCTAACAGTAGCGGTTCTTCTTCGTGATGGCATTGAGGCCCCGGTAGTCGACGCAAAGGCGAAGACCACCATTGGGCTTCTTCACGAAGAAGCAGGGAGCACCAACGGGAGAAGAGGATTTGGAGATCCAACCACGTGCGAGGGCGTTGGTCAGATACTCCGAAAGAGCAGATTCCTCGGCCGGGGACAAAGGATAGACTTTCCCCGGCTTTGGCAAACGAGGTTCCTTTCCATCCTCGGTCCGTACAAACTCAATAGACAAGTCATACGGACGGTGAGGAGGCAAGGAAGAAGGAGGGTCAGACTTGAGGCTGAAAACGTCGCCAAACTCATTGTATTTGAGCGGGACACCTCGAGAGTCAACAGGGGTGCCAGACTCGGCATACACCTTCGTCGTGAGCACGGACCTTATCGACACCGTAGGATACGTCTCCGGCGAAGGAGGACGGATATCCATTTGGGCAGCGAAAATGTCGAGCTTGTCTTCCCGTGCAAGACGGAGAAGACTCGCCGCATTAACGAGCTCAATGTCGGGTGAAGATAAAGCCGTTGGCTCTTCAGAAAGCGAAGCAGAGTCAAGGCGGGAAGAAAGGGAAGGCGAAGTGCCAAAGGAGGGAACCGGTGTAAGGGAAGGACCGGAGGGAGGAGTCAAAGGCGAAGTGCCCGAAGGGGGAGGCGAGGAGCCGGAAGGGGACGAAGTGTCCAAGGAAGAAGCAGAGACATCCGCGAGGATGTGTCCATCAGCAAGGCAAGAGGGATCGGAGAACTGAAAGGGAGAGGGACTTCCAATTGACAACTGGATTATGCAAGCGCATCCAGGGAAGACCAAGAGTGATGGGAGTGGTGGAGAGTCGAGTCACAAGAAAAGAAATCGACTCGGTGTGGGAACCAATGGTCAGACGTCAAAGGAACGGTTTGGAAACGAATGAAACCGGCCGAAGAACCATCAGCAAGGGAAACGGAGTAAGGAGTAGAAAGAGGGATAAGAGAGAGTTTATGGAGATCCGCAAAGGCAGGATCAATGAGGGCAAGAGCGGTGCATCCATCATCAATAAAGACAGAAAGGGAGATGGAGACCGGGCCAGAAAGACTCATGACGACAAGGGTGGCCGGAAGAAGAAGCTTATCGTCCGATAATGACGAGTCAGAGGGGGAAGATGTTCGTATCGCCGAACAGACCACCTCGCTTACTTGCGAGGTGCTGCTCGGCTGTGAGCATTTCCCGAGTTCCGTTTGACCAGAACCGGGCACTGCTGAACATCGCGACTGCCGGGACAAGACTTTTCCCCGCAGTACAAGCAGAGACCCTGCTCACGACGTCGCTTTTTCTCGACGTCGGAGAGCTTAGCAGGGCGGACCGAGACAGAGTCAAGGTCCATGGGAGTGGGTGCAGAAGAGGAGGAAGAAGAAACATGCGCGGGAGAATGGTGGTGATGGGGAGCAGAGCGAGAAGAAGGAGGAGGAGGTTGGGAACGGGAGGAGATCTTGAGACGATGGAGGGCATCGTCGTACTCGACCGCTGCCTTGATCAACTCAGGCAAGGGAAGCGGGAGCGGGGCGGAGACCGATGAGGTGGAACTTGACCTCAGACTTCAAACCCTCCTTGAAGAAGTGCATCTTGGTGGGTTCATCAGTCTGGACGCGGGCGGCGAGCTGGACGAAGCGGGTGGCGAAGGCTTGGCAGGACTTGAGCTGGACCAAGCGCTTGAGGTCGTTCAAGGCCTTATCTTGCGAGGAGGCCGTGTCCTCACCGAAGGTCGACTTGAGGGCAACTTCAAAATCCGCGAAGGAAGCCGGGAAGCGGTTGGCCATGTAGAAGGCGGCCTCGTACCACTTTGAAAGGCTTCAGCCGCGGAGGAAGGAGGTGGCATACAGGACCTTCTGGCGCTCGGGCGCGAAAGAAGGCAGGATCGGCGAGGAAGACGAGGTGGCACTGGGCGAGGAAGGCCGTCGTCTCGTCGCGGGAACCTAGGAACTCCTTGGGCTTGTTCACCTGGTAGACCTGGCGGGGAGCGGCGGCGGGAGCTTGCAGATCTTGGATCTGACGATGGAGAGCAGCGTTCTGGGTCATGAGGGCGTTCATACGCTCCTCCATGCGCGCCAGATACGCATTGAGATCTGCAGGGGGTGCAGCAGGCTCAGCCATCGGATCGACGAGGGAAAGAGAGGCGAAAGAAGAAGAAAGGCCGGGAAGCCAAGAGGGAGCGTTCAAAATGATGTTAGAGTCCAAAGGGGACTCAACGGCAAAAGAAGAAGTGAGCTCGAAGTGAGCTCAGGGAAGGCAAGGGTAGAGTCCGAAGTGGACTCGGAGAGGGAGCGAGGGAAGCAAAGATCCGTTCAAGATAAGACTTGTCTCGAAATGAGACGTGAGGAACACTCAGAGAATAAAGTAGAAGGCACTTTATTTAGTCCTATTTTGAACGCTGAGGTTCGACTACACATCGCGGGGGTCAGGCTATTTATAGACAAGTCCGGACTTGGCAGCGAAGGGCGGCCAAGGGAGGGAAAAGTGGGCGATCGAGCAGGGCGAAGGGGGCGATGCACGAACGAGGGCCGAGAAGGACCACCGAGACAGGCAGAGAACCAAAGCGAGAGAGGCGCAAGCAAAAGCGAAGCACCTGGCAGGAGAAACGTGCAAAGGCGAAGCAATGTGACTCAACGTCCAAGAAGCGGATTGGTCAAGTATAAGGTTGGGGCAAATGCATGCGAGATGAACAAGAGATCGGGGCGGTCAGGCAGGTCATGAGTCACCGGTGGGGGGACACATGACCGGCAGCCGAATTGCAACCAATCGCAGCAAGGCGCGTGCACAAACAAACCGGCGCGTGCGAAGAAGACAAAGGAAGCGGAGCAGCGCGGGAAAACGGAAGTGCGGAAGGAGCGGAAAAGACAGGCAAAAGGCGGAAAATCGGAGGGGAACTGCAAGGCTACACACAAACAAACAGAAAGGCAAAAGAATAGCCAAGTGTGCAGTCAAAGTGGAGAACAAGCAGGAGCTATCCCTAACACCAGTCCGACCACTTCCCCATCTGGGCGACTCTGCGGGTACAGCCAAAGTACTACCCAAAGGTCGACCAATGGCAGTGGAAGATCGCCCAGCTCGAGGATCCTGCCGTCCGCGCCCAGTACCTCTTGGCGCTGCTGGACGAGCGCGAACGCGGTCTGCAGCGCATCCAGGCTGCACTCCGGCCAATCTCAAGGGGATCGGTCATTCCGATCTCGGAGAGTGCGGCCCAGGACTGCATCGACCGCGCCTGGTCCATCATGATCGCCCTGATCACCACCGCTGCCGACTCCACCATCGGCAAGGCTTCCATCAAGACCGTCTGGAAGGACCCGGCCCTGATCCCCGAGATGCGGCAGCTTCGCGAGAGGCGCCGCGATCTCATCTACCAGCTCAAGTTGCCCGGGCTCTCCCTCCGCGTCGCCGAGGACAAGCGCGCCGAACTCCGCGCTGTCCGCAAACAAGAAAAGAACCTCATCGTCCAGTCCCGCCGAGCAGCCGAGACCCTGGCCATGAACAAGCTGCACTCCCTCAACGCTTCCGAGGTCGCCAAGTCCCTGGCCGCCATGAAGAAGCGCAAGGAGCTCGACGACGCCTTCCACTTTGACAACTCGGACGAGGCCCTCGAGCGACTTGTGGTCCACTACGGCAAGGTCTCCTCGCACTCCCAGGACACCCCCGGTGCCGCCTTTGACCGGACCGTCGGCCCAAGACCCCTGGACACTGTTCCGCGCCTGCTCCCCGAGGACCGCTCCATTCCCCGATTGTCGTCGGACGAGGTGGCCGATGCCATCGTCAAGTCCCCCAAGCGCAAGTCTTCCGGCCCGGACAAGATCAAGGCCGAGATGCTGCACCCTGTCGCTCCCGTGGTCGCTCCCTGGCTCCGGGCCATCCTGCTGGCCGCCCTCAAGGCCTCCGTCGTCCCGACCGAGTGGAACACTGTCCTGATCCACCCGGTCTACAAGAACAAGGGTTCGATCCTCGATCCGGCCATGTACCGGCCCATCGGGTTGACCCAGGTCCTCCGCAAGATCGCCGAGCGAGTCCTGCTGCCGTTCCTCACCCGCGAGATCGGCATCATGGACATTGCCCAGGGAGGCTTCCGCCCGGACCGAGGCACCCTCGACCAGGTGTACTCGCTCGACGCTCTTGTCCGCATGAACAAGATCCGCGACGACGAGTACAGCCTGGTCTTCCTCGACATCAAGGCCGCCTACGACACTGTCTGGCGGGAGCGCCTCTGGGACAAGATCGCCACCCGAGGTGCTGGTCCGGTCGCCGTCGGGGTCCTCAGGGCCATGTTCGACCGCACTCTTGTCCGCGTCGCCAGCAAGGGCCGCACGTCGCAGCCTGTGTGGCTGCAGAAGGGTCTCATCCAAGGCTCGGTCCTGAGTCCCCTTCTGTTCAGTGCCCACATTGACGACCTGCCTGGACTGCTCCGAGCCGAGGACGGACTTGTGCTTGCCTCGAGTCGCCACCACCGTCTCCGGGTCAACTCGCTCTGGTTTGCCGATGACGGTGTCCTCATCTGTCCGGCTGGCCGCACCCAGGCCATGCTGGATATCTGCGAACGCCACAGCATCGACAACCGGTACCGCTTCTCGCCTCCCAAGTGCGAGGTGCTGTACTCGGCCTGCAACGTCGACCAGCTCCATCCCGCCAAGCTGTACGGCACCGAGCTGCCCAAGGTCCTCCAGTTCCGCTACCTCGGTGTCATGGTCGACATTGACGGATTCCGCCCGGACCTCCAGTTCGACAAGCTCCTCCGCAAGGTCCACATGGTCACCGACACCGTGGTTGGACTCGGCATCACCCTCGGCAAGGTCTCGGCCAAGACCATCACCCAGGTCTACAAGACCTTTGTGCGGCCGACCCTCGAATACGGGATGGCCATGGACATCCCCGACCCAGCTCTGCGCGACCGCCTCGACGACGCCCAGATGACGGCCCTCCGCACCATGTTCCGCGTCGGCCCCGGCACTCCCGTCGGTGCCATGCACCTCAACTGCGGCCTTCCCAAGATGTCGGTCCGTGTCAAGATGCTGGCCCTGCAGAACTGGGCCCGCTGGGACGACCAAGTCTCTGACGGCGACAAGATGCTGTCGATGATCCTGCGCAACAAGATCATTGCGCCCTACCACCCCGACCAGTTCCTCGGCCAAGGAGTCCGAGCCGATCCGCACTGGGCCATGGTGGTCCGCCGACAAGAGGCCGACCACTCCCTCACGGCCACGGAGATCTACCGAGGCAAGACCCGACACCAGCCGCCGCCGCCCGGACCGCCCCGACCCCAGCCCGTCCCGATCAAGACCCTCATCTTCGAGGACCACATGAAGAACGGCTTCGACCGCTCCAAGCAGCTCACCGCCGCCTGCACCCCGTCGACCAAGATGTCGGGACTCTGGGAGGCTCGCGGGTACCAAGGATCCATGATCATGCTCATGTTCATGGTCCGATGGCGACTCGGTGCTCTCCCAGGCCACTTCAGATTTGGCTACCGCAAGTGCAAGAACCTGGCTCGACACGGATCCGGGATCGACTTGACCAGGACCCACGCACAGCAGTGTGTGGATCCGCATCAAGTCCTGGTCCGCAAGGTCGCAGCCCTCAAGACGGCCCACCCGACTTGGGTGGAAAGTGGTATAGCCGGAGTGGGACCAGTGGACAAGCTGCTGGACCTGCTCAGTTTCGATCGCACTCCCCCTCGCAGTCGCACCCCTCCCGCACTTGGATCACTTGCTGCTCATGTACCCGCTCCCCGCACTGCCTTCCGAGCATTCGCACTTGGTGCACACCCAGCACCACCACCCACTCCCACACCCAGTGTAGTCCCACCCTTGCAGTCTCTCCCTGCACCCTCATCACAGCGTAGTATAGTGTCAGCACTTGTCATTCCTCCACCCCGACCCCCCCTCGATCCTGCTGTTCCCTTGTGGGAACTGCTCGAAAATGTGTTCACCCGCTTGGTCTCAGACCTTGTGGGCAGCTGAGGCAGCACTAGGCTGCAACAGGAGTAAATAGGCTTGCCTGTGTACTCAACGTGCCGGGGTACCAACCTGTTGGACCTGATGGCTTGTCTTCTTGAATAAAGTTGACTATAGTAACAAAAAAAAAAAAAAATGGTCTTCGCCAGGGTTGAGACTCGGCGATGGATCATGGCATCTCCATGCACTTGTCTCATGGATGATGAGTCTGATGGGGCATCCCACATGCCATTCCGACCTCACACTCCGATCATCGGGTTCGTATCTCCCCCAAACCGACTCGGATTGGGGTATCCGAGGGCGTATCTGCCGTGGGAAAGCTGCGTCTGGGGTGTCATGGGATGTGAATTGCATCATCCATGCATCGTGGATGCGTAATGTTTGGCCATGGATGGGGAGGGTATTGGTCATCGTCGATGCTGATTCGTGCGATATCGGTGCGCAGACTGTGACGTCGATCACGATGGTCGATCACGATGGCAGATGAGTCTGGTTGGGGCGATTCCCACGATCGTTGACGCTGGCGGCGATGCAGACTGGGAAACGATAAATAGGGCAGCGAGGAAGACCAGCTTGACTGACATCGCCAATGCGAGTTTCGGATCGCCAACGCGGGATCGGATCGTGAAACACAGGTTCATCGCACATCGAGTTCTCTGCTCCTGCCGCACCTATCCTGCTCCTGCTGCACCTGTCCTGCTCTTGCTGCACCTGTCCTGCTCTTGCTGCACCTGTCCTGCTCTTGCTGCACCTGTCCTGCTCCTGCTGCACCTGTATTGCTCTTGCTGCACCGTGTGGCCTGCACCACACTGCTTTCACCTCTGTGTTTGTTCCAGCTCTGCCCCTCCAGTTCCCCGCCCTCGCTCCCACACTCCCTGTCCCCTTCCCCACTGCTGAGCGATGTCCAAGGACAGACCCCAGCAGTCCCTTCTCCCGGCCTCGACCATCGCTGTCGGCAGCTTGATCTTCAAGCGCAAGGAGCGACCCGTGGCCACCCCTTCCTCCCCCGCCAAGCGTCGCCTGTCCTTGCCCGACGCAATGACCATGCTCCCCAGGCCGGAGCATGACGAGCGTCTCCCCGAGTCCGAGTTCCCGTCCGTGTCCGTGCCCGAGTCCAGGCTCCCGGCCCCGCCCGAGTTCAGGTTCCCGGCCGAACCCGACTTTTCGTTCCCGCCCTTGGACCGCGCTGCCGCCCGTGCCGCCGTCGACATTGATGAACTGGAGGACATCAATGTCGAAGAAGACCTCAGCCCGGACCAAGAGCCTGACGCTGAGCCCTCGTCCTCCTGTGCCGACCAAGACCACCCTGCCGAGTCCCTGGCTCCCGTGTCCTCCTCCGCCGCTCCCCACCAAGACCACTGTGCCATGGACATTGTTGTCCAGCCCAGTGCCGACGTCGTCTCGGTTCCTTGGCGCGACGAGTTCTGGCGCAAGTGGCACGCCTCGTCCGACGTCGATGATCAGAAGGCTGCAACCCAGATCATCGACGTCACCAAGATGAACAACCAGCTGTGGATGGCCGTGACCGCCAAGCTGCAGTGCACTGTCCTGTGCCGCAAGTGCAAGCTCGCCTCGGCCGATCCCTGGATCGTCGTCAAGCACGGCAAGGACGAGCTCCAGCTCAAGTGTCCCCAGGCCCTCGAGGACGGACCCTGCCCCGGCCAGATGTCGGCCTTCCAGTTCTGGGCCCACATGAGCCGCACCACCAAGGAGTCCCGCAAGCTGTTTGTGGATGCGTTCTCGGACAAGTTCAAGGAGAACTTCCACACCAAGTGCGGCCTCAAGACCATGGACAAGCAGCGCGCCGTCCCCCGTGGTGCCTCTGAAGGCGCCCCTCGAGCAGCCCCTGCTTCCACTGCTGACCCCGTCGATCCAGCTCGTCGAGCTGTTGATGCTGTTGGCACTGCGTCCCCTGTCCCCAAGGCCAGGCCCGTCCTTCCGCCCCGACCCGTCGTCAAGGCCAAGACCCCTCCTCCGTCCCAGGCTCCCGTCCCTGCGATGAAACCCGAGGAGGCCCTCGCTATCCTCAAGCGAGAGGCTGACCGGGTGCAGTCCATCCTGTTCGAGGCACTCGTGGCCGACAACATGGATGCTGCCACCAAGGCCATGGTCCAGAAGATCGCCAAGTCCAATGTGGCAATCAGCCGTGCCACGGAGCAGCTCCGCAAGTCTGTTGCCAACAAGACTGCCACCCCCAAGACCCAGTCCCCCGGTTCCAAGACCCAGTCCTCCGGCTCCCTCCCTGGCTCTGCCCCTGTTTCCGCCCCGTCTCCCTCGTACAAGGCCGCTCTCTTGAAGAACGTTCGGGAGGCCGAGAGCCGTGTCGGCCGCATGTCCGAGGCCAGCCAGCTCGACGAATGGAAGAGGATGCTGACCACCGGCCGAATGCCAGGCTCCTCCAAGCCGATCCAGCCCAACCAGCACCGCCAGCCAGTCCTTGTCCCCGGGACGGTCGCCAACTCTGAGCTCCGGAACGACAAGTTCAGGGAGGCCGTCACCAACATGGACTGGCTGTACGTCGAGGGCATCCGCTGTGGCGACCTCGGCAGTGTCCGCCGCAACCTCAAGCGATGCGGCATCGACACCAGGGAGTTGGCCGAGATCAACTTCCCTGAGGCCACGGTCATGGAGGTCCTTGTCCGCGACAAATCCAACAAGGCCGACCTTGGTGCCCGTCTGGAGTCGCTGTCGTCCACACATGGCAGGGTCAGGGTCGTACCGGCCTACGACGTCATCCATGGTCTCAAGCACCATGGACTGGCCCTGTCCCGATCCGATGCCATCAAGAACTTTATGGCAAAGTCCCTCCGCCAGGCAGCCAAGGCCAAGACCGCCCCTGTCCGCCGCTGCATCCAGATGCGCATCCCCGAGGAGTACCGCGACGAGTACGACTCGCTCCTCAAGAAGGCCCTATCCGGCAAGGAGGTCAAGCGGGCGGACATCACCGCCGTCCCCAAGGTCCCTGGTTCTGCCGCTGCCGCTGCCTCGTCGTCTGCCTCTGCCGCTGCCGCTACCGCTGCCCCTGCCGTTGTCGTTGCTGTCGCTGCTGCTGCTGCCCCCGCCGCTGGTGCCTCGTCAAAGCCCAGCAAGCCTCACCCCGCCTACAGAGTCCCGCTGTCCGTCATGGACACTGACTCTGAAGGAGAGGGCCCCCGGGCCAGCAGCAGCGCTGCACGACTCCAATGAATCCACACCCCTCGCAGGGAGGCGGCAGGGCCCAGACATCCCTGACCGTCGCTTCCTTCAATGTCTGTGGCATCAACGTCAACGACGTTGAACTCAAGAACCTCATCGACACCAACGACATCGACTTTGTCGGTGTCCAAGAAACCCTCGCCGACCTCGAACCCCGCAGCCCTCTCTGTGGCTATGCCGTCAAGGTCCCTGGTCCCCGTTGCCGCGCCGGTAGAGGCATCGCCATCCTCTACAACCCGGCCAGGATCGACCCGCACGACTTCACCAACATTGAAGTCAGCGACAAGGGCGACGCCATGTGGGTGACATACAAACACGTCATCCACATCGGCAACTTCTACCTGTCCCCGAGCCTCAAGCTGGACGACTACCGCGAGGCCCTCCAGTCGATCCACACCAAGGCCGCCCTCCCCGACGCCCAGGTCATTGTGGTGGGTGACTTCAATGCCCACCTCAGTGCCCTGAGCGGACTGCCCATGTAGGAGATGGTATCTCCGACGCTGTGCTGCGCGTACTGCGCGTACTGCGCGGCGCAGTGGGTCGTGACCTGTGCTGCGCTTTGCGTTTTCACGCACCGCAGGCAGGCCACCGCAGGGTATACCTGCGGGTTGCCCCCGTTCCCCCCGTTTGTCTGGAGTTCGGTTTTATCGTGAATAAACGTAAGTGCTCCCCGAGCTCACCCGTCCGCTAGAGTAGCCTAGCACCGCCCTGTTCTGCCCCGTCCTGTCTTGTCTTGTACCCCCTCCCTCCCCGTCTTGCCCCAACGTCCCAGTAGTGGACGTTACATGGTAGCATCGGAAATCCTCGTCTTGTTTTCGTCCTGTTTGTCCTCTTTCTAGATCCTCAAGCTGGATCCCGCCTCTCTTGCCGACCGACTCTCCTCTCTGTCCCTGGAGCCTGCCCCTGCCATGAGCAACCCCCGCCCACTTCCGGAAGCCTTCCTCAAGACCTTCCGTGCCCCAGTGTTTACTGGGAAGAGCCGCTCCTCCTCGGTGGAGGACTGGCTGCAGCAACTCGAGGACTACCTCGATGCTGCCCAAGTCGCCCCCACCCACCACATCGTCGCCGCCAAGCTCTGCTTAAAGGACCAGGCGTACCGTTGGTACCGCCGCCAAGGGTTCGACGAGCAGAGCGAAGGTGTGTTTGACGACTTCAAGGACCGCCTCCGTCGCCGCTTCGGCAGCCCCAATGCTGAACTCATTGCCCGTGACAAGCTATACTCTCTCGTGCAGCGTGGTTCTGTGACCCGCTACATCGAGGAGTTTGAAGACCTCTCCTCCCAGATTGAGGAGCTGGGCTCTGCTGATGCGATGTACCTCTTCCAGAAGGGCCTCAAGCCCAAGATCAGAGAGTACATCGCCAGCAACCCTGATGCCCGCAAGTCCCTGGACGTGATGATGGACGTTGCCGAGAACCTCGACAACGTCCAGTACCATGGCCGCCAGTTCTACCCGCAGCTGGCAGGCGGCCATCGGTCTCATCACGTCCCAGCCCGTCCGCCTCGCCCGGCCCCGCCCGCAAGACCCATGCCTGAGCCCATGGACGTTGACGTCAACGCCATGGAGGCTCGTGGCCCTCCCCGCTCCCGGTTCCAGCAAGCTGCCACTGTCTCCCCCAAGGACAGACAGAAGCAGGAGGACCTCCGCCATGGTTCCTGCTTCTTCTGTCACCGACCGGGACACCAGGCCAAGGAGTGCCCCATGAAGTCGGGAAACGGCCGACCCTACTAGGTGGCTCTGGAGCCCTAGTAGGAGACCAACGCCGTGGATTGCTCAATGCAGTCCACGCGTCTCCAGAGGAAGTTCACCTCGCCCCCTCCCCCGAAGGAGAAACAAACCAAGTGTTGTGCGTCGTGCGAGAGGTGCATGGTGGCGCAAGCCGCCTGCCTCTCCACGAACGTGAAGAGAAAACCAAAATTGAAAACCAAAACAAAAAAGAAAATCAAGAACCCTTGAGGGACAGGACCGCCTGTGCCCTCACCCCTGTCAAGTCGTGTGTGTCGGATGCTTCCGACATGTGTCCGCAAGCCGTGGACGTCGTGTGCAATGGCGTGCTGACGCCGCAGGCCCCCGCAATGGCCGAACCCTATCCAAAATGTCCGAGTGGCCGTGATGAAGCCAACCAAGACCAAGTGTCGCCCGTTCCCCCAAGTCAAGTCATGGTGCAGGAGGCTGTGCAGGAGGACCATGAAGAGTCCCTGCTGTACCTCCCTGCCACCGTCCAAGGTCACACCGTCCGAATGATGGTGGACTCTGGAGCAAGCTGCAACTTTGTCAGCAGACGCTTGCTCCAGGAGCTCAACATACATGCAACCAAGAAGAAGTCGCCGATGAGTGTGGCGCTTGCAGACGATCGTGTGCAGCAGTGCACACACCAAGTGGTCCTGCGAGTGGCCCTCCATCCCAAGTACCATCCTGTCCTGTTGTTCCAAGTGATCGACACCAAGTTCGATGCCATCCTCGGCATGAGCTGGCTTGCTCGTGCCGAGCCGACTCCAGTCGTCGACTGGAAAGGCCGCACTGTCCGTGTTGGCCCTGACATTGTCCTGCAGGGCATGGCCTCACCCAACATGCCACCTCTCCTCTCAGCCATGCAATTCAAGAGGCTGATCAAGAAGGACACGTCGTTCCTCTGTGTCGTGCGTGAGGTCGACGACACCGACCAAGCCGGTCCCGGTCCCCCGCCTGTGGTGACCAAGCTGCTCGACGAGTACAAGGACGTATTCCCCGACCAGTTGCCACAATGCCTGCCACCCCAACGCACCGTCGATCATCGCATCGACATCGAACCAGGCTCGTCGCCTCCGTCAAGACCGACGTACCAACTGTCGCTGACGGAGATGGACGAACTCAAGCGCCAGTTGGATGACCTCCTCGCCCATGGGTTCATCCGCCCGAGCCAGTCACCGTATGGTGCACCAGTGCTCTTTGTCAAGAAGAAAGAAGGTGATCTCAGGATGTGCGTCGACTATCGCGCACTAAACAAACAGACCATCAAGAACACCTACCCGTTGCCCAGGATCGACGAGTTGATGGATCGTCTGAGTGGAGCAAAGGTCTTTAGCAAGATAGACCTCCGCTCAGGCTACCATCAGATCCGCATCCACGAGGATGATGTCCACAAGACCGCCTTCAGGACTCGCTACGGACTGTACGAGTTCCTAGTGCTGCCGTTCGGATTGACGAACGCACCTGCCACGTTCATGCAGCTGATGAACGATGTGTTCCGCCAAGAGCTCGACAACTCTGTCATCGTGTACCTGGATGATATCCTTGTGTACAGCAAGGATGAAGCGACCCATGAAGGTCATGTCGCCCGCGTGCTGGCCAAGCTACGCGAGCACAAGTTGTATGCCAAACTGTCCAAGTGTGAGTTCTTCAAGAATCAAGTCCCGTTCCTGGGACACGTTGTCTCAGGAAGAGGAATCGAAGTCGACCCCGCCAAGGTCAAGTCTGTGGTCGAGTGGCCGCCGCTCGCATGCGTCTCTGACGTGCAGTCGTTTCTCGGTCTCGTCAACTACTACCGCCGATTCATCCCCGATCTGGCGCGCACTGCCGGTCCACTCACAGACCTACTCCGCAAAGAGTGCCCCTTCGTGTGGGACCACCCACAACGCCAAGCGTTCGAGACCCTCAAGCACGCCTTGACGAACGCTCCTGTCCTCGCTGTGTTCGACCCGAACACGGATGTCTCCGTGCACACCGACGCCTCCGACTTTGCGGTGGGAGCTGTAGGAGATGGTATCTCCGACGCTGTGCTGCGCGTACTGCGCGTACTGCGCGGCGCAGTGGGTCGTGACCTGTGCTGCGCTTTGCGTTTTCACGCACCGCAGGCAGGCCACCGCAGGGTATACCTGCGGGTTGCCCCCGTTCCCCCCGTTTGTCTGGAGTTCGGTTTTATCGTGAATAAACGTAAGTGCTCCCCGAGCTCACCCGTCCGCTAGAGTAGCCTAGCACCGCCCTGTTCTGCCCCGTCCTGTCTTGTCTTGTACCCCCTCCCTCCCCGTCTTGCCCCAACGTCCCAGTAGTGGACGTTACATGGTAGCATCGGAAATCCTCGTCTTGTTTTCGTCCTGTTTGTCCTCTTTCTAGATCCTCAAGCTGGATCCCGCCTCTCTTGCCGACCGACTCTCCTCTCTGTCCCTGGAGCCTGCCCCTGCCATGAGCAACCCCCGCCCACTTCCGGAAGCCTTCCTCAAGACCTTCCGTGCCCCAGTGTTTACTGGGAAGAGCCGCTCCTCCTCGGTGGAGGACTGGCTGCAGCAACTCGAGGACTACCTCGATGCTGCCCAAGTCGCCCCCACCCACCACATCGTCGCCGCCAAGCTCTGCTTAAAGGACCAGGCGTACCGTTGGTACCGCCGCCAAGGGTTCGACGAGCAGAGCGAAGGTGTGTTTGACGACTTCAAGGACCGCCTCCGTCGCCGCTTCGGCAGCCCCAATGCTGAACTCATTGCCCGTGACAAGCTATACTCTCTCGTGCAGCGTGGTTCTGTGACCCGCTACATCGAGGAGTTTGAAGACCTCTCCTCCCAGATTGAGGAGCTGGGCTCTGCTGATGCGATGTACCTCTTCCAGAAGGGCCTCAAGCCCAAGATCAGAGAGTACATCGCCAGCAACCCTGATGCCCGCAAGTCCCTGGACGTGATGATGGACGTTGCCGAGAACCTCGACAACGTCCAGTACCATGGCCGCCAGTTCTACCCGCAGCTGGCAGGCGGCCATCGGTCTCATCACGTCCCAGCCCGTCCGCCTCGCCCGGCCCCGCCCGCAAGACCCATGCCTGAGCCCATGGACGTTGACGTCAACGCCATGGAGGCTCGTGGCCCTCCCCGCTCCCGGTTCCAGCAAGCTGCCACTGTCTCCCCCAAGGACAGACAGAAGCAGGAGGACCTCCGCCATGGTTCCTGCTTCTTCTGTCACCGACCGGGACACCAGGCCAAGGAGTGCCCCATGAAGTCGGGAAACGGCCGACCCTACTAGGTGGCTCTGGAGCCCTAGTAGGAGACCAACGCCGTGGATTGCTCAATGCAGTCCACGCGTCTCCAGAGGAAGTTCACCTCGCCCCCTCCCCCGAAGGAGAAACAAACCAAGTGTTGTGCGTCGTGCGAGAGGTGCATGGTGGCGCAAGCCGCCTGCCTCTCCACGAACGTGAAGAGAAAACCAAAATTGAAAACCAAAACAAAAAAGAAAATCAAGAACCCTTGAGGGACAGGACCGCCTGTGCCCTCACCCCTGTCAAGTCGTGTGTGTCGGATGCTTCCGACATGTGTCCGCAAGCCGTGGACGTCGTGTGCAATGGCGTGCTGACGCCGCAGGCCCCCGCAATGGCCGAACCCTATCCAAAATGTCCGAGTGGCCGTGATGAAGCCAACCAAGACCAAGTGTCGCCCGTTCCCCCAAGTCAAGTCATGGTGCAGGAGGCTGTGCAGGAGGACCATGAAGAGTCCCTGCTGTACCTCCCTGCCACCGTCCAAGGTCACACCGTCCGAATGATGGTGGACTCTGGAGCAAGCTGCAACTTTGTCAGCAGACGCTTGCTCCAGGAGCTCAACATACATGCAACCAAGAAGAAGTCGCCGATGAGTGTGGCGCTTGCAGACGATCGTGTGCAGCAGTGCACACACCAAGTGGTCCTGCGAGTGGCCCTCCATCCCAAGTACCATCCTGTCCTGTTGTTCCAAGTGATCGACACCAAGTTCGATGCCATCCTCGGCATGAGCTGGCTTGCTCGTGCCGAGCCGACTCCAGTCGTCGACTGGAAAGGCCGCACTGTCCGTGTTGGCCCTGACATTGTCCTGCAGGGCATGGCCTCACCCAACATGCCACCTCTCCTCTCAGCCATGCAATTCAAGAGGCTGATCAAGAAGGACACGTCGTTCCTCTGTGTCGTGCGTGAGGTCGACGACACCGACCAAGCCGGTCCCGGTCCCCCGCCTGTGGTGACCAAGCTGCTCGACGAGTACAAGGACGTATTCCCCGACCAGTTGCCACAATGCCTGCCACCCCAACGCACCGTCGATCATCGCATCGACATCGAACCAGGCTCGTCGCCTCCGTCAAGACCGACGTACCAACTGTCGCTGACGGAGATGGACGAACTCAAGCGCCAGTTGGATGACCTCCTCGCCCATGGGTTCATCCGCCCGAGCCAGTCACCGTATGGTGCACCAGTGCTCTTTGTCAAGAAGAAAGAAGGTGATCTCAGGATGTGCGTCGACTATCGCGCACTAAACAAACAGACCATCAAGAACACCTACCCGTTGCCCAGGATCGACGAGTTGATGGATCGTCTGAGTGGAGCAAAGGTCTTTAGCAAGATAGACCTCCGCTCAGGCTACCATCAGATCCGCATCCACGAGGATGATGTCCACAAGACCGCCTTCAGGACTCGCTACGGACTGTACGAGTTCCTAGTGCTGCCGTTCGGATTGACGAACGCACCTGCCACGTTCATGCAGCTGATGAACGATGTGTTCCGCCAAGAGCTCGACAACTCTGTCATCGTGTACCTGGATGATATCCTTGTGTACAGCAAGGATGAAGCGACCCATGAAGGTCATGTCGCCCGCGTGCTGGCCAAGCTACGCGAGCACAAGTTGTATGCCAAACTGTCCAAGTGTGAGTTCTTCAAGAATCAAGTCCCGTTCCTGGGACACGTTGTCTCAGGAAGAGGAATCGAAGTCGACCCCGCCAAGGTCAAGTCTGTGGTCGAGTGGCCGCCGCTCGCATGCGTCTCTGACGTGCAGTCGTTTCTCGGTCTCGTCAACTACTACCGCCGATTCATCCCCGATCTGGCGCGCACTGCCGGTCCACTCACAGACCTACTCCGCAAAGAGTGCCCCTTCGTGTGGGACCACCCACAACGCCAAGCGTTCGAGACCCTCAAGCACGCCTTGACGAACGCTCCTGTCCTCGCTGTGTTCGACCCGAACACGGATGTCTCCGTGCACACCGACGCCTCCGACTTTGCGGTGGGAGCTGTTTTGATGCAGGAGGGAAGGCCCGTTGCCTTCGAGTCGCGCAAACTGTCCCAACACGAGATCAACTATCCCGTGCACGAGAAGGAGCAGCTTGCGATCATCTACGCGCTGCAGAAGTTCCGAGTGTACCTCCACGGTACCGCCAAGCCCTTCAAGATTGTGACGGACCACCAGTCACTGCGTTACCTCGACACCAAGAAGAACCTGAGCCGACGCCAAGCGCGATGGATGGAGTTCCTCGCCGAGTACAACTACGAGGTTGTATACCAGAAAGGCAAACTCAATGTGGTGCCTGACGCACTGTCCCGACGCCCCGACTACCAATTGGCGTCACTGTACGAGTCGACTGTCAGTGTCGACAACACGATGCTGGATGTTGTCCGAGACAACATCGCCAACGACAAACAGTTCGGAGAACTGTTCCGAAAGGTGTCTAAGCTCCCCAAGGACGACGAATCATCCGAGTACACAGTGCGTGATGGCCTGCTCCTCCTGAAGAAGGACAGCCGTGTCTGTGTGCCGGACATTCCGTCGTTGAAGACCAAGTTGCTCCAAGAGGTCCACGACTCGCCCCTCGCTGGACACTTTGGAGTCGAGAAGACATACGACCGACTGGCCAAAGTCGCATACTGGCCTGGAATGAAGCGCACCGTCGAGAAGTACATCGAGTCCTGCCATACCTGCAAGATGGTCAAGTCACGCACGACCCGAGAGCAAGGATTGCTGCAACCCCTGCCTGTTCCCGACCGCCCCTGGACCAGCATGTCCATGGATCTCATCACGCATCTACCGACGACCAAGTTGGACCACGATGCAATCGCTGTCTTTGTCGACAGGTTCAGCAAGATGGCACACTTTGTGCCGTGCCAGACGACATGCTCCGCGCCTGACCTTGCACTGCTGTTCTTCAAGCATGTGTTCAAGCACCACGGCCTCCCAAAGTCCATCGTCAGTGATCGAGACCCCCGATTCACCTCCTTGTTTTGGACAAGTCTGTTCGACCATCTCGGCACCAAGCTGAACATGTCAACCTCGCACCACCAACAAACGGATGGACAGTCCGAGCGGACGATCCGCACCCTCGAGCAATACCTGAGGACATACGCCTCGACCAGCCAAGACGACTGGGACATACAGCTGAGTCATGCAGAGTTTGCATACAACACCGCCAAGTCGAGCACAACTGGCTTGAGCCCCTTTGAGGCGCTCTACGGATTCCAGCCTGATGTTCCCACCTCCTTGACACTGACCGAGTCCACGGCTGGATTGCCTCCCAAACCAAGTGCCTTTGTCAAAGATCATCAAGTCCGACACAAGATGATCGCCGACGCGCTCACGGATGCGCAACAAGTGATGGCGAAGTACTACGACCGCCGACACCAGGATGTCTCCTTTGAAGTTGGAGACCTTGTCTACCTGGACGCCGACAACATCAAGGTCCCCGAAGCCCAGTCAAAGAAGTTGTTGCCCAAGTACCGAGGACCGTTCAAGATAGCGGCCCGACCCAGTCCCCTCAACTACCTGTTGGACTTGCCACCTGGAAGCAAGCTCCATCCTGTCTTCCATGTGTCCAAGCTGCGTCGCCACACGACCCGCAGTCCAGCACAGTTCCCCGACGCCGACGAAGGTGTCCCGGACGACGCACCACTGGAAGACGACCTCGGACAATACTATACTCAAGAATATGAAGTCGAAAGGATCGTGAGGCACAAGAAAGTGGCTGATGGGTCACTTCGGTTTTATGTCAAGTGGGTTGGTTACCCACACTCGGGCAACACATGGCAAACACTGGAGGACTTGTCCCATGCACCCGAGGAGCTGAGTAAATACGGTAAACACCTCGAGGAGCCCCAAATAAAGAGCACACGCAGGGCTCCTCGCAGGAAGCCTTCTTAAGTGTGGGAGTGTAGGAGATGGTATCTCCGACGCTGTGCTGCGCGTACTGCGCGTACTGCGCGGCGCAGTGGGTCGTGACCTGTGCTGCGCTTTGCGTTTTCACGCACCGCAGGCAGGCCACCGCAGGGTATACCTGCGGGTTGCCCCCGTTCCCCCCGTTTGTCTGGAGTTCGGTTTTATCGTGAATAAACGTAAGTGCTCCCCGAGCTCACCCGTCCGCTAGAGTAGCCTAGCACCGCCCTGTTCTGCCCCGTCCTGTCTTGTCTTGTACCCCCTCCCTCCCCGTCTTGCCCCAACGTCCCAGTAGTGGACGTTACAGGAGCTGTTTTGATGCAGGAGGGAAGGCCCGTTGCCTTCGAGTCGCGCAAACTGTCCCAACACGAGATCAACTATCCCGTGCACGAGAAGGAGCAGCTTGCGATCATCTACGCGCTGCAGAAGTTCCGAGTGTACCTCCACGGTACCGCCAAGCCCTTCAAGATTGTGACGGACCACCAGTCACTGCGTTACCTCGACACCAAGAAGAACCTGAGCCGACGCCAAGCGCGATGGATGGAGTTCCTCGCCGAGTACAACTACGAGGTTGTATACCAGAAAGGCAAACTCAATGTGGTGCCTGACGCACTGTCCCGACGCCCCGACTACCAATTGGCGTCACTGTACGAGTCGACTGTCAGTGTCGACAACACGATGCTGGATGTTGTCCGAGACAACATCGCCAACGACAAACAGTTCGGAGAACTGTTCCGAAAGGTGTCTAAGCTCCCCAAGGACGACGCACCACTGGAAGACGACCTCGGACAATACTATACTCAAGAATATGAAGTCGAAAGGATCGTGAGGCACAAGAAAGTGGCTGATGGGTCACTTCGGTTTTATGTCAAGTGGGTTGGTTACCCACACTCGGGCAACACATGGCAAACACTGGAGGACTTGTCCCATGCACCCGAGGAGCTGAGTAAATACGGTAAACACCTCGAGGAGCCCCAAATAAAGAGCACACGCAGGGCTCCTCGCAGGAAGCCTTCTTAAGTGTGGGAGTGTAGGAGATGGTATCTCCGACGCTGTGCTGCGCGTACTGCGCGTACTGCGCGGCGCAGTGGGTCGTGACCTGTGCTGCGCTTTGCGTTTTCACGCACCGCAGGCAGGCCACCGCAGGGTATACCTGCGGGTTGCCCCCGTTCCCCCCGTTTGTCTGGAGTTCGGTTTTATCGTGAATAAACGTAAGTGCTCCCCGAGCTCACCCGTCCGCTAGAGTAGCCTAGCACCGCCCTGTTCTGCCCCGTCCTGTCTTGTCTTGTACCCCCTCCCTCCCCGTCTTGCCCCAACGTCCCAGTAGTGGACGTTACAGCCCACGCCGCTCCGTGGCAGGGAGAAGATCCTCGAGGACACTGTCTCCCGCGCCGGTCTCCGCGTTGTGCCTCCAGCTGTGATCCCGACCCACACCCGGCAGCGGGGTCCCAGCTGGACAACGATCGACTACATCTTTGTGTCGCATCGCCAGGCCAACAACGACCCGCTGCTGCAGGTCGACACTGCCGGTGCCTTCCGTGGCCAGTCCGACCACTTCCCCATCTGGGCGACTCTGCGGGTACAGCCAAAGTACTACCCAAAGGTCGACCAATGGCAGTGGAAGATCGCCCAGCTCGAGGATCCTGCCGTCCGCGCCCAGTACCTCTTGGCGCTGCTGGACGAGCGCGAACGCGGTCTGCAGCGCATCCAGGCTGCACTCCGGCCAATCTCAAGGGGATCGGTCATTCCGATCTCGGAGAGTGCGGCCCAGGACTGCATCGACCGCGCCTGGTCCATCATGATCGCCCTGATCACCACCGCTGCCGACTCCACCATCGGCAAGGCTTCCATCAAGACCGTCTGGAAGGACCCGGCCCTGATCCCCGAGATGCGGCAGCTTCGCGAGAGGCGCCGCGATCTCATCTACCAGCTCAAGTTGCCCGGGCTCTCCCTCCGCGTCGCCGAGGACAAGCGCGCCGAACTCCGCGCTGTCCGCAAACAAGAAAAGAACCTCATCGTCCAGTCCCGCCGAGCAGCCGAGACCCTGGCCATGAACAAGCTGCACTCCCTCAACGCTTCCGAGGTCGCCAAGTCCCTGGCCGCCATGAAGAAGCGCAAGGAGCTCGACGACGCCTTCCACTTTGACAACTCGGACGAGGCCCTCGAGCGACTTGTGGTCCACTACGGCAAGGTCTCCTCGCACTCCCAGGACACCCCCGGTGCCGCCTTTGACCGGACCGTCGGCCCAAGACCCCTGGACACTGTTCCGCGCCTGCTCCCCGAGGACCGCTCCATTCCCCGATTGTCGTCGGACGAGGTGGCCGATGCCATCGTCAAGTCCCCCAAGCGCAAGTCTTCCGGCCCGGACAAGATCAAGGCCGAGATGCTGCACCCTGTCGCTCCCGTGGTCGCTCCCTGGCTCCGGGCCATCCTGCTGGCCGCCCTCAAGGCCTCCGTCGTCCCGACCGAGTGGAACACTGTCCTGATCCACCCGGTCTACAAGAACAAGGGTTCGATCCTCGATCCGGCCATGTACCGGCCCATCGGGTTGACCCAGGTCCTCCGCAAGATCGCCGAGCGAGTCCTGCTGCCGTTCCTCACCCGCGAGATCGGCATCATGGACATTGCCCAGGGAGGCTTCCGCCCGGACCGAGGCACCCTCGACCAGGTGTACTCGCTCGACGCTCTTGTCCGCATGAACAAGATCCGCGACGACGAGTACAGCCTGGTCTTCCTCGACATCAAGGCCGCCTACGACACTGTCTGGCGGGAGCGCCTCTGGGACAAGATCGCCACCCGAGGTGCTGGTCCGGTCGCCGTCGGGGTCCTCAGGGCCATGTTCGACCGCACTCTTGTCCGCGTCGCCAGCAAGGGCCGCACGTCGCAGCCTGTGTGGCTGCAGAAGGGTCTCATCCAAGGCTCGGTCCTGAGTCCCCTTCTGTTCAGTGCCCACATTGACGACCTGCCTGGACTGCTCCGAGCCGAGGACGGACTTGTGCTTGCCTCGAGTCGCCACCACCGTCTCCGGGTCAACTCGCTCTGGTTTGCCGATGACGGTGTCCTCATCTGTCCGGCTGGCCGCACCCAGGCCATGCTGGATATCTGCGAACGCCACAGCATCGACAACCGGTACCGCTTCTCGCCTCCCAAGTGCGAGGTGCTGTACTCGGCCTGCAACGTCGACCAGCTCCATCCCGCCAAGCTGTACGGCACCGAGCTGCCCAAGGTCCTCCAGTTCCGCTACCTCGGTGTCATGGTCGACATTGACGGATTCCGCCCGGACCTCCAGTTCGACAAGCTCCTCCGCAAGGTCCACATGGTCACCGACACCGTGGTTGGACTCGGCATCACCCTCGGCAAGGTCTCGGCCAAGACCATCACCCAGGTCTACAAGACCTTTGTGCGGCCGACCCTCGAATACGGGATGGCCATGGACATCCCCGACCCAGCTCTGCGCGACCGCCTCGACGACGCCCAGATGACGGCCCTCCGCACCATGTTCCGCGTCGGCCCCGGCACTCCCGTCGGTGCCATGCACCTCAACTGCGGCCTTCCCAAGATGTCGGTCCGTGTCAAGATGCTGGCCCTGCAGAACTGGGCCCGCTGGGACGACCAAGTCTCTGACGGCGACAAGATGCTGTCGATGATCCTGCGCAACAAGATCATTGCGCCCTACCACCCCGACCAGTTCCTCGGCCAAGGAGTCCGAGCCGATCCGCACTGGGCCATGGTGGTCCGCCGACAAGAGGCCGACCACTCCCTCACGGCCACGGAGATCTACCGAGGCAAGACCCGACACCAGCCGCCGCCGCCCGGACCGCCCCGACCCCAGCCCGTCCCGATCAAGACCCTCATCTTCGAGGACCACATGAAGAACGGCTTCGACCGCTCCAAGCAGCTCACCGCCGCCTGCACCCCGTCGACCAAGATGTCGGGACTCTGGGAGGCTCGCGGGTACCAAGGATCCATGATCATGCTCATGTTCATGGTCCGATGGCGACTCGGTGCTCTCCCAGGCCACTTCAGATTTGGCTACCGCAAGTGCAAGAACCTGGCTCGACACGGATCCGGGATCGACTTGACCAGGACCCACGCACAGCAGTGTGTGGATCCGCATCAAGTCCTGGTCCGCAAGGTCGCAGCCCTCAAGACGGCCCACCCGACTTGGGTGGAAAGTGGTATAGCCGGAGTGGGACCAGTGGACAAGCTGCTGGACCTGCTCAGTTTCGATCGCACTCCCCCTCGCAGTCGCACCCCTCCCGCACTTGGATCACTTGCTGCTCATGTACCCGCTCCCCGCACTGCCTTCCGAGCATTCGCACTTGGTGCACACCCAGCACCACCACCCACTCCCACACCCAGTGTAGTCCCACCCTTGCAGTCTCTCCCTGCACCCTCATCACAGCGTAGTATAGTGTCAGCACTTGTCATTCCTCCACCCCGACCCCCCCTCGATCCTGCTGTTCCCTTGTGGGAACTGCTCGAAAATGTGTTCACCCGCTTGGTCTCAGACCTTGTGGGCAGCTGAGGCAGCACTAGGCTGCAACAGGAGTAAATAGGCTTGCCTGTGTACTCAACGTGCCGGGGTACCAACCTGTTGGACCTGATGGCTTGTCTTCTTGAATAAAGTTGACTATAGTAACAAAAAAAAAAAAAAATGGTCTTCGCCAGGGTTGAGACTCGGCGATGGATCATGGCATCTCCATGCACTTGTCTCATGGATGATGAGTCTGATGGGGCATCCCACATGCCATTCCGACCTCACACTCCGATCATCGGGTTCGTATCTCCCCCAAACCGACTCGGATTGGGGTATCCGAGGGCGTATCTGCCGTGGGAAAGCTGCGTCTGGGGTGTCATGGGATGTGAATTGCATCATCCATGCATCGTGGATGCGTAATGTTTGGCCATGGATGGGGAGGGTATTGGTCATCGTCGATGCTGATTCGTGCGATATCGGTGCGCAGACTGTGACGTCGATCACGATGGTCGATCACGATGGCAGATGAGTCTGGTTGGGGCGATTCCCACGATCGTTGACGCTGGCGGCGATGCAGACTGGGAAACGATAAATAGGGCAGCGAGGAAGACCAGCTTGACTGACATCGCCAATGCGAGTTTCGGATCGCCAACGCGGGATCGGATCGTGAAACACAGGTTCATCGCACATCGAGTTCTCTGCTCCTGCCGCACCTATCCTGCTCCTGCTGCACCTGTCCTGCTCTTGCTGCACCTGTCCTGCTCTTGCTGCACCTGTCCTGCTCTTGCTGCACCTGTCCTGCTCCTGCTGCACCTGTATTGCTCTTGCTGCACCGTGTGGCCTGCACCACACTGCTTTCACCTCTGTGTTTGTTCCAGCTCTGCCCCTCCAGTTCCCCGCCCTCGCTCCCACACTCCCTGTCCCCTTCCCCACTGCTGAGCGATGTCCAAGGACAGACCCCAGCAGTCCCTTCTCCCGGCCTCGACCATCGCTGTCGGCAGCTTGATCTTCAAGCGCAAGGAGCGACCCGTGGCCACCCCTTCCTCCCCCGCCAAGCGTCGCCTGTCCTTGCCCGACGCAATGACCATGCTCCCCAGGCCGGAGCATGACGAGCGTCTCCCCGAGTCCGAGTTCCCGTCCGTGTCCGTGCCCGAGTCCAGGCTCCCGGCCCCGCCCGAGTTCAGGTTCCCGGCCGAACCCGACTTTTCGTTCCCGCCCTTGGACCGCGCTGCCGCCCGTGCCGCCGTCGACATTGATGAACTGGAGGACATCAATGTCGAAGAAGACCTCAGCCCGGACCAAGAGCCTGACGCTGAGCCCTCGTCCTCCTGTGCCGACCAAGACCACCCTGCCGAGTCCCTGGCTCCCGTGTCCTCCTCCGCCGCTCCCCACCAAGACCACTGTGCCATGGACATTGTTGTCCAGCCCAGTGCCGACGTCGTCTCGGTTCCTTGGCGCGACGAGTTCTGGCGCAAGTGGCACGCCTCGTCCGACGTCGATGATCAGAAGGCTGCAACCCAGATCATCGACGTCACCAAGATGAACAACCAGCTGTGGATGGCCGTGACCGCCAAGCTGCAGTGCACTGTCCTGTGCCGCAAGTGCAAGCTCGCCTCGGCCGATCCCTGGATCGTCGTCAAGCACGGCAAGGACGAGCTCCAGCTCAAGTGTCCCCAGGCCCTCGAGGACGGACCCTGCCCCGGCCAGATGTCGGCCTTCCAGTTCTGGGCCCACATGAGCCGCACCACCAAGGAGTCCCGCAAGCTGTTTGTGGATGCGTTCTCGGACAAGTTCAAGGAGAACTTCCACACCAAGTGCGGCCTCAAGACCATGGACAAGCAGCGCGCCGTCCCCCGTGGTGCCTCTGAAGGCGCCCCTCGAGCAGCCCCTGCTTCCACTGCTGACCCCGTCGATCCAGCTCGTCGAGCTGTTGATGCTGTTGGCACTGCGTCCCCTGTCCCCAAGGCCAGGCCCGTCCTTCCGCCCCGACCCGTCGTCAAGGCCAAGACCCCTCCTCCGTCCCAGGCTCCCGTCCCTGCGATGAAACCCGAGGAGGCCCTCGCTATCCTCAAGCGAGAGGCTGACCGGGTGCAGTCCATCCTGTTCGAGGCACTCGTGGCCGACAACATGGATGCTGCCACCAAGGCCATGGTCCAGAAGATCGCCAAGTCCAATGTGGCAATCAGCCGTGCCACGGAGCAGCTCCGCAAGTCTGTTGCCAACAAGACTGCCACCCCCAAGACCCAGTCCCCCGGTTCCAAGACCCAGTCCTCCGGCTCCCTCCCTGGCTCTGCCCCTGTTTCCGCCCCGTCTCCCTCGTACAAGGCCGCTCTCTTGAAGAACGTTCGGGAGGCCGAGAGCCGTGTCGGCCGCATGTCCGAGGCCAGCCAGCTCGACGAATGGAAGAGGATGCTGACCACCGGCCGAATGCCAGGCTCCTCCAAGCCGATCCAGCCCAACCAGCACCGCCAGCCAGTCCTTGTCCCCGGGACGGTCGCCAACTCTGAGCTCCGGAACGACAAGTTCAGGGAGGCCGTCACCAACATGGACTGGCTGTACGTCGAGGGCATCCGCTGTGGCGACCTCGGCAGTGTCCGCCGCAACCTCAAGCGATGCGGCATCGACACCAGGGAGTTGGCCGAGATCAACTTCCCTGAGGCCACGGTCATGGAGGTCCTTGTCCGCGACAAATCCAACAAGGCCGACCTTGGTGCCCGTCTGGAGTCGCTGTCGTCCACACATGGCAGGGTCAGGGTCGTACCGGCCTACGACGTCATCCATGGTCTCAAGCACCATGGACTGGCCCTGTCCCGATCCGATGCCATCAAGAACTTTATGGCAAAGTCCCTCCGCCAGGCAGCCAAGGCCAAGACCGCCCCTGTCCGCCGCTGCATCCAGATGCGCATCCCCGAGGAGTACCGCGACGAGTACGACTCGCTCCTCAAGAAGGCCCTATCCGGCAAGGAGGTCAAGCGGGCGGACATCACCGCCGTCCCCAAGGTCCCTGGTTCTGCCGCTGCCGCTGCCTCGTCGTCTGCCTCTGCCGCTGCCGCTACCGCTGCCCCTGCCGTTGTCGTTGCTGTCGCTGCTGCTGCTGCCCCCGCCGCTGGTGCCTCGTCAAAGCCCAGCAAGCCTCACCCCGCCTACAGAGTCCCGCTGTCCGTCATGGACACTGACTCTGAAGGAGAGGGCCCCCGGGCCAGCAGCAGCGCTGCACGACTCCAATGAATCCACACCCCTCGCAGGGAGGCGGCAGGGCCCAGACATCCCTGACCGTCGCTTCCTTCAATGTCTGTGGCATCAACGTCAACGACGTTGAACTCAAGAACCTCATCGACACCAACGACATCGACTTTGTCGGTGTCCAAGAAACCCTCGCCGACCTCGAACCCCGCAGCCCTCTCTGTGGCTATGCCGTCAAGGTCCCTGGTCCCCGTTGCCGCGCCGGTAGAGGCATCGCCATCCTCTACAACCCGGCCAGGATCGACCCGCACGACTTCACCAACATTGAAGTCAGCGACAAGGGCGACGCCATGTGGGTGACATACAAACACGTCATCCACATCGGCAACTTCTACCTGTCCCCGAGCCTCAAGCTGGACGACTACCGCGAGGCCCTCCAGTCGATCCACACCAAGGCCGCCCTCCCCGACGCCCAGGTCATTGTGGTGGGTGACTTCAATGCCCACCTCAGTGCCCTGAGCGGACTGCCCACGCCGCTCCGTGGCAGGGAGAAGATCCTCGAGGACACTGTCTCCCGCGCCGGTCTCCGCGTTGTGCCTCCAGCTGTGATCCCGACCCACACCCGGCAGCGGGGTCCCAGCTGGACAACGATCGACTACATCTTTGTGTCGCATCGCCAGGCCAACAACGACCCGCTGCTGCAGGTCGACACTGCCGGTGCCTTCCGTGGCCAGTCCGACCACTTCCCCATCTGGGCGACTCTGCGGGTACAGCCAAAGTACTACCCAAAGGTCGACCAATGGCAGTGGAAGATCGCCCAGCTCGAGGATCCCGCCGTCCGCGCCCAGTACCTCTTGGCGCTGCTGGACGAGCGCGAACGCGGTCTGCAGCGCATACAGGCTGCACTCCGGCCAATCTCAAGGGGATCGGTCATTCCGATCTCGGAGAGTGCGGCCCAGGTGTAGGAGATGGTATCTCCGACGCTGTGCTGCGCGTACTGCGCGTACTGCGCGGCGCAGTGGGTCGTGACCTGTGCTGCGCTTTGCGTTTTCACGCACCGCAGGCAGGCCACCGCAGGGTATACCTGCGGGTTGCCCCCGTTCCCCCCGTTTGTCTGGAGTTCGGTTTTATCGTGAATAAACGTAAGTGCTTCCCGAGCTCACCCGTCCGCTAGAGTAGCCTAGCACCGCCCTGTTCTGCCCTGTCCTGTCTTGTCTTGTACCCCCTCCCTCCCCGTCTTGCCCCAACGTCCCAGTAGTGGACGTTACATGGTAGCATCGGAAATCCTCGTCTTGTTTTCGTCCTGTTTGTCCTCTTTCTAGATCCTCAAGCTGGATCCCGCCTCTCTTGCCGACCGACTCTCCTCTCTGTCCCTGGAGCCTGCCCCTGCCATGAGCAACCCCCGCCCACTTCCGGAAGCCTTCCTCAAGACCTTCCGTGCCCCAGTGTTTACTGGGAAGAGCCGCTCCTCCTCGGTGGAGGACTGGCTGCAGCAACTCGAGGACTACCTCGATGCTGCCCAAGTCGCCCCCACCCACCACATCGTCGCCGCCAAGCTCTGCTTAAAGGACCAGGCGTACCGTTGGTACCGCCGCCAAGGGTTCGACGAGCAGAGCGAAGGTGTGTTTGACGACTTCAAGGACCGCCTCCGTCGCCGCTTCGGCAGCCCCAATGCTGAACTCATTGCCCGTGACAAGCTATACTCTCTCGTGCAGCGTGGTTCTGTGACCCGCTACATCGAGGAGTTTGAAGACCTCTCCTCCCAGATTGAGGAGCTGGGCTCTGCTGATGCGATGTACCTCTTCCAGAAGGGCCTCAAGCCCAAGATCAGAGAGTACATCGCCAGCAACCCTGATGCCCGCAAGTCCCTGGACGTGATGATGGACGTTGCCGAGAACCTCGACAACGTCCAGTACCATGGCCGCCAGTTCTACCCGCAGCTGGCAGGCGGCCATCGGTCTCATCACGTCCCAGCCCGTCCGCCTCGCCCGGCCCCGCCCGCAAGACCCATGCCTGAGCCCATGGACGTTGACGTCAACGCCATGGAGGCTCGTGGCCCTCCCCGCTCCCGGTTCCAGCAAGCTGCCACTGTCTCCCCCAAGGACAGACAGAAGCAGGAGGACCTCCGCCATGGTTCCTGCTTCTTCTGTCACCGACCGGGACACCAGGCCAAGGAGTGCCCCATGAAGTCGGGAAACGGCCGACCCTACTAGGTGGCTCTGGAGCCCTAGTAGGAGACCAACGCCGTGGATTGCTCAATGCAGTCCACGCGTCTCCAGAGGAAGTTCACCTCGCCCCCTCCCCCGAAGGAGAAACAAACCAAGTGTTGTGCGTCGTGCGAGAGGTGCATGGTGGCGCAAGCCGCCTGCCTCTCCACGAACGTGAAGAGAAAACCAAAATTGAAAACCAAAACAAAAAAGAAAATCAAGAACCCTTGAGGGACAGGACCGCCTGTGCCCTCACCCCTGTCAAGTCGTGTGTGTCGGATGCTTCCGACATGTGTCCGCAAGCCGTGGACGTCGTGTGCAATGGCGTGCTGACGCCGCAGGCCCCCGCAATGGCCGAACCCTATCCAAAATGTCCGAGTGGCCGTGATGAAGCCAACCAAGACCAAGTGTCGCCCGTTCCCCCAAGTCAAGTCATGGTGCAGGAGGCTGTGCAGGAGGACCATGAAGAGTCCCTGCTGTACCTCCCTGCCACCGTCCAAGGTCACACCGTCCGAATGATGGTGGATGTTAGAGTCCAAAGGGGACTCAACGGCAAAAGAAGAAGTGAGCTCGAAGTGAGCTCAGGGAAGGCAAGGGTAAAGTCCGAAGTGGACTCGGAGAGGGAGCGAGGGAAGCAAAGATCCGTTCAAGATAAGACTAGTCTCGAAATGAGACGTGAGGAACACTCAGAGAATAAAGTAGAAGGCACTTTATTTAGTCCTATTTTGAACGCTAAGGTTCGACTACACATCGCGGGGGTCAGGCTATTTATAGACAAGTCCGGACTTGGCAGCGAAGGGCGGCCAAGGGAGGGAAAAGTGGGCGATCGAGCAGGGCGAAGGGGGCGATGCACGAACGAGGGCCGAGAAGGACCACCGAGACAGGCAGAGAACCAAAGCGAGAGAGGCGCAAGCAAAAGCGAAGCACCTGGCAGGAGAAACGTGCAAAGGCGAAGCAATGTGACTCAACGTCCAAGAAGCGGATTGGTCAAGTATAAGGTTGGGGCAAATGCATGCGAGATGAACAAGAGATCGGGGCGGTCAGGCAGGTCATGAGTCACCGGTGGGGGGACACATGACCGGCAGCCGAATTGCAACCAATCGCAGCAAGGCGCGTGCACAAACAAACCGGCGCGTGCGAAGAAGACAAAGGAAGCGGAGCAGCGCGGGAAAACGGAAGTGCGGAAGGAGCGGAAAAGACAGGCAAAAGGCGGAAAATCGGAGGGGAACTGCAAGGCTACACACAAACAAACAGAAAGGCAAAAGAATAGCCAAGTGTGCAGTCAAAGTGGAGAACAAGCAGGAGCTATCCCTAACATCATCCCCTTCCTTAGCGACGAACTCCGGACGTCGCCTTCGGCTTTGAGGGATAGCGAAGGTGGAAGTCAGCAACAAGATCAGTGGCGTGGGAAACATTGGCAGCGGGCTCCCAAGACCGGTCAGTCTCGGAATAGCCCTTCCACTGAACCAAGTACTGTAAGCGACCACGGAAGAGCCGAGAATCGAGAACAGTCTCGACCTCAAACTCTTCCTGGGAGTTAACAAGAATGGGAGGTGGTTCTGGTTGGGTGAACTCGGGAACAATGTCCTTCGTTCGGGGTTCAAGGAGGGATACATGGAAAACGGGGTGAACTTTAAGTGTGGAAGGGAGTTTAAGCTCAAAGGCAACGGGGTTGATGCGGCGAAGAACTTTAAAGGGGCCAAGCTTTTTCTGGTCAAGCTTGTTGGAGGGACGAAGGGTGCGAATGTGGCGACGATCCAGAAAAACGAGGTCGCCAACGGAGATGTCGGGAGTGGGGAGACGGGATTTGTTGGCCTGCACAGTGTAGGACTCTTGGGCAACCCGGAGGTTGGCCTTGAGATCCTCGAGAACGGTCTGAAGTCGGTCGACACGTTCTTCGGCAGAGGGCACAACAGAGGGATCACGAATGATAGAGGGATCGAAAATGGGGTGATGGCCATGGACTGCAAAGAAGGGAGTCATGCCAGTGGAGGTGTTTTCCGAGTTGTTGTAAGTGAACTCGGCAAGGGGAAGGTGAAGGGTCCAGTCGTCTTGCAGGTAATTGCAATGGATACGCAAATACTGCTCGATGACCTGGTTGAGAACCTCGGTCGAACCGTCGGTCTCGGGGTGGAAGGCAGAAGAAAGGGAAATCTTCGTCTTCAGAAGCTCATTGAAGCGCCTCCAGAAGGCCGAAGTAAACTGAGTTCCTCGGTCCGAAACAATAGACCGGGGACAACCATGCAAGCGGAAGATGTGGGAGAGGAAGAGTTCGGCGGTTTGCTCGCCTGTAACCGTCTTCGTGGTGGGCACAAAGTGTGCTTGTTTGGACAGGCGGTCCTTAACCACGAAGATCGAGTCAAAACCGTTCGAAGGTGGGAGATCCGTGATGAAGTCCATCGACAGGTCCCACCAACGTTCGGAAGGAACGGGGAGAGGATGAAGTAAACCATAAGGGGAGTGACGGGACGGCTTGGCTCGCTGGCACGCTTCACAATTAGCAATGAAGCGACGCACAGACTTACGAAGCCGGGGCCAGTGAAAGTCCCGGGAGACGAGCTCAACGGTCTTGGCAAGACCAAAGTGACCAGCGGCAGCGGAGCAGTGACGTTGCTCAAACACTTTGAGCTGGAGCTCGGGGGAAGGGACAACGATCAGGTCTTTAAAGTAAAGGAGACCGTCACGGAAGGAGTAATCGCCATCAAGACGTTTGGCGTTAAAGTCAGAAAGGAGGGAACAAGAAAGGGTGGCAGCTCGAATCTCGGAAAGAAAGTCGGGATTCGAGCCGATAACAGTGATGCTGTCGAGAGAAATAGACTCGAACAGCTGAAGGAAGTTGGTGGAGTGGAGGGAGTCACCAGGCTTTATCTCAAAGTCAGAACGGCGACTGAGAGCATCGGCTTTGGTGTTGAGACGACCAGGGCGGTGGTAAATGCGAAAAGCAAAGTCAGAAAGGAATTGGGCCCACCGGAACTGGCGGCGAGAAAGTTGAGAAGCGGCAGTGAACCGGGTAAGGTTCTGATGATCAGAGAAAACAAGAGTGGGAATATCAGGGTCGGCAGCCATCAAGTAATGACGCCAGGCGGTAAAGGAATCGACAATGGCGAGGAGCTCTTTGTCGTGAGTGTCATAATTCACCTCGGCGGGACGGAATTGCCGAGAGTGAAAAGCAACGGGGTGAAGAGCGCCGTCAGGGTCAAACTGAGAAAGGACGGCACCCAAAGCAAAGTCAGAAGCATCGGGCTCGATGACAGCGGGTTTAGAGAAATCAAAGTATCGAAGAATAGGTGCGGAAGTGAAGGAAAGTTTAAGAGAATCAAAAGCCTCTTGGGCCTCGGGAGACCAAGAGAAGGTGGAGGATTTGGTAGTGAGGGAAGTCAAAGGACGAGCAAGTGCGGAAAAGTCCTTGACGAAGCGGCGGTAAAAGTTTGCGAAACCAATAAAGACTTGGATATCGCGAGCAGAAGAGGGAACAGGCCAAAGGGAAACGGCCTCGACCTTGGCAGGGTCCATTTTGATGCCATCGGCAGAAATGATCATGCCGAGAAAGTCAACTTCAGAAAGGTCAAAAGAACACTTGGCCGGATTGACCTTAAGGGAGTGTTCACGAAGGCGAGAGAGAACAAGCTTAACATGCTCCTCATGCTCCTGGGGATCTTTTGAGAAGATCAGGATGTCGTCAAGATAAATGACAACACAGACACCAAGGAGGTCCGAGAAGATGTCGTTCATAAAAAACTGAAAAGCAGCGGGGGCATTCGAAAGACCAAAGGGGATAACATTGTACTCAAATGAGCCAGATTTGCAAACAAAAGCAGTCTTCCACTCATCGCCCTTCTTGACACGAACCAAGTGGTAAGCATCAGGAAGGTCGAGGTGTGAGAAGACGCGGGCAGAAGAAAGTTTATCCAGAAGATCCTGGAAGAGGGGAAGATGGGTAAGCGGTTCTTCTTCGTGATGGCATTGAGGCCTCGGTAGTCGACGCAAAGGCGAAGACCACCATTGGGCTTCTTCACGAAGAAGCAGGGAGCACCAACGGGAGAAGAGGATTTGGAGATCCAACCACGTGCGAGGGCGTTGGTCAGATACTCCGAAAGAGCAGATTCCTCGGCCGGGGACAAAGGATAGACTTTCCCCGGCTTTGGCAAACGAGGTTCCTTTCCATCCTCGGTCCGTACAAACTCAATAGGACAAGTCATACGGACGGATGAGGAGGCAAGGAAGAAGGAGGGTCAGACTTGAGGCTGAAAACGTCGCCAAACTCATTGTATTTGAGTGGGACAGCCTCGAGAGTCAACAGGGGTGCCAGACTCGGCATACACCTTCGTCGTGAGCACGGACCTTATCGACACCGTAGGATACGTCTCCGGCGAAGGAGGACGGATATCCATTTGGGCAGCGAAAATGTCGAGCTTGTCTTCCCGTGCAAGACGGAGAAGACTCGCCGCATTAACGAGCTCAATGTCGGGCGAAGATAAAGCCGTTGGCTCTTCAGAAAGCGAAGCAGAGTCAAGGCGGGAAGAAAGGGAAGGCGAAGTGCCAAAGGAGGGAACCGGTGTAAGGGAAGGACCGGAGGGAGGAGTCAAAGGCGAAGTGCCCGAAGGGGGAGGCGAATAGCCGGAAGGGGACGAAGTGTCCAAGGAGGAAGCAGAGACATCCGCGAGGATGTGTCCATCAGCAAGGCAAGAGGGATCGGAGAACGAAAGGGAGAGGGACTTCCAATTGACAACTGGATTATGCAAGCGCATCCAGGGAAGACCAAGAGTGATGGGAGTGGTGGAGAGTCGAGTCACAAGAAAAGAAATCGACTCGGTGTGGGAACCAATGGTCAACGTCACAGGAACGGTTTGGAAACGAATGAAACCGGCCGAAGAACCATCAGCAAGGGAAACGGAGTAGGGAGTAGAAAGAGGGATAAGAGAGAGTTTATGGAGATCCGCAAAGGCAGGATCAATGAGGGCAAGAGCGGTGCATCCATCATCAATAAAGACAGAAAGGGAGATGGAGACCGGGCCAGAAAGACTCATGACGACAAGGGTGGCCGGAAGAAGAAGCTTATCGTCCGATAATGACGAGTCAGAGGGGGAAGATGTTCGTATCGCCGAACAGACCACCTCGCTTACTTGCGAGGTGCTGCTCGGCTGTGGGCATTTCCCGAGTTCCGTTTGACCAGAACCGGGCACTGCTGAACATCGCGACTGCCGGGACAAGACTTTTCCCCGCAGTACAAGCAGAGACCCTGCTCACGACGTCGCTTTTTCTCGACGTCGGAGAGCTTAGCAGGGCGGACCGAGACAGAGTCAAGGTCCATGGGAGTGGGTGCAGAAGAGGAGGAAGAAGAAACATGCGCGGGAGAATGGTGGTGATGGGGAGCAGAGCGAGAAGAAGGAGGAGGAGGTTGGGAACGGGAGGAGACCTTGAGACGATGGAGGGCATCGTCGTACTCGACCGCTGCCTTGATCAACTCGGGCAGGAAGCGGGAGCGGGGCGGAGACCGATGAGGTGGAACTTGACCTCAGACTTCAAACCCTCCTTGAAGAAGTGCATCTTGGTGGGTTCGTCAGTCTGGACGCGGGCGGCGAGCTGGACGAAGCGGGTGGCGAAGGCTTGGCAGGACTTGAGCTGGACCAAGCGCTTGAGGTCGTTCAAGGCCTTATCTTGCGAGGAGGCCGTGTCCTCACCGAAGGTCGACTTGAGGGCAACTTCAAAATCCGCGAAGGAAGCCGGGAAGCGGTTGGCCATGTAGAAGGCGGCCTCGTACCACTTGAAGGCTTCACCGCGGAGGAAGGAGGTGGCAGTACAGGACCTTCTGGCGCTCGGGCGCGAAGAAGGCAGGATCGGCGAGGAAGACGAGGTGGCACTGGGCGAGGAAGGCCGTCGTCTCGTCGCGGGAACCTAGGAACTCCTTGGGCTTGTTCACCTGGTAGACTTGGCGGGGAGCGGCGGCGGGAGCTTGCAGATCTTGGATCTGACGATGGAGAGCAGCGTTCTGGGTCATGAGGGCGTTCATACGCTCCTCCATGCGCGCCAGGTACGCATTGAGATCTGCCGGGGGTGCAGCAGGCTCAGCCATCGGATCGACGAGGGAAAGAGAGGCGAAAGAAGAAGAAAGGCCGGGAAGCCAAGAGGGAGCGTTCAAAATGATGTTAGAGTCCAAAGGGGACTCAACGGCAAAAGAAGAAGTGAGCTCGAAGTGAGCTCAGGGAAAGGCAAGGGTAGAGTCCGAAGTGGACTCGGAGAGGGAGCGAGGGAAGCAAAGATCCGTTCAAGATAAGACTAGTCTCGAAATGAGACGTGAGGAACACTCAGAGAATAAAGTAGAAGGCACTTTATTTAGTCCTATTTTGAACGCTAAGGTTCGACTACACATCGCGGGGGTCAGGCTATTTATAGACAAGTCCGGACTTGGCAGCGAAGGGCGGCCAAGGGAGGGAAAAGTGGGCGATCGAGCAGGGCGAAGGGGGCGATGCACGAACGAGGGCCGAGAAGGACCACCGAGACAGGCAGAGAACCAAAGCGAGAGAGGCGCAAGCAAAAGCGAAGCACCTGGCAGGAGAAACGTGCAAAGGCGAAGCAATGTGACTCAACGTCCAAGAAGCGGATTGGTCAAGTATAAGGTTGGGGCAAATGCATGCGAGATGAACAAGAGATCGGGGCGGTCAGGCAGGTCATGAGTCACCGGTGGGGGGACACATGACCGGCAGCCGAATTGCAACCAATCGCAGCAAGGCGCGTGCACAAACAAACCGGCGCGTGCGAAGAAGACAAAGGAAGCGGAGCAGCGCGGGAAAACGGAAGTGCGGAAGGAGCGGAAAAGACAGGCAAAAGGCGGAAAATCGGAGGGGAACTGCAAGGCTACACACAAACAAACAGAAAGGCAAAAGAATAGCCAAGTGTGCAGTCAAAGTGGAGAACAAGCAGGAGCTATCCCTAACATCAAGAAGGACACGTCGTTCCTTTCCTCTGTGTCGTGCGTGAGGTCGACGACACCGACCAAGCCGGTCCCGGTCCCCCGCCTGTGGTGACCAAGCTGCTCGACGAGTACAAGGACGTATTCCCCGACCAGTTGCCACAATGCCTGCCACCCCAACGCACCGTCGATCATCGCATCGACATCGAACCAGGCTCGTCGCCTCCGTCAAGACCGACGTACCAACTGTCGCTGACGGAGATGGACGAACTCAAGCGCCAGTTGGATGACCTCCTCGCCCATGGGTTCATCCGCCCGAGCCAGTCACCGTATGGTGCACCAGTGCTCTTTGTCAAGAAGAAAGAAGGTGATCTCAGGATGTGCGTCGACTATCGCGCACTAAACAAACAGACCATCAAGAACACCTACCCGTTGCCCAGGATCGACGAGTTGATGGATCGTCTGAGTGGAGCAAAGGTCTTTAGCAAGATAGACCTCCGCTCAGGCTACCATCAGATCCGCATCCACGAGGATGATGTCCACAAGACCGCCTTCAGGACTCGCTACGGACTGTACGAGTTCCTAGTGCTGCCGTTCGGATTGACGAACGCACCTGCCACGTTCATGCAGCTGATGAACGATGTGTTCCGCCAAGAGCTCGACAACTCTGTCATCGTGTACCTGGATGATATCCTTGTGTACAGCAAGGATGAAGCGACCCATGAAGGTCATGTCGCCCGCGTGCTGGCCAAGCTACGCGAGCACAAGTTGTATGCCAAACTGTCCAAGTGTGAGTTCTTCAAGAATCAAGTCCCGTTCCTGGGACACGTTGTCTCAGGAAGAGGAATCGAAGTCGACCCCGCCAAGGTCAAGTCTGTGGTCGAGTGGCCGCCGCTCGCATGCGTCTCTGACGTGCAGTCGTTTCTCGGTCTCGTCAACTACTACCGCCGATTCATCCCCGATCTGGCGCGCACTGCCGGTCCACTCACAGACCTACTCCGCAAAGAGTGCCCCTTCGTGTGGGACCACCCACAACGCCAAGCGTTCGAGACCCTCAAGCACGCCTTGACGAACGCTCCTGTCCTCGCTGTGTTCGACCCGAACACGGATGTCTCCGTGCACACCGACGCCTCCGACTTTGCGGTGGGAGCTGTTTTGATGCAGGAGGGAAGGCCCGTTGCCTTCGAGTCGCGCAAACTGTCCCAACACGAGATCAACTATCCCGTGCACGAGAAGGAGCAGCTTGCGATCATCTACGCGCTGCAGAAGTTCCGAGTGTACCTCCACGGTACCGCCAAGCCCTTCAAGATTGTGACGGACCACCAGTCACTGCGTTACCTCGACACCAAGAAGAACCTGAGCCGACGCCAAGCGCGATGGATGGAGTTCCTCGCCGAGTACAACTACGAGGTTGTATACCAGAAAGGCAAACTCAATGTGGTGCCTGACGCACTGTCCCGACGCCCCGACTACCAATTGGCGTCACTGTACGAGTCGACTGTCAGTGTCGACAACACGATGCTGGATGTTGTCCGAGACAACATCGCCAACGACAAACAGTTCGGAGAACTGTTCCGAAAGGTGTCTAAGCTCCCCAAGGACGACGAATCATCCGAGTACACAGTGCGTGATGGCCTGCTCCTCCTGAAGAAGGACAGCCGTGTCTGTGTGCCGGACATTCCGTCGTTGAAGACCAAGTTGCTCCAAGAGGTCCACGACTCGCCCCTCGCTGGACACTTTGGAGTCGAGAAGACATACGACCGACTGGCCAAAGTCGCATACTGGCCTGGAATGAAGCGCACCGTCGAGAAGTACATCGAGTCCTGCCATACCTGCAAGATGGTCAAGTCACGCACGACCCGAGAGCAAGGATTGCTGCAACCCCTGCCTGTTCCCGACCGCCCCTGGACCAGCATGTCCATGGATCTCATCACGCATCTACCGACGACCAAGTTGGACCACGATGCAATCGCTGTCTTTGTCGACAGGTTCAGCAAGATGGCACACTTTGTGCCGTGCCAGACGACATGCTCCGCGCCTGACCTTGCACTGCTGTTCTTCAAGCATGTGTTCAAGCACCACGGCCTCCCAAAGTCCATCGTCAGTGATCGAGACCCCCGATTCACCTCCTTGTTTTGGACAAGTCTGTTCGACCATCTCGGCACCAAGCTGAACATGTCAACCTCGCACCACCAACAAACGGATGGACAGTCCGAGCGGACGATCCGCACCCTCGAGCAATACCTGAGGACATACGCCTCGACCAGCCAAGACGACTGGGACATACAGCTGAGTCATGCAGAGTTTGCATACAACACCGCCAAGTCGAGCACAACTGGCTTGAGCCCCTTTGAGGCGCTCTACGGATTCCAGCCTGATGTTCCCACCTCCTTGACACTGACCGAGTCCACGGCTGGATTGCCTCCCAAACCAAGTGCCTTTGTCAAAGATCATCAAGTCCGACACAAGATGATCGCCGACGCGCTCACGGATGCGCAACAAGTGATGGCGAAGTACTACGACCGCCGACACCAGGATGTCTCCTTTGAAGTTGGAGACCTTGTCTACCTGGACGCCGACAACATCAAGGTCCCCGAAGCCCAGTCAAAGAAGTTGTTGCCCAAGTACCGAGGACCGTTCAAGATAGCGGCCCGACCCAGTCCCCTCAACTACCTGTTGGACTTGCCACCTGGAAGCAAGCTCCATCCTGTCTTCCATGTGTCCAAGCTGCGTCGCCACACGACCCGCAGTCCAGCACAGTTCCCCGACGCCGACGAAGGTGTCCCGGACGACGCACCACTGGAAGACGACCTCGGACAATACTATACTCAAGAATATGAAGTCGAAAGGATCGTGAGGCACAAGAAAGTGGCTGATGGGTCACTTCGGTTTTATGTCAAGTGGGTTGGTTACCCACACTCGGGCAACACATGGCAAACACTGGAGGACTTGTCCCATGCACCCGAGGAGCTGAGTAAATACGGTAAACACCTCGAGGAGCCCCAAATAAAGAGCACACGCAGGGCTCCTCGCAGGAAGCCTTCTTAAGTGTGGGAGTGTAGGAGATGGTATCTCCGACGCTGTGCTGCGCGTACTGCGCGTACTGCGCGGCGCAGTGGGTCGTGACCTGTGCTGCGCTTTGCGTTTTCACGCACCGCAGGCAGGCCACCGCAGGGTATACCTGCGGGTTGCCCCCGTTCCCCCCGTTTGTCTGGAGTTCGGTTTTATCGTGAATAAACGTAAGTGCTCCCCGAGCTCACCCGTCCGCTAGAGTAGCCTAGCACCGCCCTGTTCTGCCCCGTCCTGTCTTGTCTTGTACCCCCTCCCTCCCCGTCTTGCCCCAACGTCCCAGTAGTGGACGTTACAGGCTTGCTCGTGCCGAGCCGACTCCAGTCGTCGACTGGAAAGGCCGCACTGTCCGTGTTGGCCCTGACATTGTCCTGCAGGGCATGGCCTCACCCAACATGCCACCTCTCCTCTCAGCCATGCAATTCAAGAGGCTGATCAAGAAGGACACGTCGTTCCTCTGTGTCGTGCGTGAGGTCGACGACACCGACCAAGCCGGTCCCGGTCCCCCGCCTGTGGTGACCAAGCTGCTCGACGAGTACAAGGACGTATTCCCCGACCAGTTGCCACAATGCCTGCCACCCCAACGCACCGTCGATCATCGCATCGACATCGAACCAGGCTCGTCGCCTCCGTCAAGACCGACGTACCAACTGTCGCTGACGGAGATGGACGAACTCAAGCGCCAGTTGGATGACCTCCTCGCCCATGGGTTCATCCGCCCGAGCCAGTCACCGTATGGTGCACCAGTGCTCTTTGTCAAGAAGAAAGAAGGTGATCTCAGGATGTGCGTCGACTATCGCGCACTAAACAAACAGACCATCAAGAACACCTACCCGTTGCCCAGGATCGACGAGTTGATGGATCGTCTGAGTGGAGCAAAGGTCTTTAGCAAGATAGACCTCCGCTCAGGCTACCATCAGATCCGCATCCACGAGGATGATGTCCACAAGACCGCCTTCAGGACTCGCTACGGACTGTACGAGTTCCTAGTGCTGCCGTTCGGATTGACGAACGCACCTGCCACGTTCATGCAGCTGATGAACGATGTGTTCCGCCAAGAGCTCGACAACTCTGTCATCGTGTACCTGGATGATATCCTTGTGTACAGCAAGGATGAAGCGACCCATGAAGGTCATGTCGCCCGCGTGCTGGCCAAGCTACGCGAGCACAAGTTGTATGCCAAACTGTCCAAGTGTGAGTTCTTCAAGAATCAAGTCCCGTTCCTGGGACACGTTGTCTCAGGAAGAGGAATCGAAGTCGACCCCGCCAAGGTCAAGTCTGTGGTCGAGTGGCCGCCGCTCGCATGCGTCTCTGACGTGCAGTCGTTTCTCGGTCTCGTCAACTACTACCGCCGATTCATCCCCGATCTGGCGCGCACTGCCGGTCCACTCACAGACCTACTCCGCAAAGAGTGCCCCTTCGTGTGGGACCACCCACAACGCCAAGCGTTCGAGACCCTCAAGCACGCCTTGACGAACGCTCCTGTCCTCGCTGTGTTCGACCCGAACACGGATGTCTCCGTGCACACCGACGCCTCCGACTTTGCGGTGGGAGCTGTTTTGATGCAGGAGGGAAGGCCCGTTGCCTTCGAGTCGCGCAAACTGTCCCAACACGAGATCAACTATCCCGTGCACGAGAAGGAGCAGCTTGCGATCATCTACGCGCTGCAGAAGTTCCGAGTGTACCTCCACGGTACCGCCAAGCCCTTCAAGATTGTGACGGACCACCAGTCACTGCGTTACCTCGACACCAAGAAGAACCTGAGCCGACGCCAAGCGCGATGGATGGAGTTCCTCGCCGAGTACAACTACGAGGTTGTATACCAGAAAGGCAAACTCAATGTGGTGCCTGACGCACTGTCCCGACGCCCCGACTACCAATTGGCGTCACTGTACGAGTCGACTGTCAGTGTCGACAACACGATGCTGGATGTTGTCCGAGACAACATCGCCAACGACAAACAGTTCGGAGAACTGTTCCGAAAGGTGTCTAAGCTCCCCAAGGACGACGAATCATCCGAGTACACAGTGCGTGATGGCCTGCTCCTCCTGAAGAAGGACAGCCGTGTCTGTGTGCCGGACATTCCGTCGTTGAAGACCAAGTTGCTCCAAGAGGTCCACGACTCGCCCCTCGCTGGACACTTTGGAGTCGAGAAGACATACGACCGACTGGCCAAAGTCGCATACTGGCCTGGAATGAAGCGCACCGTCGAGAAGTACATCGAGTCCTGCCATACCTGCAAGATGGTCAAGTCACGCACGACCCGAGAGCAAGGATTGCTGCAACCCCTGCCTGTTCCCGACCGCCCCTGGACCAGCATGTCCATGGATCTCATCACGCATCTACCGACGACCAAGTTGGACCACGATGCAATCGCTGTCTTTGTCGACAGGTTCAGCAAGATGGCACACTTTGTGCCGTGCCAGACGACATGCTCCGCGCCTGACCTTGCACTGCTGTTCTTCAAGCATGTGTTCAAGCACCACGGCCTCCCAAAGTCCATCGTCAGTGATCGAGACCCCCGATTCACCTCCTTGTTTTGGACAAGTCTGTTCGACCATCTCGGCACCAAGCTGAACATGTCAACCTCGCACCACCAACAAACGGATGGACAGTCCGAGCGGACGATCCGCACCCTCGAGCAATACCTGAGGACATACGCCTCGACCAGCCAAGACGACTGGGACATACAGCTGAGTCATGCAGAGTTTGCATACAACACCGCCAAGTCGAGCACAACTGGCTTGAGCCCCTTTGAGGCGCTCTACGGATTCCAGCCTGATGTTCCCACCTCCTTGACACTGACCGAGTCCACGGCTGGATTGCCTCCCAAACCAAGTGCCTTTGTCAAAGATCATCAAGTCCGACACAAGATGATCGCCGACGCGCTCACGGATGCGCAACAAGTGATGGCGAAGTACTACGACCGCCGACACCAGGATGTCTCCTTTGAAGTTGGAGACCTTGTCTACCTGGACGCCGACAACATCAAGGTCCCCGAAGCCCAGTCAAAGAAGTTGTTGCCCAAGTACCGAGGACCGTTCAAGATAGCGGCCCGACCCAGTCCCCTCAACTACCTGTTGGACTTGCCACCTGGAAGCAAGCTCCATCCTGTCTTCCATGTGTCCAAGCTGCGTCGCCACACGACCCGCAGTCCAGCACAGTTCCCCGACGCCGACGAAGGTGTCCCGGACGACGCACCACTGGAAGACGACCTCGGACAATACTATACTCAAGAATATGAAGTCGAAAGGATCGTGAGGCACAAGAAAGTGGCTGATGGGTCACTTCGGTTTTATGTCAAGTGGGTTGGTTACCCACACTCGGGCAACACATGGCAAACACTGGAGGACTTGTCCCATGCACCCGAGGAGCTGAGTAAATACGGTAAACACCTCGAGGAGCCCCAAATAAAGAGCACACGCAGGGCTCCTCGCAGGAAGCCTTCTTAAGTGTGGGAGTGTAGGAGATGGTATCTCCGACGCTGTGCTGCGCGTACTGCGCGTACTGCGCGGCGCAGTGGGTCGTGACCTGTGCTGCGCTTTGCGTTTTCACGCACCGCAGGCAGGCCACCGCAGGGTATACCTGCGGGTTGCCCCCGTTCCCCCCGTTTGTCTGGAGTTCGGTTTTATCGTGAATAAACGTAAGTGCTTCCCGAGCTCACCCGTCCGCTAGAGTAGCCTAGCACCGCCCTGTTCTGCCCTGTCCTGTCTTGTCTTGTACCCCCTCCCTCCCCGTCTTGCCCCAACGTCCCAGTAGTGGACGTTACAAAAACAAGACGAGGATTTCCGATGCTACCATGTAACGTCCACTACTGGGACGTTGGGGCAAGACGGGGAGGGAGGGGGTACAAGACAAGACAGGACGGGGCAGAACAGGGCGGTGCTAGGCTACTCTAGCGGACGGGTGAGCTCGGGGAGCACTTACGTTTATTCACGATAAAACCGAACTCCAGACAAACGGGGGGAACGGGGGCAACCCGCAGGTATACCCTGCGGTGGCCTGCCTGCGGTGCGTGAAAACGCAAAGCGCAGCACAGGTCACGACCCACTGCGCCGCGCAGTACGCGCAGTACGCGCAGCACAGCGTCGGAGATACCATCTCCTACACCGCTCTTGCCCTCATTGATCCTGCCTTTGCGGATCTCCATAAACTCTCTCTTATCCCTCTTTCTACTCCTTACTCCGTTTCCCTTGCTGATGGCTCTTCGGCCGGTTTCATTCGTTTCCAAACCGTGCCTTTGACTCTGACCATTGGTTCCCACACCGAGTCGATTTCGTTTCTTGTGACTCGACTCTCCACCACTCCCATCACTCTTGGTCTTCCCTGGATGCGCTTGCACAATCCAGTTGTTAATTGGAAGTCCCTCTCCCTTTCATTCTCCGATCCCTCTTGCCTTGCTGATGGACACATCCTCGCGGATGTCTCTGCTTCTTCCTTGGACACTTCGTCCCCTTCCGGCTCTTCGCCTCCCCCTTCGGGCACTTCGCCTTTGACTCTTCCTCCCTTCGGTCCTTTCATTACACCGATTCCCTCCTCTGGCACTTCGCCTTCCCTTTCTTCCCGCCTTGACTCTGCTTCGCTTTCTGAAGAGCCAACGGCTTTATCTTCACACGACATTGAGCTCGTTAATGCGGCGAGTCTTCTCCGTCTTGCACGAGAAGACAAGCTCGACATTTTCGCTGCCCAAATGGATATCCGTCCTCCTTCGCCGGAGACGTATCCTACGGTGTCGATAAGGTCCGTGCTCACGACGAAGGTGTATGCCGAGTCTGGCACCCCCGTTGACTCTCGAGGTGTCCCACTCAAATACAATGAGTTTGGCGACGTTTTCAGCCTCAAGTCTGACCCTCCTTCTTCCTTGCCTCCTCACCGTCCGTATGACTTGTCCATTGAGTTTGTACGGACCGAGGATGGAAAGGAACCTCGTTTGCCAAAGCCGGGGAAAGTCTATCCTTTGTCCCCGGCCGAGGAATCTGCTCTTTCGGAGTATCTGACCAACGCCCTCGCACGTGGTTGGATCTCCAAATCCTCTTCTCCCGTTGGTGCTCCCTGCTTCTTCGTGAAGAAGCCCAATGGTGGTCTTCGCCTTTGCGTCGACTACCGGGGCCTCAATGCCATCACGAAGAAGAATCGTTACCCTCTTCCCCTCTTCCAGGATCTTCTTGATAAACTTTCTTCTGCCCGCGTCTTCTCACACCTTGACCTTCCTGATGCTTACCACTTGGTTCGTGTCAAGAAGGGCGATGAGTGGAAGACTGCTTTTGTTTGTAAATCTGGCTCATTTGAGTACAACGTTATCCCCTTTGGTCTTTCGAATGCCCCCGCTGCTTTCCAGTTTTTTATGAACGACATCTTCTCGGACCTCCTTGGTGTCTGTGTTGTCATTTATCTTGACGACATCCTGATCTTCTCAAAAGATCCCCAGGAGCATGAGGAGCATGTTAAGCTTGTTCTTTCTCGCCTTCGTGAACACTCCCTTAAGGTCAATCCGGCCAAGTGTTCTTTTGACCTTTCTGAAGTTGACTTTCTCGGCATGATCATTTCTGCCGATGGCATCAAAATGGACCCTGCCAAGGTCGAGGCCGTTTCTCTTTGGCCTGTTCCCTCTTCTGCTCGCGATATCCAAGTTTTTATTGGTTTCGCAAACTTTTACCGCCGCTTCGTCAAGGACTTTTCCGCACTTGCTCGTCCTTTGACTTCCCTCACCACCAAATCCTCCACCTTCTCTTGGTCTCCCGAGGCCCAAGAGGCTTTTGATTCTCTTAAACATTCATTCACTTCCGCTCCTATCCTTCGATACTTTGATTTCTCTAAACCCGCTGTCATTGAGCCCGATGCTTCTGATTTTGCTTTGGGTGCCGTCCTTTCTCAGTTTGACCCTGACGGCGCTCTTCACCCCGTTGCATTTCACTCTCGGCAATTCCGTCCTGCCGAGGTGAACTATGACACTCACGACAAAGAGCTCCTCGCCATTGTCGATTCCTTTACTGCCTGGCGTCATTACTTAATGGCTGCCGACCCAGACCATCCCACTCTTGTTTTCTCTGATCATCAGAACCTTACCCGGTTCACTTCCGCTTCCCAACTTTCTCGCCGCCAGTTCCGGTGGGCCCAATTCCTTTCTGATTTTGCTTTTCGCATTTACCACCGTCCTGGTCGCCTCAACACCAAAGCCGATGCTCTCAGTCGCCGTTCTGACTTTGAGATAAAGCCTGGTGACTCCCTCCACTCCACCAACTTCCTTCAGCTGTTCGAGTCTATTTCTCTCGACAGCATCACTGTTATCGGCTCGAATCCCGACTTTCTTTCCGAGATTCGAGCTGCCACCCTTTCTTGTTCCCTTCTTTCTGACTTTAACGCCAAACGTCTTGATGGTGATTACTCCTTCCGTGACGGTCTCCTTTACTTTAAAGACCTGATCGTTGTCCCTTCCCCCGAGCTCCAGCTCAAAGTGTTTGAGCAACGTCACTGCTCCGCTGCCGCTGGTCACTTTGGTCTTGCCAAGACCGTTGAGCTCATCTCCCGGGACTTTCACTGGCCCCGGCTTCGTAAGTCTGTGCGTCGCTTCATTGCTAATTGTGAAGCGTGCCAGCGAGCCAAGCCGTCCCGTCACTCCCCTTATGGTTTACTTCACCCTCTCCCCGTTCCTTCCGAACGTTGGTGGGACCTGTCGATGGACTTCATCACGGATCTCCCACCTTCGAACGGTTTTGACTCCATCTTCGTGGTTAAGGACCGCCTGTCCAAACAAGCACACTTTGTGCCCACCACGAAGACGGTTACAGGCGAGCAAACCGCCGAACTCTTCCTCTCCCACATCTTCCGCTTGCATGGTTGTCCCCGGTCTATTGTTTCGGACCGAGGAACTCAGTTTACTTCGGCCTTCTGGAGGCGCTTCAATGAGCTTCTGAAGACGAAGATTTCCCTTTCTTCTGCCTTCCACCCCGAGACCGACGGTTCGACCGAGGTTCTCAACCAGGTCATCGAGCAGTATTTGCGTATCCACTGCAATTACCTGCAAGACGACTGGACCCTTCACCTTCCCCTTGCCGAGTTCACTTACAACAACTCGGAAAACACTTCCACTGGCATGACTCCCTTCTTTGCAGTCCATGGCCATCACCCCATTTTCGATCCCTCTATCATTCGTGATCCCTCTGTTGTGCCCTCTGCCGAAGAACGTGTCGACCGACTTCAGACCGTTCTCGAGGATCTCAAGGCCAACCTCCGGGTTGCCCAAGAGTCCTACACTGTGCAGGCCAACAAATCCCGTCTCCCCACTCCCGACATCTCCGTTGGCGACCTCGTTTTTCTTGATCGTCGCCACATCCGCACCCTTCGTCCCTCCAACAAGCTTGACCAGAAAAAGCTTGGCCCCTTTAAAGTTCTTCGCCGCATCAACCCCGTTGCCTTTGAACTTAAACTCCCTTCCACACTCAAAGTTCACCCCGTTTTCCATGTATCCCTCCTTGAACCCCGAACGAAGGACATTGTTCCCGAGTTCACCCAACCCGAACCACCTCCCATTCTTGTTGACTCCCAGGAAGAGTTTGAGGTCGAGACTGTTCTCGATTCTCGGCTCTTCCGTGGTCGCTTACAGTACTTGGTTCAGTGGAAGGGCTATTCCGAGACTGACCGGTCTTGGGAGCCCGCTGCCAATGTTTCCCACGCCACTGATCTTGTTGCTGACTTCCACCTTCGCTATCCCTCAAAGCCGAAGGCGACGCCCGGAGTTCGTCGCTAAGGAAGGGGATGATGTTAGGGATAGCTCCTGCTTGTTCCCCACTTTGACTGCACACTTGGCTGTTCTTTTGCCTTTCTGTTTGTTTGTGTGTAGCTTTGCAGTTCCCCTCCAATTTTCCGCCCTTTGCCTGTCTTTTACGCTCCTTCCGCACTTCCGTTTTCCCGCGCTGCTCCGCTTCCTTTGTCATCTTCGCACGCGCCGGTTTGTTTGTGCACGCGCTTCGCTACGATTGGTTGCAATTCGGCTACCGGTCATGTGTCCCCCCACCGGTGACTCATGACCTGCCTGACCGCCCCGATCTCTTGTTCATCTCGCATGCATTTGCCCCAACCTTATACTTGACCAATCCGCTTCTTGGACGTTGAGTCACATTGCTTCGCCTTTGCACGTTTCTCCTGCCAGGTGCTTCGCTTTTGCTTGCGCCTCTCTCGCTTTGGTTCTCTGCCTGTCTCGGTGGTCCTTCTCGGCCCTCGTTCGTGCATCGCCCCCTTCGCCCTGCTCGATCGCCCACTTTTCCCTCCCTTGGCCGCCCTTCGCTGCCAAGTCCGGACTTGTCTATAAATAGCCTGACCCCCGCGATGTGTAGTCGAACCTCAGCGTTCAAAATAGGACTAAATAAAGTGCCTTCTACTTTATTCTCTGAGTGTTCCTCACGTCTCATTTCGAGACTAGTCTTATCTTGAACGGATCTTTGCTTCCCTCGCTCCCTCTCCGAGTCCACTTCGGACTTTACCCTTGCTTTCCCTGAGCTCACTTCGAGCTCACTTCTTCTTTTGCCGTTGAGTCCCCCTCGGACTCTAACAGTCAAACATCCAAAACATTCGAACACTTTTGGAAGCCACTGTATCTTCTGCTTGTCAATACAATTCGTGCTTGTCTGTTGTCCATTTGTGCATCGCTCCATTACATCGACCGCCCAGTAATAGGATCTCCTTCGCCTGTTCGTTACACCTTGGTCGTGTCGCAGCCAGAACAAAAAAAGAAACTCCCAAACAGGGAATCGAACCCTGGTCGCCCGCGTGACAGGCGGGAGTACTAGCCACTATACTATTTGGGATTTTCCGCATCGGGGAATCGAACCCCGGCCGTCTCGGTGAGAGCGAGAAATCCTAGCCACTGGACCAATGCGGATTTTGATGCTGGGATGCCCATACATTCAGAATCTGGACGAGGCGAGAATCGAACTCGCGGCCTTGGGATTATGAGACCCACGCGCTGCCGACTGCGCTACCCATCCTCCTTGCCGCCTTGATCTAAAAATGTCCCATTCCATCATTGCAACTGATTCTTATCAAAATCTGCCCTTTCTTTTTTCTCGAACTAGCGATCCGTTGTCTGTTAAGAAGATGATGGCCCTCCCTTTTTCTGATATATACAATAAGACTCCATGAAATTTGATGTCTATTGCAGGCGCTTGAAAATGGCAAGAAGACCCAATTCTGACCACATCGATGCCGGTGAAATTAGTCACCCAAGCCAGAGGATTGCCCCTCTGGCGGGTTGAAATCCCTCTCCCAAACCTGACGGAGCGCGCGGAAAATCCAGAGTCAAGAGTTTCAAATTTTCTATGAATAGAAAACATATGTTGGAATTTTTCCAGGCCAATGCCATCCTCATGAAGTATTGGCAACCCGCAACAATCCATGAAAGCATCACGCATATCAACTTGCAATCGACGCACTCCCAAAACTGGCTCGAGCACCTGCAAGGCCACCTCATCACTGAACAAGAAAGGCGAAAAGTATGATGCACCAGACGCAAACGAATTCTACACAGCAGACCAATGATCTGGCTGGATGTCATGGTGGTGTTGGATGACAATGCAAGCCCAATGTCTTTCGTGGGTAACAATCCCCCAACCCTCCACGCACGACACTTGGAGCTTGACTAAATAATCCATAGGTATTTTCAGCACACATATAGACATGAAGGTCGCAGCTGTAGATTTCAAACTGTCACTAGATGAATGGGTTCGGCAAACTTAGCATTTCCGTCCCTCCGCAAATGGGTCCCGCTGAATAGAGAGCTACAACATTAGGGACTATGTGTCAGGAACTAGACACGGGAAAACAGGAGTATCAATGGCAGTGTGACATCATCCCCACGAGGATCTCGCATATCCGTCCACTTTTAACCCCACGTCACACGGGTCCTGATTCGTGACCGAGGGGCTCAAGACAGTCCGAACCGGGAATTTGAAGATAAACATTCGATCTGTGGTCGGAAGAATTACTCAAGGAACACGAGTGGTGTTCCCACCGGGCAAAAGGGTCGACTTCCCTTAAATATTAGCGTAGACCCTTAGCCCCATTCGATCTCAAATATATCTCTATTGGTTTTTATCTATTGCTTGCATCATGGGTGATTACAGGCAGGGACAGGAGAGCGGAGATCAGACTGGGGCAGGTGTTGGAAAAGAGAATAACGCTCGTTTATTGGGTGTTATAATTCACTAGCGCTCATCCAAGAGGAGCGCGGAGCGGTTTATTTAAACCTATGGCTCTTCGTGCTTCGGAGGCTATATTAAAACTCCGCCCCAGGTTTCCCACGCGTCATGAATCATGACCGAGCGGCTATGGAGGGCGGGTCGTGGATGACGCGTCGCGATTGGCGACTGTGTTTATAACACAAGGCCTAGTGAGGGGGTCGAGGTGCGAGGAACGGGATCTGTGACGAACCGGCGTGTTCTTCACATAGCTCGTGCACGGATAGAGCGACGCAACGTGGGAACCTCAGCCCGGCGCCCCGCACTGTGGCGACCCTTAAGGGTCGCCACATGTTCGAGGCGTGTGAGCGCCGGAATGCTCGGGCGCGCGTGCGTTTCCGCGGCTGCCTCCACCGGCCGCCTCTGTCAAGAACTGGGGGCTTGGACTAGGGTCAGGGATCGAGGATAAAAACGAGGAGAGTGATCATCTTTATTGGGTGATTATTCACTTGGTGCTCCTCCTCGGCCAGCGAGCTATTTAGCTGGCAGAGGTGGAGCCCCTCCGATCAAACAAAGAACCTCGCCCATGGAGGCCTAGAATGGGGCGAGGGGTAATAATTGGCAGAGCCCCTGTGTGAGAAAGGGGTGGCAGGCCGAGATGTTGTGGTCCGGCTGGCCAAGGCAGTGCTCGGCTTGCCCGACATTGGCCAGCCGTCCAGCCAAAACAAAACTGACTTGCGAAGGTAGAGGAGAGACGACAGCGGAGCGCAGAGACGAGATGGCCGAGCGAGGAGGGATTCGTTACATCTCACAAGCCAACGCTTTCAACCTCCGCTAGCTACAACTCAAGCATAAACCCGAATTTGTTTCAGTTCTTCTAATCACAATTTTCTTCGGCGACTCCTCAAACCTCTCACTCTCAAATTCAACAGAAAAAAAAGAAACCGTATCCTTGGACATTACTGAGAAATTGAAACCGAACACCCCTCATGATTCGGAATTTGGTAGTATTCGTACCAATCAACTCGCCCATCGACGCTTTCATTTCCCCATAGCCATTCTGGTCAGCAGTAGCTACTGTCCGAATTACGTGGATGCACTTGGAGCTTTCAAGTGGGAAATTTGTAGAAAATACTACTGCTCACTCATCCCTGGAGCCACAATCGGATATCACCTAATATCAGAGGTAGAGGACAAAAATATCTCATCATCAGCGTAGAAAATCGCTCAGTCATATTTGCGCCAACGGAGCTTCACAAGAAGTCATCTACGAAGGGAGCAACGTCCCAGCATAGTGTCCCGAGGTCCTACACAAATAGCGAGTTTAGTATGCAGGCACTCGCTTAAAAGTTAGAACATAGCCAAAGATCTCCCGGAAGCAACGGAATAGCCTTTCTTAACGAGGATTATAAATGATCAAAATAGCATAGCCAAGGCATTTACCCTGCCAAGCAAGATTTGCTCCGAATATGGCGAGGAGTTCGAGTTTTCTTTGTGTATTATCTCTTTGGGTCACTTACTATCCATCAGGATCATAAGTCCGTTTGTATATCGCACTACTCATAAGAGAAAAATGCCGGAATTTCGATCATTGGGTTAACTTATATTCATTTACCACCTAGCAACAAACCACTCAATACCAAGATTTTAAACCCATATAATATATTCGAGCTAATTATAAATTAATAATAAAATAAATAATAATAAAAATAATAATGATAATAACCCCCCTGAAAAGCACTTAGAGTAGAATGGGAGGGGTGTAGAATATATGCTTTTCAAGATACTTAACCCAGTCACATATACATAATTGGTCCGGAGCGGGTTGATACGTCCAGATACAATATCGGGGTCGTAATCAGAGGAACTTAGGTTTGTCCCAAGGAATAAGAGCTAAATACCCGATTTCAGAAAATGAGTTAATGAGGTGGAGTACAGTAAATCTCATCCGCATGAGGAGTTCTGTTATGAACCGACACTGGCGGGAGCGTGTCACAGCGCATCCCATAACCGCGCGCATCGCCGTACGACATGTATCTATAAATCCCACGCTCACTCCACGACCGGCGAGTTCCCCTTGCTCATGATTATTCTTGCTCTGATAGTTGTAATAAATTTCCTTCAAGCATATTGGCATTTCCTCTCACCGCACCTTCTCAAACAGGTTCACCGCGTCAAGAGACTAACGGACCAAGATCGACGAGGACGACTACCCCGGATACAGGTCCAGAACAAAGTAAATATTTGCATTCAAACCAAAGGCTGGCGTAACGCTATCGAGTACGGATGAAGTTTTGGCGAATTCAATATCACTGCAACCATAACCACCATCAAGCGCACCAGGGACGTCGCCAAAGTATCTCGTCCATGATGACAGAAAGCATCTTAAAGATGATCAACACCATAAAACACCAATCAAAATATTTGAGCAGCATTAAAATCGAAACGTAACCGTACACCGCCTAAATAGATCATACCAAGAGGCTAGAATCATGCTTGAATACAGCTACAACCTTAGCTTTGCTACCATGCAAGAGACGTATTATATGCCACGAATTCTTAGAAAGAGTAGCAAGGCGATGGGGGAAATCCTGTATGCGTGGAAACAATATATTATCGTGTGTAGGATAATGAAGATGACTTCGGACAAGGAGAACTAATCGGGATAGGAGCATGTAGTATGGAATCACGAATCGGTGGCGGATGGTGGGTGGCGGGTGACGGGACCTGCTACCACCAACGTTGTTCTGAAATAGACCAGGGCGTTGGGAATTATAATTGTATATAAAGTTAGAGAGTCCAAAACGTCTCATAATGTAATTAAACAAAAAACGTTGAGAGGCACGGCCCTTATTAGAGAACAGCTAAACAACTCTCCCCCCCCACCGAAGATTTTACTGACTTCTCAGGTGAACTCAACTATGCAAGCGCGTGGATCAAGTTCCGAGGCATTATTTCTGCATTTGTTATTTGCGTGGTTTCAAAATGTTGTACACACTTACCTCTGGATATCAGAGGCCCTGAATAAGACCTCACTCAGCATTTTTTGTTCAAAATAGCAAGAAAGCAATCGAAAGCAGAACTCTACTGGACCTTGAATTGTTAAGGAGGACATGTGGTGAGGAAGTGGGCCTGTATGTGTGAAAGGTAATATATTATGGCAGGTATAACAAAAACAATCGCGAACAAAAGGCGGATGCTGGGCGGGGGTTGGGTGTGGGAGATTAGGAACATGTTGCACAGCGGTGCGCGCGAATGATGGCGCGCTGGGACTTGTTCCTGCCAATGTTGGTTCATGACATAAATCATAACCGACGACTTTAGCGCACGATTCGGAGCGTCCCCCGAGATTCCATATACTGAATGCCGCAAGACCTCACTCTGCGAAACAGACGGTAAAGGTCCCGATCGTACAGGCACCAATCATTGTAGTGTCAAATTGTTTATGGCTTCGGTCAATTCATCGAGTCGTCAGTCCTCCTAAAGCCTGATTTTTCTGGCTCAGTTGATTCAGAGACCTAAATAAGTCAGAAATTACTTACAGAAAAAAAAAAAACAAACAAGCTGCTGCATCAACCAAAATTCGGCAGAGATGGTCCTGCAGGCACGGGTCACAACCTACCCACAGCCCTGCTCGGACTCGTCTGTGAAAATTGAGGAGCGAGAGGACTCCCATCCTCTTCCTAGAAAAATAACAACAACAGCATGCCATTTTACTACGATATGATTACGCCGATAAATGATAGACAATTGGAAATTTTGAAATCCGTTCCCTCTGAAAGAGTATATAGGTCCGTGGCAGAAGCCAAGGTACTCACGGAGGAGGGATAAACCGTGACAGTGTGAGCCAAGAATCGTCTCAGATACCGACTCAAACACGACTAAGGTGGATTTACACATCACCGTCTCTCGGGCTATTGCCAGACAGCTCCACAGTTTCTCATGGGATGCGCATGAATTGGAATGGCTTTAAACGACGGAACGAAAGTCAACTACCTTCGCTATATGAGAGCGGAGTGGATCGAAAGAGCTGCAGCCAATTGCCATACAATTTCCTCGCCAAACAGTCGATCCAGAAAGAAACGGAACAGTCGCTTCCTGGCTTCAGAGGCCTGACGCCTATTGAACTTCCATATGCTCCAGTGAGCAAGCCATGCGACGGTTTCTCGTCCTGGTTGGCAATCTCTCCGTGAAGTGCATCCACTCCACTCTCTGGACAGTTCCATGGTGGATCGATATCAAGATACTCGGTCTTCTCGAGTCGCTTGGCTTCCCAACAATGTGAGCATACCTGGGATGTGTTGAACTCGTTCACCGAGCACACATGGATCTTGGAGACGGATCGGTCTGGTGGTCGTCTCTGGTGGTGTATGAACTGCTCAAAGTATTTGGCGAACCTGAGTCTCCTGGGACTGGATGCATATCCCTTCCCCTGTTTCCAGGATGCATTTCCAAAGGCAATCACCACTTCGGTCTCCTTTGGTGCCTGGTCGATGACTTGTTTGCACATCTCGTGGACGGTGCGCTTTCGCTTGACGGGAGCCATCTGTGCGAGAGAGAAGCGACGATGGATGGTTCTGTCCTTGGCAAGAGTGCGAAAGTCGATGGTGTGACCAAAGGTCGTGGCCAGTGCGGGATGGTTTGAGGCAACAAAATACCCTCTCAACGACTAAAATCCCGTTTTTATTGGACTGCCTGTAAACAGCTGATAGCAAACCCGACTGCTGTGTCCCTCGGCATCCTTCGGTGGGCCCGGTGGACAGGCCGTCATTCTGTTTCCAGTCCTGGTTGTGGTTAGTTATTCTTGGAATGTGGTCTTGGATCCAGTTGGTCTTGATCACAGTTGATCTTGGATGTTGTCTTTGGATCTCCTCCGGCGATGACCTACTGGCATTGATGTCTTGATGCAACTGTGTTGTGTTTCCATTTCAACCTATGCTCTTCACCTCAGTGAAGAACAAGTTGTCATTGTGTCTATCTATCATTGAAACAGGAGATCGATTCCTTGTATTCAAGTCCGCACTTTCAAAACTATTTTAAGCAAAATGGTTGGTGTACTGGACTGGAGCCCCACTTGTCTCTCGTGGGTACCTTGGCCTCCAGTTCCGATTGGAAATCAGTGGCTGATTGGATGGATGGTATTTGGGGTGTCTATCGCCTCTGTTTTGAACCAGTTGCCCTGGTTACCGATACTTGCCCTCCCGATTTCATTCATGTCTGGGAACGTCGTTACTCGGGATCGAGTTCCATGCAGGTTTTCCGGTTTCTCCAGTCTATTGTGAACCACACTTCTCTTCAGTGCCCCCCGCTCCTTTGGCATCTATATTCATGGGTCCGTCGCTCCGGAACAGCTCATTGAACTTTTCTCGTCTCCAGAAGGATCCTGGCTTCTGAAACTTCAGAACGCGCCCGACATATAAACCACAAGGATCACGAATATCGAGTGCCTCCACGACAACTCTTACGAATAATCATTGGTGAGGCAAACGTATCGGGAGGTGTGCGTTTGGATTGAATAAGAAAGAATCGTGTTGTTTCTGTCACGACCAAATTCGATGGTGTGATCTCTCGACCTTGTGCTTGGGACTTTCATGTTGTTTTGATCCAAACTGGCCAAGACATGCTTCGGCCTGCCTACTTAAGTGAGATGCTTGCTGTTATCGCGGAGAGACTCCTGATGCAGGAGGCAATCAAGCATCAGCATCGTCGTCGGACTCGATTACTTCGCCATATTGTCGAAGTTTTTGGCGGTAGCGCTTGAGCACAATATCTTGATCGGCCAGGCAAACCAACAAATCCTCCTGCTCCTTCTCAAGCTCCACAAATTTCGCTGAGTTAGCGTCTATGTTTGACTGAAGCTTCGTAATAGAGCCGTTGAGGCTGTCGACTTGATTGGCATGGGATTGCAAAGCCAATTGCAAACGGTCTTCAAGCTCCCGGATCTTCTGCTTGAGGCTGCCGATTTCTTGATCTTGGTTGGCAATGATATCCTTGTAAGACTGGATTACTGACTTTTCTGCTGTATCATCCAACACTGAGGTCATCACGGGCCATATGCAGATTGTGCGTTTTTGGGAAAAGTAGCCAGCTTTGTGTTATGGATCGTTGCAATTTCTGTCTGCCCCGGATTTCATAAATGGGCTCAATTTTTTTTTTTTTGGTTCCAAACAACCCAGTGAACTCACCTGGTTGGAGCTTTCGCTGAGGCTTCTTAGACTTTGGGTTCGTGATGGACTTTGAGATGTCGTCTAATGTTCAGCCATGGTTAAAATAGATCTCGTATCTGAACAACGATAACATTGAGTTTCTTACCCAGTGTTGCCTTGAGGAGCTGGATAAAGCTGGAGTCAAAATATACGGCCGGAAGCCCGTTTTCATCAACTTCAACATCATCCGATATCTTGGGTTCAGTAGGTTTTCCGCGGTCGTGAATGCGGGATAACGAGAGATTTAGGCCACGAGGCGAACTGCAAAACCAAATGGGCCGAAGCGAATCAACCATGTCCCCCGTGTTACGCTTACGCTTCCTAGATTAGTCAAGCCGGCAGTGAACGCATTCGACGAACGCAAACGCTCAAGGCGACTCATATATATATCGACACCTATGCGATTGACGACAAGCGATTGCAAGCTTGATCTAAATAAAGGTTTGCAATGAACAACCTCGGTTAGAATATGGTCAACACATCAACAAATCAACTTGATCAGCGTGGATTTGACGGTACTAAGGTCGTTCGGTATCGCACCTGGTCATATTGGCGTCTGAGTCATCGTTGTATTCGTAACAAAGCCCAAGGATATAGGCAGCTAGTCCTTGAACGACTGGATCAACCCCGGATGACTGGCTGACTTGCTCGATGAGCTAGCATCACGCAGATAACGGAGAACCGTGGCAAACATCCGATTAGTACAGACAAACGACTGGAAAATGAGCACCAATAAGATCTCAACAGCATTTGCGGAAGTGTCTTGGTCTCTCACTGACAAAAGGAATACATACAAACTGAAGGTTAGCGCCTTCAGTCAGAAAGTTTTGAACGGCTGCGGGGCATTCACATAGCCAAACCGCAATAAGACAAAGGTATCCCAGTTTTACTCGGATGTCGACCCCTTCGCGATGAGCTGAGAGAAGGGCAAACATAGACTTGTGGAGCAGCGAACTATCGTCATCTGATGGAGCGCCAGATATCAAATAAGCATTAACTCTAGCAAGTCAATTGCACGTACATCCCGGATATGGGAGTTCAATGGGCTCGGGACGTTTACCATCCAGGCTTCTTGGTTGAAGATTGAGCGCCTCTTTGCGAGCCTCCACATTTCCCTCAAGCATGTGAATAATTATGGTGCCCGCAAACCAGCTCTTGTATACATCCTTTCGGTCGAATTCTAAGAACGAGGACATCAGGTGAGAGCCGAGTTGCTGCCCATTTTGAGCCACTGTCGAGGTCTTGAGAGCCGACACCAAGGTCACTTGCGCATCATGATTTTCGTGTAAGTAGCACTGTGAGCATCGATCCACCCGAGAAGAAAGTACTGTGTCAATATATACTGCTACAGATTAAGACGATTATTGGGGGGGGTTCTCCCTCGTTGATGATGAATATCTTGCTTTGCAGATTCATCCATACCTCAAGAGCATATGCAGCGGCAGCCCGAATCACAAAAGATTCAGCTGTACAGGTGGCGATAGTGATGAGGGCGAAGAGGGCGGACATGGGTGATGCGTCTTTCTGCTTATTATCCTCGCTCATATCAGCCACAACAAAGCTCTTCGACAAGACGTCTTGATTGGATGGGTTGCCACGAATCGAATCGGCCATCGCCCGAAGGGCCTGTAGTGCACAACGTCAAAAGACGAGGAAAATAATAACATCACCCCAGTTATATAGGCTGATGGTGTAAAGATATGGGATAATGCCGCGCTAATGACGGTGATTACCTGAATCTGAACTTTAGCAGGCACGGCGTTGTTGAGCGCAACGTCGATAAGCGTGTGGATGATATGTGCCTGTCCCATAACATTCTGTCGCGGCAATAACGGTCGTGGTGGGTTAGAAAGTTGCTCCTTGGGCTCCGACTGCGACCGAGATTGGGATTCGCCGTGACAGATACCTGGTTTATGGCAGTATTGGGACTGTTTGGGACAACGAGGATTCGAATGAGATCCATCACAAGGGCAGTGTTGGCAATTTTTTGATCACTCCAGGGCTTGGACGGGACGGCTGCTTCGTGTCCCTTCTTCGCATCCAAGGCGTTGATGAGATACTGAATTTTTTGGATGCAACTGCTCTCACGGAAGAAGTTCTGGTTGTTGTTGTTGTTGTTGTTGTTGAAAGCAGAAGCAACGAAGGGATACCCAGGTTGGTCGACTGCGAACAGCGTATCAAGATCGCGTAGTTTGATTGCCAAGGATGGAGTCATCTACCTGGTTGGAGACATTATACCGAAGTAGGTTCAAGGTCAACTGGAGGCAATCCTGGACAATAATGCCTCCATCGATACCGTCTTCTTCGATTATGATCACGAGGAGGCGATCAAAAGCATTTTCAAATGCCACGATCTTTTGAATCTCGGCGTTGGATTGAGTCAGGGATATCAAGAGCAATAGGCCATCTATAATGCAGCCAACGGATCTGTTAGCGCCCCGATTCACAGACTTGGGGGCACAGGGAATCAGCATGACATACCGTTGCGTATAACCTCGCGTCGATCATCAAGGAGGTCCATCAGCCTTGTATCCATTCAGGAGGGATCATAAACAGAAAGGGAAAATGATGTGTCGGGGTGTATTTCAGCTCGTTGAACCGGTGGATCTTATGGGGCAGAAGAACTTGCACAAATTGGACGGTCATTTACCTTGACACCCCAACCGGACTGGCGAGAATACAATCCTGAAGTTGGTTGGGCATGTTGGCCAGAAGGGTGGCCAAGAACTGGATGGCATAAAGACGGACATAAAAATCGTATTCTTCTAGTATGTCAAGAATAATTGTCACGTTCTTGGGATCCTGTAATAGAAGAGCATCGACGTGTTATCGCAGGCAAGCAAACAAGCAAGGAGGCTGGCTAGTTGGCTGAGAATCCATCACGGCCCGAATGCTCAACGCCCGAATGCTCAACGCGGCTTACCTTGATAAAGATCTCAGTAAACATGAGGCCGAGGTCGTCGCTAACTTTGGCTCCCTGTTATTGGAGGATGACAAAACAGGACAGCTTAGTGCTGCATTTAAGCTATAGGGGTACAGTGGCAGCAAAGCTTGCGCTCGGTGAAACGGACGCTGGTTGTCGGGAACTCCGGGTCGCTGATGCGTACCTTCTGGGGCAGATCCTTGCTGCATAGCAGATCGAGAGTCTCAATTGTCACTTTTATGATGGCCACATCCATACGGTCTGTCTTGAGGACGTTTACAAGGGCGCCCATGCCCTTGGTGCCTACGTCGAGCTTCCAGTCCCGGGCGCAGGACTTTAAAGCGGTCACAGCCGCTCTGCGGTCTTCGAGAAGCGTCGAATTGACAACCCGGTCGCATAGCTTCTCGACGGTTTCGGCGCCGGTTTGCGGGGCGCCACGATCACCGCGGAGGACCGAGTGGAAGGATGAAAAGAGATCCATGGACAGGCAAACTGCAGTCCAGCGATAGCAACAACGATGGCGACAGCAACGACAGCAACGACGATGATGGCGATGATGGCAATGATGGCGACGGGGCGGGGGCTTGGAAGGAGATGGCCCAGGGGAGAGCGCCCTCGGTTGCTCTCGCTGTTGCTCTCGTTCTCACTCTCGTTCTCGTTCTCACTCTCGTTCTCGTTCTCACTCTCGCAGCAGTCACGTTCTATCACGTGATCCGATTGTGGCGACGCATCATCGCCACCTGCTGTCAGCGCAATCGGGACCAAGCCATGGCACGAAGGACCGTCATTGCTCGTGAGCACTTGACAATGGCCGCCGATGTCATCCGACCTTATTCGAACGCACCAGCAGTGACGGATAGTAGCAAGGATGGAGTCAGGATCCAACGAGGGCACGATGACGAATCGCGGTCGACTTCAGAAAATCCGGAACACTGACACGTTTCACCCAAATATGTCGCCTTTGATGGCTTGCCTACAACTAGATCATTTACAATAGGATGCATCAACTTGGACGCAAGCACACCGAAGCTGGATTTATCACCCACGTGGCCGAGAATGACCAAGTCGTTTGAGCCGATTCCTTCGGCGTCCGTCGCATGGAGTCCTTCCGAGGCCTGATATCTCGGAGCTCGATATCTCATCGGTCGAGTCCATCATCCTGCGACATGATTCAATCCGCGCGTCCAGTTTATATACAACTTCACCTGTTTTAATTCGAGCGAGTTGTATTGCGACTCACTGGTGAGCTCAGGGGACATCATTCCCTGAGGTCAAGCTCTTCAATATCGAGCACCTGGCTATTCCTGATCCATTTCTGGCCAAACAAGTGTGCATCATTGCGCGATGGGCCACCTTCTCTCCATCCGTTCACTAGTGGAGTGGGCAGTTCAGCATCGATGTTGGGCTTTGCAATTTGTGTAGCATCATCTGTCAAAATCGATTGGGTCGCTGTGGGCAAATTAGGTGAATCATCGGACACCGGAATTCTGTATAACGATGATGAAGGTTGGGTATTTTGAGTGCGATTCTCGGAGGGCCTCGCCATATTCTTGGTGTTTTCGGGACGCTTTGGAGACGCTACGAGCCGGCGAATAGCTTTTGAGGCATCATTGCGAAGGGCTTTGAAATCCCCAAGCAGCGTTGCGACTCGGAAGCCACTGCGAGGCCTATCCGTTGACTGCTCGGACAGAGGGCTGTGGTCGAGATCGGGTTTTCCATGAACTATATCATTCGTGGTGCGATCGATTTCTCTCTCTTGCTCTGCGACATTACCCTTGTCATTGTTGCTGTCACTGTCACTGTCACTGTCACGTGTGCCATTCTGGACTTCAAGGCCGCCCCTATTTTCGACAGGATCGTCGCTATTGCTTCTACGACCAGGATCCGCCACTGCAGATCTCTGGAGCCTTCGCACGGCTTTCGCCATGCTCTCTATCGTCGCGGTTGAAAAACGAGTGGATGGCATCTCTGAGCCGGCCTGCTTGGCCCTCTTGGCTTGCTTAACCTGCCTGGTCTGCTTAACCTGCTTGGTCTGCTTAGTCTGCTCGGTCTGCCCATGTACAGCCACAGTTCTTTCAATATCTGGTGTTTCCAAGTCCCCTCCGGTGGCACAATCCTGATTGGTCATCTCCGGTGTCGGGCTGGAGCCAGGGCTTTGCTCATGATTTGCTGGCGTCTTGTTACCCTCGCTTGATCTTGGCTTCCGTAGCTCGAAGCAAATGCTCGGCTTGGCGCCGCATGACACCAGTATATAAAAGCTACAAATGACTACCCAACACAATGCCCCGCACAGCTTTAGTATTTGACCGGTGCCAAGTGTCTCGTTTGGTCCCGTTAGAATGGCATGCCATAGACATCTTCCTCCAATGATAACGCTGAGCATGGCAAATATCATCCTGGAGGCGAGGTGCACAGCGTCTTGATCGGCCGCCAATGAGTGGCGTCGACTGTACTCGATAAATATCAGAATCCAAGCTGGAACACTAGGAAAGCTGAGTTGGAGGTATTCTTCTACGATGGGGCTTGCGTTGGTTGTCTCGTCAAGTAGAATGAACGATATCATGTAGGTAAAGTATGCGATAAACTGAATCACTAGGGTAACGACAATATACCCTGGATTTGTTGGATATAACGGCCTGGGAACCATAGTGAAAATTAGGCTTGCAATGGCCAGACTTGCAATAGCCCCTCCAAAGAGCCCGGTGATTGAGCTAGCGCTGATGCTCTGGGCGAATATGGCCATCGTGTCTCCAATAGTGCCGAGAGCGGCAAGGCCACAGATGATAGCAGCAAACTTGAGCGATTTCCACCGAAAAACAACCGAAAGAACCGTCGCAATTGAAGCGAGGACCACAGCGGCAACGAGGATCGGCGGAGTCGTCGCATCGAGAATCCTGGTCCCTGTGGATCCGATTGTGGCTGCCCCGATGATGATGAATGCCAGCGATATCACCGTCAAGCCTAGCGAGATCATTGAGATGGCCCTCTGGGAGGGATCCAGCGGCTGCTCCAAAGGGATTTTCGTATCCAAGATCAGAACTTCGCGCTGATTGACAAGTTGTCCGTCGAAAGCCATGTAGCGATGGGCAGAGAAGCACGTATACGAGAGTATATACAGAATTGTGCCCCACGCGGCAGTTGCAGGAGAGTTCATTGGCTCTGCGTCGCTTGTTGCGATAAGAAAGAGGTATCCAGCCATGAACGCCGATATCGACAACGCTGCTGATCCCGAAAGCTTGAGACCGACATGTACTTGGATTGGATCGATGCCGGATAATAGTCGAACACGACCAGCGATCCAGGTCCATGACTCATCAATCACAAAGAGCGCCATAGAAAGACTCGAGGATGCCATGAATATCGTGGCCCCAACGTTGGGAAGCGACGTGCCTTGCGAGGCGGTTTCCGGAGAAAGATACCCGAATAGAAAGGTCGCGTACCCGACCGCGAGTCCGCCATACAAAAATCGCGAAAAGAACGTATTTTGCTGGGTAAGGCTCAGTTTGTTCCGGCTCAGGGTAATCGAATGCCAGAGAGTTGAGCTGATGCCAAACATCAAGCTTCCAATAAGACCCGCCGTCGGAAACCCAGCCGAGGGCGACATTGACCACATAAATACCATACCAGAAGTAGCTACAGACACCGACAAACTCACACTAAGAGCTAATAGTACGGCCGAGCTCCCCCGAATGATCCAAACAAAGGCCAGGAACGGCGTCAGTATCCCCGCCAACGAAAACACAAGGTGTCCCATCAGCGCCGCGGCAAGTGGCAGGCGGGCTTGGAAAGAGGAATACGGAATCACAAAGACCAGGTAGGAGGCCATCATCGCCAGGGACAAATATTGCAAGAGTGGCCGCAGCAAAGGAGAGGATGTTGAGTAGTAATAGAGAAACACAGGGCTGCTTCTGGTGAAATCCCGAATGGCATAAAACTCTGTAGTTTCGCAGAATATCCGGATGCTGCGGGACTTGATTTGCTTGATGGAAGCAGGATCATAGGCAGGCTCGCAGTACCGAATCTCCAACAGTTGATCCAGCGCAAATCCCAAGGTTTGGGCAATAGATCCAGCAATTATGCTTGCTAGGCTGCTTCCTACTATGGTGTTGCATTTGAAACGGACACAGCCATCAAATTCCATGGCGATTTGGAAGAGCGTCGACCCGACTGCTGTTAGGCTCGCGAGACTCAGTATGCGCTCTATCGTTCCACCTGCGGACGCGCGTATTGATGCCGTCGCCAACTTGGAGAAAAATGCAAATGTGCTGAAAACAGCGGCGACGACCGGGGTCGCGAAATCGATTCGTCGCATTGCTGCTCCGTTGTTTGCGAGATATACGCCGACGCCCGTGGCAAGCACGATGCATCCAAAGGCATTCGTAAGACCCAGGGCGGATTTGGTCTTCTTGTAGCTGTCGTCCGGAAGGTATGTAGAATGCATGGCCATTGAAAGCATCGATGCCAATGCAATCATCAAGAGTAACGACCCTGACAGAATCAGGCTCTCGGCAGCAGCTGTGCTCCCTTGATCGTCCACCCGCTGAATGGCCGTATGAAAGGTGTGTCCAAGCGACACAAGGGCAGATACTGTGGTTCCATATGCCACCATCATGAGGGGTCTTGAGTCGCGCACCATTGCAAGAGCTGTCAGGACGATCGCCACCGGGCTCATGGATGCCGAACAAACAGACGCAATCAAAGCGTCGATCGAGATACTGCCCACGAGACCAAGTCCAAAGAGCTCCAGAATCCAAGACGTTACGGCGAAGGTCAGCAGACCTCGCCACGCTGTCCAGAGCCTCGAGTGAAGGGTCACCCACGCAAAGTATCTCGGGGTATCCAGGTAGCTTGGAATAGACACAACTCCAAAATCGAGGATTTGGGAAGGCGAGTCGCTTCGCGATTGAGCCTTGCTGTTGAACAGTACCATCTGTCGGATGACCTCCGATTGTAATGCCTGATTTGCTTCGTCGTTTTTGCCCAGACTCCGGCATAGGAGAGTTGCCAGTATCGAAGCGAGACAGATAACGCCACCAGATATGATAATATATGTCGCTGACCCGCAGTTTGCTTCTGGATTTTGAACGACATCGGCGGCACATTCATATATGACGTGCCCAAGTCCATATATCAGTCCTCCGTATGCAACCAGACTGACCGTGGCGCCGATACTGAATACAGCGTGCAAAACCGCCCTGTTATAGACTGAAGCAAAGCCCATCGTTACACTGTTGACGAAGCTGATTACCACAGCAAGATAGAAGAGTACGTGTGTTTGTGTCGCGAGATAGCCGGCCGTATAGAGGGATAGGCGTCCGAATCCCACCGCGATCAGAACGGATCCCAAAACAGATAGTCCCGACAGATATGCGATCGTTCGCTCTGTATCCTGTCCTTGCCGAGACACCGCCTGGAATTCGGTGGCTTGGACGCATATTTGACCGAGCACAAAAATGCCGACTCCGATCAAAGCGATTCGTTCGCCGCTACCAATGGTGGTGGAGCTTAGAGCCTGTATCGCCATACCGCCGGATAGCATCGATAGTGCCTTCGCAGCGCCTTGGGATATGTATGTGGCTGGCATGGAGTCGACTTTGGCGTAGATTGATGCGAGAGCTGATAGAGGGGAGAGCGAGCCCATAACGGAGAAGACATAGATGGCTGCATCGAATGCCACAAAGTTGCTTGTCGTAAACACCACATGGATGCCAACAACAAACATGGCCCATCCGATCAGCGTGATAAACTCAAAGCATATACGACAGCCGTCTTTGATATTCCGATGGCGCTTCAGTGGATCCATGTCCTCGATTACGATGGTGGAGTTACTTGGCTGCGAACTGTACATAGGTGGGTGGCGTTTTCGATAGTAGATGACAAGAAAAAACACCAGAGCCAACACTGCTGATATAACCGGGATAAACAGGGTGGCAAATATCCATTTTGATTGTTCGGAGAAGGGCAGAGCCATATTGGTCTGAGTTGCTGCAAGGTTCGGTAGGGTTTGCGTTAGACCCAAGCCGGTGCTTTGAGTAGTGAATGTCGAGGTTGCGAATGAATCATCTCGCTCGACAACGACATCGGCTCCAAGCTGTCTCATCCACCACTCGATAAGGTATGTCTGATCGGTGCTATCGAGGAGCACAGCAGCTTTGCGACCAAGATTGTGAGACGCGCTGATCAGATAACCATTCGGAAACACCGTTCCTGCCTCAAACACATCTATGACATGGACAAATGATTTAAGTAGCGGTGACTGCGCTGAGGCTGGGTACTGGTACCCGGTAAGAATATCGGGGAAGGTTGACTTCAGGGCAAAGGCCAGTGACAATGACGACGTTGACACAACTGGGGCGACCTGCGGGAGGATATTGCAAAGCTCCTACAAAGCAACGGTTGGATGGAAATGAAGTGCTCAGCGAGATGTCCGGCTAGATCACTGCAAGTCCAATGAGCCCATCAGAGCTATTCACAAATACCTACAGAGAGCAGAATTGGGGAGAGCAAACCGGGGTCCCCGCCAATATCTAACGATATAGGGAGGGATGCATTTCCAAGGACAAGGTTGCGAAGCAGTTGCACTGCGCTTGAGCTGTTTGATCGAACAACCTGAAGGAACTGATGCAAGTATAGGGCGAGTCGGCTGGTGTTACTTGGCTCAGTTCAATTCCCAGTTCTGATGACTTTGCTCGGTATCGACAAGCATGTACCCATCTGCAGGATTGTGCAGTCAACTCACATCGGATTTGAAATTGAGGCCGACTTTCAGACTTACGGACAGTGTACTTGATGCCATGGTGCTATCGATGATTTTGTACACGGCTGGAGCCGACGCTGTTGCTCCAAGGTCAATCAAGTACAATGGAACAACGTACCACACACAGAATCCGAGGACAAGCACAATACAAGTTGCCCCGATCAAGGATGCGACCCACTTCCAACTGTCCAATGTGATGGTGGAATGCATGTGACAATACATCATCCACAAGCAAATCGACAAGGCAAGTGACAAATAGTTCCCAAAGAAAATCATAACTCCTGCCAAAAATGCAAGTAGCAGCACGATGAATAGTCGTAGGCCCTGAAACAAAGCATAGTAAAGGGGAACCGAAAACACTTCAGAATGGGCTATTTGCGAGGCTCGGCTCCGTGATTCAGACACTTGATCCACCGGTCCTTGCAAGAGTGCCTCTGCTTTGAATTCTTGAGCAAAATGGTGTTCAACCCGGATGTCATTGAGCTCTCCAACAGCACTTGTTGTCAACCGCGGCGAGGGGAGTGTGCACAGAACCATGACCGTCCCGATGGGCGCCAGGGCAAAACTTATGTACATAAAGTAGCTGGTCAGTAGAGAGCCCAGAATAACCAGCAACATAGTCGCGGCACATATTGCCCCCCGGACATAATAATTCATATCCGTGGTGTGTGTGGGACTAAGGACATCCAAAGAGTAATGCGACGTCATGGTGATGACAAATATAGAGAGGGTAGTGGTCGGAAAGGACAGAGCAAAGGGTCGAAGGATCGCCAGATCGCAAACAAAGACTGCAATGAGACCGAGGCCGAGCAATAGGGATAGGAAAAGGACAGAGCCTGGAAGCTGCTGTAGCGGTCGATTCAAAGGGGCTTCGGGTGGTGGATGTACAAGTGTCGCAGTCGATGGTTGGTGATGAACTGTATGCGCCCAGGCAGTTTTTACCACTCGAGGCTCTGGCTGGACTCTGCGGAAATGCGCGCTTCTCTTGCCCGATGACGCTTTGACTTGGGGTATCTCCTTCAGCGTCCAGTTTGTGAATTGCTATGGGTGGAAAAAAATAAAAAATAAGATAAGGACCGTGAGGAGCAGTGAGGATGGCATGTGAATATCAAGAGGGATCGCCAGGCCATGGGCTGAAATCGATTCGGACACCCCATTCTGTGCATCGTGTCGCTGTGAGGCGCGATACGCGGATGGAAATCAGAGAACATATCTCAGGCATGGTCGGTAACGGCGATATGATTCCATACCCGGGTGACGACCATGTCGCAGCCACCGCCCTGAATGTGCTCCGGAACCTTGTAGTGGTCGTGATGACTTGGCGAGGGAAGCTCGTCCGCGATCCCCGGAGACAAGGCACTAACCGACACCAAGATCCAAAGTGTCACAAAGGACTGCCACGCCTTGTAGTCGATCCAAACGTCGCTTTCTGATACTTGGATCACAGGGCATGCCAGGCCAAGGGCAAAGAGAATCGAAAACACAGAGTTGGCAGCGTTGGCGAGGGCAAATATCAAGTTCAGCGTCTGAATCTACGGTTCACATTTCGTGGTTAGCTCTCCAGGCAGCTTCCAAACTTGATTGCATCTCTCTACACGCCCAGAGCACCGGCCCCAACTTCCTGCCGAGGCAAGTTCGAAAGGAGCATCGGACTCGGATGGCATTATCGCGACTCGTAATATGCAACACATCTTCTTTCAATCAGAACCCGGGGTTCCACAGCAATCACTACAAACGCGGCCCCGTTGCAGAGCCAAAAATGGATTCAATGCTCTATTTCTGTCCAGAGATCTGTCATGTGGCAGCAGACCTTTGTCGGACTATAATGGCCAAGGGCAAATCTTGATGCGCACTCCAGTGCTATCGACAGGATGGAGGTCAAGCCCCGGGCGGCTATTGCTGTAATCCAGGCATACTTTGCAATCGAGACGGGCAAGCTGACTGCATTGGCGTCGGAAGATGGTGTGGTTGCATAGACACAGACAGCGACAGTGTAGACCACCGTCGGTAACGTCGCAATGGCCACCATCATCGGTAGGAAAGTGGGGCGATGGGTTGGACTCGAGCGAATGATGGGCCAGAAGGCTAGCAGTGCCATAGCATGTTGGACAATGTTCAAGACCAGTGAGTCTACAGCGGCCAAGATGACCAAAGGCTGCTCAAGACCTTGATGAAACGAGATGAACTCTCCGACCGAAACTGGTCGCGTGGGAAGTACGGATGGACCCGATAGAGTTCAGTGCAACAAGCATCAGACGCGGCAATTTCGAGCTTTTGGCGATCATAAAGCAGCCGACTTTGTGGACGATGTGATAGCGCTGACTCCTCGAAAGGTGCAGCGAAGTAACCAAAGTGTAGACGACCATGAGGCCCTCGTCCTAAGCATCCCTACCGAGTCCATAAACAAGCAGACATGCTTGGCTGAGCAGATGCATGTTGTGGATATCCCAGTTCCAAACTAGCTCGAGGGCACCGGTGCCTCGACGGTAGTTCTTGATCACCTTGCTGACCGAAACAACGCTTGATGCCACGAGCGCGATGGCCAAGAGTAGATGGCCGCTTGTGACTCCAAGCTACGAGCAGACAGCAGCAGCGTGTGGACGATTCAGTGATATTGACGGAGCCGGTTGCAATTGAGAGCGACGATGGACATGCCATCACAAGGGGAGGCCGCTGGGATGCAGGGGTCAAACAATGGCAAGTCAAGTGGGGCCAGATCAAGGCAAGTCACATCATCTAACCGAGCCAGGGAGCCTCGCGAACTGACCAGATTGTTGTTCTTGAGCCAACCCTCTGTATTCGAGATGGCCACAGCAACGTTCTCGGCACAGATTGCGCTGACCGATTCGACGGTGCCTTGCAGAGTCGCCATCGTCATATTGTATGAAGCCTGGCAGAACCATGGAGTCGGCGCTGCGCCAATCGAGCCATTCATAATTTTGATGCGCGACGAGGGATGTTGGAACGGATGATGGATAGAGACAAGGCGCAGACCCAGCGAGATGAAGTGAGAGGTGGGATGAAGTTTCTTCCATCGTATATTTCGTCTCACTGACAGCGACATAATATATTCTCCGAACAGGAGACGCTCCAATCATGAATGTGGCTTGCATGATTTGCATTGTCAATGCAGCGTTCCCGAAACGAATGGGAGACCCAACTTTGAACCAGGACAGTTGTTGTATGCTGGAGCCTGAATACACACACCCACTCATTGCAATCATAGCTATTCAGTATTTCCAAGGAGACTGAGGGAGTGATTGCCTTTGGGAATGCCTCGTGGAAACAGGGGAAGGGATATGCATCCAGTCCCAGGAGACTCAGGTTCGCTCGGTATTTTGAGCAGTTCATACACCACCAGAGACGACCACCAGACCGATCCGTCTCCAAGATCCATGTGTGCTCGGTGAACGAGTTCAACACATCCCAGGTGTGCTCGGTGAACGAGTTCAACACATCCCAGGTATGCTCGCATTGTCGGGAAGCCAAGCGACTCGAGAAGACCGAGTATCTTGATATCGATCCACCATGGAACTGTCCAGAGAGTGGAGTGGATGCACTTCACGGAGAGATTGCCAACCAGGACGAGAAACCGTCGCATGGCTTGCTCACTGGAGCATATGGAAGTTCAATAGGCGTCAGGCCTCTGAAGCCAGGAAGCGACTGTTCCGTTTCTTTCTGGATTGACGGTAAATTGGATGGCCTGCGTGAGCTGAGTCATGTCGCAATATGATGAACTCGGCCGATGGGATATCGATCTGACGGATATCAGAGTCTCGGGCGAACTCCATGGGTGCGCTTGCGTCCGAAGTGATGTGGGTGGACGGTTTATCATTGATGAAAATGACTGAAATATGCTCCGCTGCACATGTTGGGAGCCCCGCTTCCGTCTGGATTGAACACCACGACCGTATCGTCGTAGATTCGTGCATCACTTCCTCTAGTGGCGGTGGCAGCGAGATTTACTCGATGGGGTGGAGAAATCTCAGACGACGGAGCCTGAGCACGCCCCCCGTTGCCCAGCTCCCACGAAATAAGTGGATAGGCATGTGTGTATTCAGGATCCAGGGGATGGGGGGGGAAAGGCCTGACATTGGACTCAAGTACAGTGTGTCCCGTTTCGGTCTGCGAGCGCTGCTACGGCGATTGTATGTGACGTCGTGGGTGATTAGAGGGATCGCAGGCCACGCTTGAGTTTCAAGTACAACTGAATATTGATTTCTCCGGCTTCCAGCAAGCGGTCCAGCTCCTCTTCGTCGCTAAGGGCTGCTTTGGGCTGGGCAGGAGGGGGAGCAGCCTGGGGCTGCAACTGGGGCTGAATCGGTGCAGCGGCCGATTCCCGACTATGTACCGAGTGATGGGAAGGCGCGGGCGAGTCGATCGTATGTTGGTTTCGGGAAAGACTTCGAAGGCTTTCGACATGAGAGAGCGCAACGTCCGTAGGCGGCAAGGGCGGGCTAGGCGAGCGAAGCGAGGCCTCGAGCTCCCCCGAGTACTTGCTCACGTCGGACAGCAGACGCCCGGGAATCTCGGGCGTAGACGGGCCCTCGGAGTCCTTGTGATGCGAGGAGTAATCATGTCCGCTGTGATCGTGCTCGCGCACGGAAGCCAAGTCAGAGGTGATCACCTGGGAGCTCGAGAGATTGGACCTGCCGGAGCGGTTCGAGTGACGAGAGCGAATACTACCGCTGACAGAAGCGCGACGGCTTTCCTGCGGAACCGATGGGACGAGGGGCTCCTCAACAGACGGAGGAGGAGGCAGGGGCGCACTTGGCGGAGGCAAGTTCATAGAAGAGTGTGATTTGAGTTTCTTGAGTTTGAAATCGCCCGAGGGCATGGAGGGCGAGCCATCGTACTCGGAGCCGGCAGACTGGGGAGGGAATGGCAGGGACACTCTCGAGCCGCTGGCAGGACCAAGGACGCGGGACATGGGAGACGACGGGCGAGGGTCCTTTTGTGCAATCGACAGGGTGCGAGGCATGGCTTCCTTGATGGCGTGGACCGAGCTGGCCAAGAAGATTTCGGGAACATCGATGCCACCGTCGACATACTCGAGGGGCAGCTCATCCAATGGCGAGGGCTCGCTGGGGGGTTTGGGCAGCGGCATTTTCAAGACAGGGCTGGGATACCCATCTTTGGGCTCGAGTTTGGGAGAGAGCTGGCAGCTCTCCTGGCGACTGAGGCGATAGGACTCGGCCGGGTCGGAGCGCGGGGCCGACAGGATGCTGTCGGTGCGGGGGTTGGCGCTGGGATCGAACGGGACCGAGGCACGATAGGAGCTCTCGGCCAGAAGCGCTTGCGCGGCCGCCAAGTCCTGGGGCCGACCAGGAAGGCTTTCGCTCCTGGCTCGCCACAGGTCGTCGGAGAGAGGCACGGGCTGGCGGGTGCCGATGCTATCGGACCTGGGAGGCGGGAGCTGATCGCCAAGAGCAGGGAGCTCGGGTGGGAAGGAGTGGGTGCGGTCCGGACTCGAGTCGTTCAATTGGGCAGCCTTCCAGTTGGCGGGAGTAAGTTTGGTGGCTGCCGAAGGTCGTGTGGAGCGCGAGTCGAGAATGCTCTCAGTTCTGGCAGGCAAGAACTGGGAGTGGGTTGAGGCGTTCGAGGCCAGCAGATCGATGGGGACATCGATCGAGTCATCATCATCGGCATTGGTTCCGTATGAGACAGGCTGGGAGCGGACGTGTTGATCTGTGGGATAACCGGCGGCTCGCGAGTTGGATGAGCTCGAGTGGATGGATGCGGTGTCAGGCCGCGCGGGGGCCAGCGAGGCAGGGAATTTGGGGCGATCGGCAGGAGGGGCGGATGGACTCGAGCCGCCGAGGGCCGAATAGACCTGGTTGTTGGAATGCAGCAGCGACATCAGGTCACTGGGGATGTCGTCGGGGGCATGTTCCTGGCCGGTGGAGTTGGCAGAGTCCGGATCGGACTCGAGGATCAAGGGAGTGCTGCGGCCCCGGTCGGATTCGGCAGCAGCGACCCTGAGACCCGAGGCTTTGCCCCTGGAGTTGTAATCGACGGCGAACTCGGAGCTGGGCGAGACGTTGGGCTGGGGGGTGAACTGGCGGTCTCGTCGCTGCTCAAAGACGTTGGCGGACTGGTTGCGACTCAGAGCGGCGGCATGGCCGAGGGACGAAGCTGTTCGTTCGGAAGGTGCTGCCTGCCGGTGGAGCATGCTGAGCATGTCGTCGGGAATGTCGATGCCGTTGGTGTCGGCATCGTCATCCGCAAAGGAGCCGGGATCAGCATACGAGGCAAAGCGCTGCGGATGGGCCATGGACGGAGGTGGACAGTTGGCAGAGTTGCGATGATGGATGGCTCAGGGCTGGGGCGTGGCTGCCAGTCGCAGATGGACGATGAGGGGCGGGTGGGTCGATGGGAGAGTTAGTGAGAATGAGGATGAAAGCTCGATCGGAATAAAATGAGTGCCGGATGGTGGAGGAGAGGATGTCGCGGGATCGCCGAGGAGGGAAGGGTGCAATTGCTCGCGATGCATTGCCGTCGCTGGTGGGCCGAGGTTGCCATCCGCTGGTGCGGGGATGGTGGGCCAATGGACCCCATACCGAAACAAACGAGGACTGGTAAAGTTGAAGAGTTGCAGCGGATTGATTGGCAACGAGACTTGGCTTTGACGCTTTCGAAGGAGGACGAGTACCGATGAGGGCGACGAAGGGCGGCGAAGGGCGACGAAGGGCGACGAAGGGCGACGAAGGGCGACGAAGGGCGACGAAGGGCGACGAAGGGCGACGAAGGGCGACGAAGGGCGACGAAGGGCGACGAAGGGCAACGAAGGGAGCGAGCAGATGAGCGGCCGAGCAGGCGAAGAACGAAGGACGAGGCAGACACGACATGCTGCAGGCGGGGTGGCTTCACCGCGGGCGATGAAGATTGGCGATGCGCCTGTTTTGGAGGCATGGCGAGAATCGGGCCAGTGGCGAGCGACGCCAGCAGCACGTTTGGGCCGAGCAAGGCAGCACTGGCGACAAGGATGCGGGCGGGCGTGGCATGCGTGGGCACCATGCAGCCCGACAAGAGTGCGTCCTGGGGAGTGTGCTTGGAGACGAGAGTCTTTGCAGACGAGACGAGATGCGACCAGACGAGACGAGGCCGGTGCGGACGATGACTCCAAGGACGGAGAGAGCTTTATGTGGGCAGCTGCAGCGAGCGGATTGGAATGAGAGGTTGCAATGGATGGCAGTGGACGGCAGTGATCGGGACATTGGCCGATGCACATGGGGCCATGACGACGAACACGGCGCAGGCAGGACCAAGCGACATCAACAGCAACGGGGGACCCTGCCGCAGGGCCTCTGCTCGGATGCCGAGGCACATTCCTGCCCAGGCCCTGCCCAGGCCCTGCGGCAGAGGCCCGGGATCAAGCCGGATCGGAACAGATGTACAGGCGGCCGGCTGAACGTGCTTCTGCAGCGAGGCCGCTCGCAGGAACGGCAGGCATGAATGCATTGGCCCGCGGGTGCCATCCGCCGACGGCATGTGTGTATATTGAGGAGCAGAGCCTCTTGGTTCACGAGAGAGGGTCGTCGGTGCGTCTCCATCAACGCTCATCATGGCCCTCGGCTGCCCAGTGCCGGTCTCTCATCTGCCGCAGCGTGGCTTCGTGTTCGTGCCGAACAGATAGCAACCGATAGCGGAGATACTTTTGCAGGTCGTGTGGCTCAAAGTCCCACGGAATAGCCAGGATCCCCTCGATGGTTTCGTACTGGTCGCCCACAACCACCGGGAGGTTCCGCCATTGGTCAAAGTCGACATCCCGGCGGCATTTCCGGAGACGGTCGGAGAACAACTCCCGGATGTGAGGAAAATCGAGGTGTCTTGCAAAGATGGCATGGGCCTGGACCCAATTCCGGATGCTGGCGTCGCTGGATCCGTGTTCTCCCGGGTCTCGTCTGGCTCGAGTCTGTGCCGTCGTCGAGGTCGATCTCCTGTTCGTCGACATCGAGGCGACACTGCCGGTGGGAGCAACAAACTCAAACTCCGAGTCATCCCAGCCGTCCGAGCGCGAGCGGATGCTCTTGGCAGCTCGCAACGATGCCGACGGTGACGGAGACGCTCTTTGTGCGAGTGTGTCTGCAGCGATGGTCTTATCGATGCTTGCGATGGACTTGCGCATCTCCCGAACAAATACATCGCGGTCGCCTTCGCGCCTGGCAGACGATCCTGGAGATGAAGCCGCCGTAGGAGCATCCGGGTCGAGTCCAAGCTTTTCCTTGACCTGGTTTTCGAGCAAAGCAACTTCGTCCTGATCGAGATCGACGCCGCACTTTTCGCACAGGTGCAGAAGCGATAGTGCCAGCAGCCGGCTCTCGGTCTCGGCCCTGGCTTGGCGATCGAGGCGACGGACGACCAGCGATGGGATCTTGAGGGACCGCGAGGCTCCGAGTCCGATACTGACGCTCAGCTCGTGCTGGATGAGCTGCAGTTGTTCCTCTGTCAGTGCTGACAACACTGGGGGCGAGTGAGCCCGTAGCTGCGACGCTGATGCAATGGGGTCGGGTATCAGACGATCCGGCGTGGTCTGGATGGTGGGTCGCACAGATGTCGCTCGACCAGAGAGCGCTGGGCGACTGGATGCCGACGACGGGGCATTCTCGCTGCAGTGGTCAGTGCTGGCGAGAGAAGCATCGGACCGCCGTTGTGGTCGACAGTAAAACCGAATTGGTGTTTTTTGGGCCGCCGCGGTCGATGGAGTGGCGGGATTCTCTGGCGGCTCTCTGAGGCCCGATACAGCGCCCGGAAAGGCACTGGCGATGAACTTGTTCAGGTCTTGGAGCGAAGCCTGGTTGGTGGAGCGGGCGGTGGGGCTCTGGGCATAGTAGTCCGGATGGACGTTCTTGACAAGCTGCAGAAAGTATTTCCGAACGAGCGGCCTGAGGGCCTGGTGAGCGGTGGCCATGAGGGATGCGGCGGGCGTGGCGACAGATACAGCGATCGGATGGGGGTGCAGCAGCTTTGAGGGAGGACAGATGCAAGCGGGACAGATGCAAGCGGGAGAGATGCAAGCGGGACAGATGCAAGCGGGACAGGGCCATGGAGACCGATCCGCAGGGCGCCATGGAAGAAAAAGGAGCGCCCCCATGTGACGCGCACGTGTCGCATCGCCAACCCGCTTTCCAGGTTTCACTATCAATTTATTCCGGCCCCCTCGCGGCTGCTCATCTCGAATATGAATACACGCTGTAGACCAAGATGCAGCAAAGTTGGAATCCGGCCATGGTCGGTTGACGGCATTCGGTATCACCTTGAGCCGATTGACGGTGGTGGTGGGCAATTGGTGTGGAGGAATGACCAATTGTATCATTGTTGGAAGCTCCACTCCGATTGCGGACAAGAATCACCGCCATCTGAATCTCTCTGGTTGGAAACCTAGTCAAGCGTGGCTGTGTGTCAGCGAGATGACATGATCGTTTGGCTATCAGGCAAGACTCACCTTGACAAGATGTCTTCCCACGACTGATTGAGCGAGCGATGCGTTTCTGGATCCGAATCAAGGACGCCACTGCACAGTATCTCTGCCAGCCCAAAATGCGCTGGTTTTGAGGAGATTCTTTCTTCCCCAAGAACAGAACCAGCCATCGTCGCTATTTTCTCGCCAGATGGCTCCCAAGAGAAAGACACCCCCCGACCCCGACCCGGGATCACCCAATGACTCTCCTGTGGCCAACAAACCCGTCATCAAATCGTGTCGTGCCTGTGGCCTGACCAACCATGTTAGGCCCTTCACCAAGAAGTGCACAGCCAGAATCGACAGCAGCCCTGCCTTGGTCGCTGAAATGGTCAGCCAAGCACCCAAGGTCCCTGTATGTGCCACGTGCAAGCAAGTGGGTCATGCCAGAAGCAACACCCCAAAGTGCCGTTTCTATAAGCCACTCTGGAGCTCTACCTTGCCTGACTGTGGCCCAAACGAGCAAGTCAAGGCCGACTACTCCACCGTCAAGTGCACCCTCGATGCCATAATCAAGAACGACACCTTGCACGACAAGATCGAGGAGACTGTCCGAGCCATGACACACGTGCAGTACGAAGCATCTCGTCTCCTGGAGCTGCATCTCAGGCGGTGCTTGGACGAGGGCATCACCCTCCCCACTGTGTCGTCGAGTGAACCCGCGTTTGTTCGAAAGTGCTTCAATATGGTACAGACAGGAACAGTGGGTGCCAGGACGAACACCCCGGAAGATGACAGGCACCTCCTCGACACATATGGGCTGTATCGACGTGCATGGAGTGGATCGTGTATCCTGCCTCCTGTGTCCCTCCCAAAGGGTACTGGGTCACAGGTCCTTGGTTTGGCTGTCAAGACCTATGCAGTCAACTGTGAGACCCACGTTCTCGATCGGTATTGGTCTCTCCTCCGTCTATTCTGCAACCTGGCCCTGATTGCTCCCAAGGATGTGAAACGTCATACACACGTCGACAACTGTGTCAAGCTGATGGAGAATCCCCTCTCCAAGACACTCCTCGTTGATCTGAGAAAATCCTTCGCCCACCATGCCGACCAGTTGTATGGGTTTCGGTACGAAAGCCACCAGGACCTGTACAAAGTCGTACCAATTCTGGCCAGTGAGGTCTCTCGCCTGACCCACCTGAAGGAGGCCCTCTTCATGGTGGTCTTTCAGAAGATGATCATTCCCAGGCTCGCTGAGGGATACCGATGATTCTGAAAGGAGAGCGTGGACGACTGAACGAGGAGATGTGTCAACCCATCCACCACATCGGGGCTGACAGACTCGAAGCACTCCAGACCCAGCACAAGGAGGTGGACAAGCAGATCGCTGTCAACACGAAGCGGATCAAGCGCCTCACCGATCGACTTGCCCAGACCAAGAAGCGCCTCAACATCCCTCGAGCACAGTGCACCTTGGTCCCACTCTGCGATGCCCGAGCCAAGTACATCAAGCTCGACACCAAAGCACTGTGGGAGATCCTTGGATACCAGACTGGCACTGGTCTCAAGTGGAACGACCTGAAGACCAAGGTCAACGACACCACAAAGCAAGAGATCTTCTGGCAGACCAACTTCAAGCTGGATCCGAGACTCTTTGGTGCCAGGGAGGAGGGAAAGCAGCTCTTTGGTTGCGAGATCACCACCGATGGGGTCGGGTGCTCAATCACCACGCTCAAGTACAAGATCCTGGAGAAGAAGGACCCTGATGCCAAACCAGAACCCGTGGACAAGGACGACAACACACTCACTCCCGAGAAGAAGATCCAGACCAGGGTCGGTCCCATTGACGACTCTCGGACCACATGGATTGGGATCGACCCTGGTGTGGGATCGATCTTCACCGCTGTCATTCGAGCACCCAGTCAACCATCCATCCAGGAGCAAGACGGTGTCAAGGTGACCAAGGCACAGCGTGCCAACGAGAAGATCGTGTCGTTCTCCAACAAGGAGTACCAGCATCGATGTGGCACCACCCAGGCGACCAAGTGGATCCAGAGCACCCACAAGATCCTTGGTCTGCAGGAATGGATGAGCACCACACCGAGCCCCAAGATCCCCGGGTTGGCTTCCTTCCTGCGATACATTCGCCATGTGTGTTCGATGGAGACATGCTGGAGAAACAGCTGTACTTCAGCCTGACTCGGCGACGGCGGTTCAAGCGACTCGATCTCCACAGCAAGCGACAGCGCACCGTCCACGAGATGTGCAAGCAGGTCATTGACCAGGCACCAAGGGAGACCGAAGTGGTGATTGCCTTTGGGAATGCATCCTGGAAGCAAGGGAAGGGATATGCATCCAGCCCACGGAGACTCAGGTTTGCCAAGTACTTTGAGCAGTTCCACCACCACCAGAGACGCCCACCAGACCGATCCGTCTCCAAGATCCATGTGTGCTCGGTGAACGAGTTCAACACATCCCAGGTATGCTCACATTGTCGGGAAGCCAAGCGACTCGAGAAGGTCGAGCATCTTGATATCGAGAAACCACACTTTGTCCGGAGCTGTGCAAGCTGCCATACGCTGTGGGATCGAGACATCAATGCAGCCAGGAACATGATCTCGGTATGCCGGTCGATCATCGCCACAGGAGATCGACCGGGTGTATTCAAGACTGTGCTTCCCAAACCAACCAAAACAAAGAGATTGCCAACGAAGACAGGAGTGCAATGCCATGGCCTACCCGCTGGGCCTACAAGTCAGTCAGCGGGCTTCAGACATCTGAAGCCTAGAAGGGAAAGTGTCCCGTTTTTTCTGGATAGACTGTAAGTATCTCGCACTGTTCCTTGAGTATTTCGACAGTGGATGCCGGGTCGCCCATATTCTGGGCAGTCCACTTCGGGGTTGCCATCCCTCTTGGGATGGTCGATGGGAGGTGTTTGACTCCCTTGCAAAGTGTGTGTGTGTGTGTGTGTGTGTGTGTGTGTGTGTGTGTGTGACGGCGAGAGGCTTCTCGCCTTCCCTCGGGGGTCTCTCGCCAGAGACTGCTCTTCTCGCCGACCGAGGTGGCTCCGAGAGCGCGTTTTTTCGTTCTCGCTCATTTTTTTAACAAGATATTTTTTCATAGTGTTCGGACCTGGACTCGCAAATCCAGCCTGTGCTATCCCCGATCTCACCCCCTCGACAGCGACCAGCGAGTGAGTCCTCGCTCGAAGGTGTGGACCAGAACACCGACCCGCTCACCAACGCACGTCCGATATGGCGCAACACATCACACGACTGGAATTCCTGGCGCCCCAGCCTCGCGGGCGTCCGACCGACCGACTCGTGGTTCAGGTCTCGCAGCTTCTCGAGTCCGCCTATGGCTCGTATGTCTGGCCGTCCGCCCTGGTCCTGGCAGCCTATATCCAAGCGCACTCGCAGCAGTTTGAGCACGCACGGGTGATCGAGCTTGGGTGCGGGACGGGCATGGCGGGCATTGCGGCGGCGCTCTGCGGGGCCTCGCATGTCGTGCTGACGGACCTGCCCGATCCGCCTGTGCTCAAGAACGTGGCCAAGAACAGGAGCCTCAACGGCCTTGACGAGACAGCGGTGCGGATTGTGCCGCTGCAATGGGGCACTTATAGCTTTCTCGAGCATCACTGGGCCGACATGGTCGATGCGGATTTCATCTTGGGGGCGGATCTGTTTTACGACTCGAGCGATTTTGACGACCTGCTCGCGACGGTGGCTTACCTCATGGGCGAAGCGCAAACCAGAGCTGGCCGGCGATGCGTATTCTTGACGACGTACCAGGAGCGGAGCTCGAGACGCTGCATCCAGTCGCAGCTGGAACGATACGGCCTGGTGGGTCAAGTGGTGCCGCTGGAGAGCTTTGGATTCGACCCTGACCACATCCGGACCGCCGTGGTTGAGCGCAACGGCCGAGCTGGAGACGAGGAAGCAGACGAGGAAGCCGCGGATGAAGATGATGAGGAAGATGATGAGGAAGATGAGGAAAGAAATGGTCGTCTTCCCGATTCTGTTGATAGCGTCATACTCCTGAGAATACAGCAGCGCGGCGAGCGAATCTAGCACCAGCGCGATCGATCGAGCCCGTAGGCAAATGCAGTGGGGAGTTTGAAGAGGGCTCACCCTGGCTGGAAGCAGCAAAGAATCGCTGATGGAGGCAGTGCAGGGGAGGGAGGAAGGGAGGGGAGTTGTGCACCGCGAAGACGACTGAGCTTCTGGGACGACATGGAGCGGGTATGGAAAGGAGGGGGGATCGAAACGCGGCCCAGGTCGGCCGCAGGGGTCGATGGGATATGGGCCAGACGGCCGTGGACAGGGAGGAGCCAATGGAAGCCGAGAAAAAAGAAAGGGGGGTGGCGAATCGGAGACAGGGCAGGAAGCGCCGGGGTTGGCGCAGCCTGGAGATTGTGCCAAACGGAAGGGACAGACGGACAGCTTCTTGCTTCTGCTGCCAGGCAGACGCAGTGCATCGGTGGGCGGCGGGTGTCTGGTGGGGATGGGCGGTTGCCATCGATAAAATTTGCAGCGGCAGCGTTATTCGGTGCTGGCGGAAGCCTGCCGATGCAGCAGCAGCGAACGGCGGGCGATGCCTGGAACAACGGGCCACAGCAGCCCACAGCAGCAACAGCAGCAACAGCAGGACATACAGCTGCACCACCATCCAACCCGAGCCGCCGGCTGGTGCGCGAGCAGGTCAGGCGGGCGTCGCGGCTTCCCGTTACGGCCCCCGCCGCACGGCGCCATGGTCGCCTGGCCAAATGCAAAAGTGGCTTAGCGACGGCAGGGCGCGTGTCGACAGCCCCACCGCCCACCCGGCTGGAAGCCGATTTGCAGCCGATCACGGCAGCGGCGGACAGCCCACAGCCCCACCACCGGCCGCACAGCCGGCGAGCTGCACCAATCGCGCGGAGTCGGCTGTCGCGTGCTCGCGCCGCCGCGCTTGCTGAGCGTGTATGCACTCTGGCCACATCATTGGTCCGCTGAGCGACAAAGCGCCGGTCCAGCAAGGGCCTGCGCGGTCCGGCAATGTGGCTGCGCGGGTGCCGCTGCGTGTCTCGGTCGCTGAGTGGTGCACCTGGCCGGTCGCACGGCGTCTGGTTGGTCGGCGCACTGAGCTGGCGACACACGCATTTGGCGCCGCGAGATTGCGCAAGCGGCTGTCCGGCTTGCGCGCACTGGGGATTGTTTGCGCGGAGCTGGCTGGCTGGCGCCAGTGTGCTGGTGTGCTGGTGTGCTGGTGCGCAGCGATTGGCCGGCGCTAAGTGCGCGGGCGCGGATCGAGGCGCGTGTCGGTGTGTGTCATTGGCGACAGCGGGCAGCTGTGCGACACTGTGTCACTGTGAATCAGTGTGTCGGCATGTGTGTCGGCATGTGCACGCCGGCCGCGCTGTTGCTGCGCTTGTCTCTGTCCGCCTGACCAGGCACCGTTGCCCACCAAGGTGGCTGTGCAGTCCCGATGCGGCGGCAGCACTGTGCATTTGGCTTTGTCGGAGTAACAATGCGAAGGCGAAATGTAAAAGCGAAGGCGAACAGCATGATTCCCCACAGACACTGCGCATCCCGCATCGCCCATCGTGCGGCGATATGGTGCTTGCCAAACAGCATGCATCCCGGGCTGTCCTTTGCTGCGTGTCTCGCATGGCCATTGCAACCATGCACGCAGCCGGTTTGTCGGTGGTGTCGGTGGTGTCGGCGGTCGGTGGTGTCGTCGCTTCCACGCCCCCACCCTCCTCCTCCCAGATCCGCCTCGGCCTCGCACCGCTCGTTCGCCGTCGACTCGGTCGCCCCAGCTCCATGTCCATCGCCGTGCTCTCTGCCCCCAGCATCACCACCACCAGACGGCCATCCCCTCCCGGCACGCACATAGCTGGCGCCGCGTCGTCTTCCTGTCGCAGATGTGGCTGGCGGACCCGCGAATCCGTATCGGCAACGGCGCGCCAGCGGACACAAGCCCCGGCCCGCAACCACTGGCGGGCGTCGGCCCTGGTCAGCAAGAGAAAACTGCATTAGCCTGTCTGGATACCCACCGTTGCCTGCACCGGCCCAACCCACTTGCACACAGGCCTGCCGCCCCTTGCCACGCAGCCGCGCACAGCCAAAGGGTGCCTGTCGCCGAGTGGTCCGCCCGGCGCTCGGCCGGCCAGCCGACCCGCCTGGTGCGACCCTGCACCCGCCAAGATGGTTACACCCTTCTGCACTTGATTTGGGTTTGGCAAGGCCGCATCGCTGGCGCGCTGTCCATTGGCGGGGCGGGCCTGTCGTCGTTGGCGCTTTGTCGCCGGTCGGTGCATCTGCCCGCTGTCGTCGCCCAGCGGCTGTGTCTGCTGCTCTCGCCGGTGTATCCTGTCGTCGACTCTGCCACTCGCCGTGTGCTCGCTCGACCGCATCTGTGCTCCCGTCAACTGCATTTGTGCGCTCTCGGCTGCTGTTCCACCACGCCGTCGCCTGTGACTCGTGCATTTCGTTGTCACCGGTGCATTATCGAAGCCCTTGCCTTGTCGATGCCCGCGCGCTTGTTGCAGCGCCACTGGCGCGGTCGTCAGTGTCCCTCGCTGTCCCTCGGTGTCCTTCGTTGTCCCTCGTTGTCCTGCCGTGGCTGTCGTGTGGTGGTGCGCTCGGCTTGCTTGCCGTCCGCCGTTGCTCTTGTGGCCATACCGCCATGCGGCGCCCTGCTGCAAGGTGTGTCGATGCCAGCTGATGCCGCCTTTGATCGCCACGGACCCACTGTCCGTGTCGATCGGCTGTCCACCCCGATCCACTGTCTGTGTTGGCGTGGCTGCTGCTGTTCACGCGCTCTGTGCTGCACACGCCTCTCGCTTGCCTCTCGCCTGTGTCTCGGCCTCGCCCCCCCCGTTGTCACAGTGCCGCACCCAGAGCCTCGCCAAATATGGAACTTCCCTGTGCTGGTATTCTCGTGCGACGATTGCTCAGTCGTCGCTTGGCTGCTCGTCTGTTTGCTCGCTTGCCGGCTTTTGGTCACGGCGCCGCCACTGGGATTCCGCCATATAAACCACCCGCGAGCCGGCCGTTCATGCCTGGTCTTGCAAGTCTTCCTGCCGGCCTTTCTTCCTTCCTGGCGTTCCCTGGCGTTCTCTGGCATCCTCGGCGCCCACACTTTCCCACGCACCCCAAAAAGCATCCTTTGGCTCCCTCGTCCCGACTGCGACACTGCCGCCCGTGTGCACTCCATTCTGCCCTTCCACCCTCCCGCCGCGCTCCATCCCACTTTCTCTCCCACGCTCCGTGGCTGCCCAAAAGCTCTCTCTTCGCCATGCTCGGCTCATACGACTCTCTGCTGCACGACCAGTTCTACACTGATGCATCCTCGCCCTTCTACCCGTCGACCCTATACCCGTCGCCCGTCCACGAATCCCGCCTGCACGAGCCGTCATACCGCGACCCTGCCACGCTCTTCTCGCCCTCTGTACACTATCCCTTCGAATCTCAGTTCTATGACTTTGATCTTGTCGCCTCGGCCGCGCCTTCGGCATTTACTCCCCAACCTCTTCCCGACTTTGTCGCGCCCGATGCCGCCTACCGGCTCGACGGCGTGGCCTTTGCCCCCGACTCGGCCCTCTCGGTCCCGGTCGCCCATGATGTGTACTCGTATTCGCTCCTTTCGCCGCCCGGAAGCCTGCTCGACTCGCCCGTTGCCCTGAACCCGACTCCCGCCAACCAGGCCATGTCGTCCTTCTCCTTCGACTCGATCGCCGCTTCGTCCATGGCCTCGCCTCCGGCCGATCCCCTTGCCGTTCCGTACTCGGCAAAGATCGTTGATATTCCTTCGGTCACGGCCCTCCCGACGCCTCCTCCCATGCGCCGTTTCTCCGCGGACCACATCGAGTCGCCGGCCTTTACCCTGGTCTCGCTGCAGGATGTGTCGCCCAACTGGTGCGGCCCGCTCGACGCGACGCAGTCCGCCGCCCCCGTCGCCATCTTCAACTCGCCTCCCGCCGTCGTGCCTGCCTCGGACGTCTCGGTCGACTCGGTCGCCCCCCAGCAGCATCACCACCACCATCACCTGCACGACTACATCGTCGATCCCTGCCACTCTACCGTCCTTGCTAGCCACCGCATGATGCCCACTGTGGACCTGCGCGAGCCCGTCCAGACCATGCTTGTGCCTTACCCCGACCCGTCCGTCCTCACCCGCTCGAGCAAGCGCAAGCGCGTCGGCGACCTCAAGATCGACATTCCTGTCAAGGCGGCCAAGTCGCTCGAGCACGTGTCTCCAAACCCTCCCACCCCGCTCTCCGACAGCACCGTCGACGACCACGATCATGACCATGACGATGACGAGGACGCCCTGTCGCCCCAGAGCAGGTTCAGCCCCGTCTCGCTCAAGTATGCAGATCTGAGCCAGTAAGTCCTTCATCACGGGCCCTGTGTCTGCTTGCGATTGCATTTCTCCATGGCTCCATGTCTCCCGATACCATGCCATGGCCTCGCTGCTTACCCCGCTGTTGCTCTCTTGCTTTCGCAGGGGCGAGAAAAAGTTCACTTGTCCCGAGCCCGACTGTCAGCGCACCTTCAAGCGGGCAGAGCACCTTGCTCGACACAGCCGCGTCCATACCGGAGAGCGCCCTTACGCCTGCGACTTCCCCGGCTGCACTCGCATGTTTTCCCGAGCCGACAACATGAAGGCCCACAAAAAGACACACGCGAGCTACCCAAAGGCGACCCGGCCCAAGAAGCCCAAGGCCTAGATCTATGCGCATGTGTCTGATCGCGCTTTAGCTCTGCGCACCCGTTCGATCCAAGCCAATCGTATTCCTCTCTTCTCTCCCATTCCCAAGCCGCGCGGGATCCTTCCCTCCCTCGTCCAAGTCCCAAGACCCAAATTCCTTTGCACCTGTCCTTGACGACTGACTCACACCCGTCCCGTCCCGAACAACATCGCCTCTCGAGCCTCCAAGGCGTCTGACTCACTTTCAATGTCTGCCAAGGCTATTATTTGCCACTATTTCCCCCTCGTTTTTTGCGCTTCTGCTCATCCTTTCCTTTTGCGCTTTATGCCCATCCTTCCCTTTCAATCCCACCTCCTCTCCCTTCCTCGTCACAATTTTCCTAGTATAAAACGTGTTGACCATAACTGTTGGTTGATCCAACTGATGTCACTAATCATGCACCTGCACCTCAAAGCCGTATCTGCATCCTCTCTCCATTTTTTCTTTACCCAACCCTCTTGCTCTTTTGCCCCCCCCCCATCCTCCTTGCCCCCTCGCTCGACCGCCGTTCTTTACCCGCCTCCCGCGCCTATCGTCCTGTCCTTCGATAATGACTGCTCTTCTACCATCGCGCTCGCAACTGAAACCAGGGGAGGAAAAATCTCCCCTGTTTCTCGCGACCAATCGGTCGCTCTTTCTGGATCCTGAATACACATGTTTATTCACAGTAGCAATTCGCCGTGGCCCTGACGATCCAGAGAGACCATGGACCGGTCCCATCCCAAGCCCCCAGGCCTTGCAGCCGTCTTTGCCCTCGCCATCCCGTTTGTACCAGCGCCTGTTTCATCTCGTCAGGGACCGGCCCTGCTGCACAAAGCCTGGCACCCCCACCACCACCACCACCGTCCCACCGGCCTTCGTCAAAATCCATCGATCACGGAGCGACTCCCATGATCGTGCGTTGCGACCGGCGTTGTATCCCGAGTAGGATCTGTTGTTGCAGATGACCAAACATCCCCACGAGGAAGAAGAAAGAACGCACCACCATCGAGAGGCCTGAGCGTGGTCCCATTGCACTCTACCGACACCATCGAGGCCGCTCCCATGCGGCTCGTCACGGCGGCCCCATCGCCAGCAAACCAGCAGGTCTCCAACCAGGCCGCTCAACGAACTGGCGATCCTGCTGTCAGCTTTCCCCGTCGTGCTGCTCGTGTGCTCGCGCTGCCGGTCCCGCTTCCCGATTGCCATCGCAACGTCAGTCGAGAGGCAGCACCTCTCCCAATCAGCCAGTCATTGTCCTTGGATCTCGCTCAGTCTCGATCCTGTCTCTGCCGACCTTGTTTCTCCCCCGCCCTTTCTCTCATACTCGCATCTTTGCTCCGCGATTGCACTCGGGCATATTCGCCCTCCCGTGCTTTGGATCGAGTCTGCCTTTCTTGACCGGTCGAGATTCTGCCATCGCGCCTCTCCTCCTCCTCCTCCTTATCATTGACATCCTCTTCTGTCTGCTCGCTGACGTGGAGGCTGTCAGTCGCATTTCTCGCCGTCCACTCATCTGCATATTCAAACTTGGCTGCAACAATCAGACCCAGAGGCTCCAGCCCAGCTCCTGTTGCGCCTTCGTCCGAGTCGCCCGGTCCCATCAATTCGGCCTCGTCATTCCAAATCGGGAGCACATCGCCTGCATTTTTGGGGGGGTCGTGTCCTTTGCCGCTCGTTACCTCCACTGGGCTCATCTGAATCTCGCATCGACACACTTCATCCTCGTTCTCGTGCCCGTCCAAGTCCATTGCATTGCATCGCATCGCATCGCATCGAGGCTTCCAACAATATTCACCCTGCGGTGCTCAACCTGGATAGACCGCCGCTGAATCCAACCTTCCATCAGTCCTACGGCTGCATCTATCCATCATGAGCACTCTGCTGAGCATCAAAGTCACCATCACCCAGCTGGGCACCACCAAGACCATCCAGGTAACGCTGGCTCTGCTCGCGATCTTGGTTCGCAGCCAAGAAGGTGTTGCGCCTCCCGTCGCTGCAGTGATACGTGTCCATTGAAGTCCAGCGTCTGGCCAGCATCCGGTCAGCATCTCGTCGTCGCTCCTAACCGCCCTGGTGACCATGTCGCTGCTTCGTCATACCGCTCTCTTCATCCCCTCGCGACAGGTGACGGGCAACATGTCCGTGTTCGAGGTCTGCAAGGAGATCCGCGACAAGTACGAGGGCTCCGGCGGCGCCGACCATGGTCTGTTCTGGCCCGACCAGCGCAAATGGCTCGTCTCCAACAAGGTCCTCGACTACTACGACCTCAAATCCGGTGACACCCTCGAGTTCAAGAAGAAGCACCGACTTCTCAAGTTCAGGACCCTTGACGGGAGCGTCAAGACGGCGCTGATTGACGAGAGCTCGCTCGTCAAGGATCTCGTCGCGGCCGTCTGCGAAAAGATTGGTGAGACAGCCTCGAACAGCTGCGGCTCGTGTCGGTTTCAGTTTCGGCTTCGGTTTCTGGGGATGGATCGATGGATTGGTTTTATGGAGATGAACGCAAGTACTTTGAGAGGGCTCCCATGTTACGTCCATCCCTGCCGCCTCGCGCCTCCTGCACTCGCACTCGCATCCGCATCCCCATTCATATTCGCATCCACATCTACATTCGCCCTCAAGGACTCTCCAATTCGGACGAGTACTCATTCCAGCGCGAAGTCGATCCATCCAAGGAGCCCGAAAAGACCAAAAAGAAGGACAAGGACCGCCACGAGATCGAGGAGCACAACTGGCTCATCCCCGACCAAAGCCTGCCCGAACAGGGTCTGACCGAGGCCGACACCGTCATTCTCAAGAAAAAGTTCTTCTTCACCGATCAAAACATTGACCGCAACGACCCGGTGCAGCTCAACTTGCTCTACAACCAGTCCAAGGAGATGATCATCTCCGGCAAGCATCCATGCACCCTGCAGGAAGCCATCCAGTTTGGCGCGATCCAGTGTCAGATCCAGTATGGTAACCACGAGCCGGACAAGCACAAGCCTGGCTTTTTGCCGTAAGTGCCGCATTTGACCGGCTCTTGTAGTATTGCCCTGCTTCCCATTGCCGCTTGGAACCTTGGAACCTTGGAACCTTGGAACCTTGGAACCTTGGAACTTTTATCATAACATCATTCCGGCACAATCTGCGCATGTTGTGGTGTTTGCTCGGCTATATGCGACCTCTCCCGTGTCTGCTTCCTCTGATGATTCCATCGATCGACCGAGAAAGGGGCCGATTCATGCACTGACTTGCTTCCAACCTCTTGTCTCGGCCTCCCGTCCCTTCCTCCCTCGCTTTCGCCCCCCTCCTAACAAATCCATCATCCGGCCAAACTGTATGACCTTCCAGAGTCTCCGAGTATGTCCCTCCCGAATACCGCAAGTCCAAGGATCTCGAAAAGAAGATCCTTGTCGAGCACTCCAAACTCCAGGGCCTCTCCGAACTCAATGCAAAGTTCCGCTTTGTACAGCTCAGCCGCTCCCTCAAAACCTATGGCATCACCTTCTTCCTGTGCAAGGTAGCTCGGCACTTGCTTGGCATCAGCGGCGACGTTCGTCATGAACAATATTGATAGCCGGTACTCGGAGATGGGGGCCGTTGAGTTGGCGGAGCTCTGTGGCGACGCGCGGCGGTCATCAAGTCGCATTGCTCCTAAGGATCACTTGCGACTCACTCTTGGCCTCATCCCTCTTGTATGCCCCTTCACATGCTTCCTTTGCACCACTCGCACCACTCGCACCACTCCCATCACTCGTATCTTGCCTGACGTCCGATGCCTTTTGCTCCGTAGGAAAAGCAACAAAAGAAAAACAAGCTCATCCCCGTCCTCCTCGGCATCACCAAGCAGAGCGTCGTGCGTCTGGATGTCGAGTCCAAGGAGATTATGCAAGAATGGAAGCTCACGCAGCTGCGTCGGTGGGCTGCCGCCAACAACAGCTTCACGCTCGACTTTGGCGACTATGCAGACGCATACTACAGCGTGCAGACTCCTGAAGGCGAGCAAATCTCCCAGCTGATATCCGGATACATTGACATCATCCTCAAGAAGCGAAAGGACGCCGAAAAGATCGTCGAGCACGAGGTCGAAGAGCAGGCTGTTGTGGAAGAGTACGTCCGCCCTGCCAAGGCCATCGCCGTTGGATTTAGCGCTGGCGGCGCCCGGCAAGCCACCGAGAGCCACCCGACGGGCGTCGGCATGGCTCCTGGATGGGGCGGTGGGCCACAGATGTATGGCGGGATGCAGTATGGAACCGGCATCGGCAGTGCGTACAACACCCAGATTGCGAATGCTCAACAGTCGCTTCTGCAAAACATCCGGAGCGCCTGTGCCCTGATCAACACCGTGGCCATGGACTTGGGCATCCCTGTGGCGCTGCCACCCATCGGAAGCGACCCTGCCTCGATTGCGTGGAGGCAGCAGACCGTGGACATGAGTGCCACATCGGTGGCCTCTCAGATCGCAAGCCATCTTGCCGCCATCGCCGCCATCATCAACTCGGTCTCTGGCAATCGCGACACGGTCGACTACGACGCCATGGGCTCCAAGATCCTCACCGTCCAGTCCAACATGGGTCAGATTGGCCAGGGCATGAAGATGTTGGCTGGCCTCGCCGACTCGGACGAGCAAAAGGACGAGCTCCTGAAGGCGGCCAAGGCGCTCGCCCAAACCACGGGCCAGATGCTCGAGCTTTCCCAGAGCGTCATTGCGGGCCAGCCCAGCAAGGAGAGCTTCTATGGACTTACAGGCGAGGTTGCCGGTGCCGCCTCCGATCTCCTTGGCCTGATCGATCGTCTGGACGTCTCCGAGGACAGCCAGAACGACCTGATCGATGCCGCCAACGCCGTCGCTAAGGCCTCGGCCGAGCTCGTTGCCGTCGCAAGAAGCATCTCGACGGGCTTCAAGGAGCCCGATCTGCAGCAAGCCGTTGCTCAAGACACACGCTTTGTTGCCGACTCGGTTAGCCAGTTGGTCGCATGTGCAGCCGCAATCTCGCCATGCATCACCAGTCAGCTTTGCTTTGACGAGCTGCTGGAAGCCTCGGTGCTACTCAAGGAGAACATTGCCTCGCTGACCGAGTCGTCCCGGCCATGCCAAAACGCCAAGCTGACGACGGCTCTGCACGAGTCCATCGCCAAGGTCGAGGAGGCCATTGCTCGTCTGATCGACAAGGCCAAGAATGGCGGCGACAAGAATCGCGTCGATCCGCTCGATCTCTGCTACGACCAGCTCCAGGTCTCGATCGAGCAGATGCTCGCCAACATTGCCGACTCGGAGGGCATCATCCGCGCCGCTCGTGACATCGCCTTGACCGCGACTCAGTATGCCAACACCCTCAAGAGCACCTCGGCCGAAACGGCCAATGCCGATGAGCGCGGGCGGCTGCTCAACTCGGCGCGGCTACTCGCCGATGCCACCTCGATGATGGTCGGCGCCGCCAAAGATGCCTCGAAGAACACGGCCGACATGGACAAGCGCCAGGCCTTGAACACAGCCCTGCACGAGCTGCAAGAGGCCTCGCGCCGCGCCGTCGGACCCGAACTCCATGTCAAAGTCTTCAACAAGCTCGGCAACGGCATGAAAGCCTACGTGACCTCGGCGCACCAGCTCACTGCCGCCATCAAAACCGCCGCCACCTCGAACCGCAATCAGTCCTCGCAGATCCAGATGAACCAGGCCTCCAAAAAGGTGGCGGACATCATCCCTGCGCTCGTCGTTGCGCAAAAGGCCTATGCAGGCGCGCCAACGGACACCGTCTCGCAGCTCAAGCTGCTACAGGCCGCCAAGCTGATCATCACACCCGGCAGCGCCATCATCTCGGCCGCCAAGGCTGCCGCCCCGACGATCGGCGACGCTGGTGCCCAGAACCAACTCAACTCCACCACGAACCGCAACTCGGACGACCTCACCGCGCTCGAGAAGGCACTGCAGGTGGCCGAGGACATCAGCCTCAAGTCCGAGATCGAAAACGCCGTCGACTCGGTGCGAGGCATGCAGGATGAGCTGCTTGTAGCATCCCAGAACGTGACTGCTCTGGAGTCCTGCAGCGAGGAGGACGGCCGATTTGCCCAGCAGCAACTTCAGGACCTTGTCAAGAACATTGACCGCACCGTGGGAATGCTCGTGACAGGCGTCGAGCAGACCAACGGCAAGTTCACCCGCGCCGCTGCCGCCGATGCCGTCAGCTACCTGCAGAATCTCAAGTCTGCATCGATGACCCTGGCCTCCTCCGAGAAGGACGAGAATCTGCGCCAACAGATCCTGAGCGCCGCCATGGGGGTGGGCGACACTCTGGCCTCTCTGATCTCGGCCGCGAAGACATCAATCGACGTGCAAGACTCGCCGGCCGATCTGGACGCCATTTCCAAAAGCGCCGCAGAGGCCTTGAGCAGCATTGTGGCCTGTCTTCCTGGCCAGCGCGACCTCACGATTGCTCACGGCAATATTTCCAAGACAACGGATGCCCTCAAGACCAGCGGACTTTCCAAGGCCGCGGGCGAGGGTGAAACGTACCAGACGGCACAAACCAAACTGCAGGCGGCCGCCTCGGGCCTCACCGTCAGCGCCAACAACATGGTCTTGGCCGCCAGAAGCACTCCTCTGGAGCTCAAGAACGCCGCCGGCTCCTACCAGGCCGCCTTTGCCAAGCTGCTGCAGGCGTGCGAATGCTTCTGTGTCAAGACTACCGATGCCTCCGTGAGCGCCAAGGTCGGCACGCACATGGTGGAGATTGGATCTGCGAGCTGCGACCTCCTCGTTGGCGCCAAGGCCTCGTTCAGTGACCCTGCAAACGCCGGTTTGCGGAACCAGCTCATTTTGTCGGCCTGCAGCGTTGCCGACCTGGTCAACAAGCTCTTGGACGTGTGCTCGGCCTCTGCCCCAGGCCACACCGAATGCAACCAGTCGCTGCAGAGCCTGGCTCAGTCTCTGGCCAAGCTCGAGGGCATCAGTGACGGCGGCAGCAGCGACTCGTACGGCGACTGCTTCGTCAAAGTCTCCTCGGCCTCCAAGGACTTTGCAACGGTCTCCAAGAACATCGTACCGCTGGCCAAAGAGGGCAGCCCCAGCAAAATGTCCCTGGGCATCGTCGAGGTCTGTAAGGTGCTCAGTGCCGTCACTGACGCCAACATCCGCGCCATCTACCTGATCGGCGTCTCGGACAGCTCCTCCGTTGCCGCGGTCCCGCCCGTGCTCGATCAGGGCTCGTTTGCCCAGGCCGGGGCAGACATCAAGGATGCGTGCAAGGAGCTTGTCAACCCCGAGAACACACAGCAGCAGATTCTTGCGCTGGCGGCCAGCATAGCCAAGCACACCTCGACCCTGTGCACCAGCTGCAAGGTTGCTGGCCAGAATCCAACCGTTAGTCCTCTCTCGAAGCAGCAGTTCATCACCTCGGCCAAGGACGTTGCTGGCAAGACCTCAGCCTTGGTCAACAGTCTCAAGGCACTGGCCATCGAGCTGAGCCCTGAGGCCCGCGAGCAGTGCGAGGCAAACACCAAGCCGCTCATCGACGCCGTCGACAAGCTCGTCAGCTTTGGCATGTCTCCGGACTTTGCCGGACAGCCAGCAAAGATCTCCGAGACTGCAGCCGTGGCGCAAAGGCCACTGATCGACTGCAACCGCGCGCTCCTGGCCACCGGTCAGGACCTGGCAAACACCGCCAAGTTGATCTGCACCAATCCAAAAGACCAAGGCTCGATCCAGGTGCTCTCGGCGTACGTGCGAGCTCTGACCGACTCGATCAAAAACGTGGCCGACACCATCGCAGCGAACGCACCCGGCCAGAAAGAATGTGACCAGGCGCTTGAGCAACTGGCGCAAGGCGTGAGCGAGCTTGAGGCAGCTAGCATGGAGGCCTCCATCAACAACCTGGCGCCAAGACCGCCCGTCGACAAGAACAGCCTTGTCGATACCGTCAAGACGCTGTCATCCCTGGTCGAACTGGCCGCCAAGGCCGTGAAGGAAGATACCAGTCAGCTCGGATCGTCCATCTTGGAGATCCCAAGCAACTTTTCGGCAGTACGTGTCGTCGGAAACGGCGATGGGCCCATGCTGCTGGGTGGAGCGCTCTATCGGGGTGCTTTGATGCTACTTGTCGTGTTTGGGCGCTGCATGACCAGCCGCGCATATCATGGATATGCTTGAGTATCAGAGGCAGGTCTGCACTGGCTCAGACACAGGTATACCCGCAACGCTCCCGCCGTCTCCGTACGCCATCTCACCCAATGTTGTGTCTCCGCCTCTTCGAATATTTCATAGGCCGCAGCGCACACCATCGCCATCGCTTCCAATTCTCCCGATGCAGAATCGCAAGCGCAGATCCTCAACAACAGCAAGGTCCTCGGAGATGTGCTGGTGTCCTTCATTCACACCGCAAAGCAGGCCAGCAGTGCCGCCGGGATCAAAGATGCCGCCGTCAAGAACGAGGAGATGCGAGCCAAGGTCCGCGCCGCGATCAGCAAGATCGTGACGACCCTCGAGGGCTCGCGTGACGACTCGGGCGAGTTTGCCAAGTCCGTGGAGGCCATCGAGGGCATTGTGGGCTCGCTGGACTCGAGGATCCAAAAGCTCGTCACGGCAACGAATGCCCAGCCGTATCAAGTCTGCGCCAATTCCATCGAAGCCTCGTGCAAGCAGGTCGTCGAGACAGTCGGCGACGTCATCGGCAAGGCAAAGACTCCGGCGCAATTCCGCGAGCTCGCCCAGAAGATCTCGACAATGTACGACCAGATCGCCCAGGACGGCGGCTCAGCCATCTGTGCCGCCGAGGATCTGAAGGCCAAGCAGGGTCTCCAAGACGCGCTGCGCGAGCTCGGCGGATCCAACATCAAGCTCATCGAAGCCATGCGCCTCGCGAGCTCCAAAAGTGCCGCGGATAGCGCCAGTCGCCTGAAGCTCAACCAAACAGCGCGCGAGGTATCGACTGCGGTGGCCAACTTGATGAACGTCTTGAAGGAGGGATCCAAGGGGCTGCTTGTCTGCCAGGCGGCTGTCGGCAGCGTCAACGATGTCATCTCTGATCTCGAGTCGACAATCATCTTTGCGCAAGCCGGACAGCTGGACCCGGTCGACACCAAGGACAATTTCGGTCGCCACAAGGACAACCTACTGACCTGCGCCAAGCAGATGATTGAGCTTGCCAAGGGTTTCATCGGCGCCGTCACCGGAAACCAGGAGCAGCTCGCGACCGTGGCTACCAACTCGGTCAAAGCCATGGAGGCCCTGAAGGACCAGGCAAAGAAAGCCGCCATCTCGGTGACGTCGGGAGACAAGCACATGCAGCAGCAGCTCCTGTCGGCGGCAAAGTCGGTGTCCGAGTCCCTGCAGGGCCTGATCAACGGCGCCATGAACGCATTCGGAAAGACCCCCAACGACCCGTCGATGGTTCTGTTGGCAGCAGCCGTCAAGGTCGAGTTTGGCGCCATCTCGGACCTGATTCGGGTGACCAAGCTCCTGGGCGACGAGTCGTCGCGAGGCATCCGCGCCCTCGACGGCGCCACGACAGACATTGACGAGGCAGTGCAGGTCCTGGGCTCGGAAGCTCCCGCCGAGGGAACGGCTCTTCCGGAAGAGGTCGTCAACCTGGCCAAGAACCTGACGACCGCCGCGGCGCTGCTGGTAAATGTGTCGAGCGGCCATCAAGACGAAATGGTGGCGGCAGCCAACGCGATCAAGAAGCAAGTCGTCGACCTGGCCCGGGCCGGCAAGGCCTCGACGGAAAACGCACCGGACGACAAGAAGAACGACATGATCGAGGCCGTGAGAAAGACTTGCGTCGCCGTCAATGTCCTGCTCGCACGCGTGCGCCAGCTTCAAGAGAACAACACTCTAGCCAACAAGGCCAACATCCAGGGTGGCGCCAAGCAGGTCGCCACGGCGGTTACCGAGGTTGTTACGGCGGCGGCCGGGCTAGTGCCAGGAGGCTATGTCGATCCAAATGACCCGAACGTCATCGCCGAGCGGCAGCTGCTCGCAGCCGCTGCATCAATCGAGGCCGCCTCAAAGAAACTGCTCGAGCTGCGCCCGCCTGACAAGCCTCGGGCGGTCAACGAGGACCTCAACTTTGAGGACCAGATCCTTGAAGCCGCCAAGGCGATCGCGGCCGCCACAGCCGCCCTGGTGCGCTCTGCCACAGGGGCCCAGCGCGAGATTGTGTCCAAGGGCAAGGTCTCGAACGGGCCCGGCAAGACTTACTTCTCGGACGGCACATGGACCGATGGCCTTGTCTCTGCTGCCAAGATGGTCGCTAACGCCACGACGGACCTCTGTGAGGCCGCAAACCAGGCAGTCAAGGGCGGTGTTCAGCGCGAGCGAGTGATTGCCTCGGCCAAGGCTGTTTCGTCGTCGACGACACACCTCTTGGCGGCCGCAACCACAAAGACAGATCCCAACTCGCAAGCGCAGATCCGGCTCCGCGCTGCAGGCAAGGCTGTCACATCGGCAACGGACCAGCTGGTGAAGGCTGCCGAGGAAGCCCTGGCATTCAACGAAGCCGAGCAGATGAGCAACATGATGCAGGCCGCGACCTCAACAACCTCCACGACGGCAGCTCGTGTCATGGAGATGGAGGCGCAAGTGTCGATCCTGAAGATGGAGAAGGAGCTGGAGAAGGCTCGCTCGAAGCTCGCAGCAGTGCGCAAGGGCCGATACGAGGGTGCTCAGGCGACCCAAGCGTTGAGCGCCGCACAGACGGCCAGTGCGGCGGCAGCCTCGCCCGCTGCGGCCAGTCCAGGATCCGACAGCGCAGCGACCCCATCAAAGACCTCGCCTGCAAGGAAGACGGCTGGGCGGATGTAAAGAGCCCACACGCACCTCCTGGAGACCACCGCCCACTCGGAACAGTGGCCAGCCCAGGCACCCTCGGCTTTCGCACGCATTCCAAGAACAACAGGCAGCGACAGCATGGCCGTGCGATCTCTGCCACAAATATCTTGACAGCAATTTGAAATGATGATGTGCCTCGTTCCCATACTTCCCTCAGCGTCGCTGGTTTGATTCCTATAGAACAGCAATGAGAGTATCTGCAATATCCGTTCTTGGACATGCGCATGCGCATGCGCAGCCGCCTCAGTAGCTCGTCGCTGACTGGAAATACATGTTCTTCGCTTTAACAAGTCCTTCGGCGTGGGATGTGGGATGTGGGATGTGGGATGTGGGATGTGGATGTGGGATGTGGGATGTGGGATGTGGCGGTGCGGCTGGCCTGCAGAGAGGTGCTTCTCGCCGGGCTCTCGCTCTCGTCCAGTGTCCTCGCTGTCGGAGAGCACCCAAGGCGCTCTGTTGTTCGCGCATTTTTTTCATAGCACATCATCTCGCGAGCACCCCAGCCGATCGTCGCTGTGGACAAGCCAGCCACACCGACCCCCTTCCATTCTCCTGATCAACATCGTCCGGTGGCAGAAGCAGCAGTAGCAGCGACATGTGGAAGACCCCTCGACAACCGGCGCTTATCCTGCGACTTCCCTCTCAGTCTTGGCTGCTGCGGACAGACAGCAAGCCTATCGCCTCTGCCCATGTCTCGCTCAGGCACTTTTCCGCTCTCCCTCTGGATCCGGAAGCCAAGGCGCAAAAGGGCCGTCTGGAACAAGTCATCAAGACCTTTGCCGCGCCCATCCGCTACGCCATCGCCTATGGCAGCGGGGTGTTCAAGCAGCATGGCTATTCGGATGCCAAGCTGGGGTCAAAGGTAGTTGAGCGCGAGATGGACTGCAAGCCACTTTGAGTATCCGGCGCAATCGCTGGATGCCGATGCTGCTGGCCGAGGAGAGCCCTGGCACATCGATGCAGTGTGCTCATTCGGCCCTATCCGTGGACGACTGGAATCCGGCCTCTGTCGATTTCTGTTTCCAGGATGCGCCAATGGTTGACTTTATCTTCGGCGTCACGCACCCCGAGCATTGGCATTCACTCAACATGCGCGAGAACCCATCGCACTATTCGGCCGTCCGATACCTGGGCAGCCGCTTTGTCTCAGTGATCCAAGAGAACTTTGGTGGACACATCTACTACAACCCGTACTGCACCGTCGATGGGCTGGTATGAATCGCCGCATCGTCGCATCATATTGCATCTGATGTGGGGGGCTGCCGGGGTCATTTGCCTTTGCCTTGCCGGTGCTGGCGATATCCGCTGCTCCGCTCACCTAACTCGTCTCTCGTTGGTGGCCATTCCAACCACGCGGTGGTGATGGGGCCTATGCTGACTGATATCCGCTGATGCTGGTTGATATCCGCTGATGCCGACCAATGCGCCAGACGATCAAGTACGGCGTGGTTTCCATCGACCGCCTCAACGACGATCTCAAGAACTGGAGGACAATGTATCTCGCAGGACGCATGCAAAAGCCGGTGAGTTGCCGTCGGCAAGCGCGACCAAACAGGGTCACTCATCAGCAATCCAATGCCGGGCGCTGATGGGCTGCCGGCTATCGCATCGGCCTCCATGATCAGGTTATGACACTCCGTGAAGACGCTCGAGTGCAGCTGGCAAACCAAACGAACCTGGAAAACGCCGTGCGGGTCGCGCTGCTGCTGCTTCCGTCCGAGTTCACCGAGGAGGAGTTGTTTATTGCGATTGCGGGGCTGTCATACCGAGGTAAGAGGCTGGGCGGCAATGACGCTTTGGCCGCGGTCAACCCGCCCAGGGCCTGGAGAGTGGTCAGATTTACCCCCGGACGCAAGGGCGCTGCCGACTCGCGACGATCTGGCTTGACAACCATGTGTCTCTCAGCGATCTGACAAATGCCTCGCCTCAAACGCCTCCAGGCGACTTCCGCATGCAAGTTGGCGAAAATCCTCATAAGATCAGAAACATTGTCACGAGTCAGCTGCCCTTGTTCCGAGCAATGTACCAGCCTATCATCGAGAATATGCCCAATGTGAACTATGTGCAGTACGACAACGAGAGGCTGCAGCAGGATGAAGATGTCAAGGTCCGCGGCCAGATGCTGCAGAAGCTCCCAAAGAGTCTTCAGGAACGCATCCAGACGAGCCATCGGTGGTATATCTCGCGCACTCGAACCCAGGCGCAGACACCGATAGGTAAGCATCCAGCACAAGGCCAGGATTAGCGTGCTGTCTTGCCGCTGCCGCAGGTGCCTCTCGACGGTTTGATCTGACCGCCAAATTGTTACCCGACGCAGGCGAACCGCTATTCTCGCAATCCGTCGTCTCCTCTCCACACTTTGAGGAGTACGTCGGCAAAGGCAAGTCTGCGGCTCATGTAGCTCCGTGATGGCATGGAGTCATCCATGTCGATTAGCAAACCGGACCTGTCCTGGGTCGTTGTGGCTGCCCCCAGATACAAGATCATCGGGAAGTGGCAATGCTGGTTCTAACGAGATCAACTCCTCCGTCCAACCCACGCAGGTCTGGCCAGGGTTGTTGGACGTCCGGCTCTGGTACAGTCGATCAAAGGCCTTGTCACAGCCGGCCCGGCTCGTTCAGCAGCGTACGTCTCTGCCAAGTTGAAGAAGCGAGTGGGTTCAAAGTAGATAACCGTATCGAGTCCCGAGAGCACAGACGGCGCTGAGCCCGAGGGTGAACCCAGTGCCCACCTCATTATGATCGATCGCCGAACAGGACCGAGCCGAGTCCTGCCTCACGCACCACGGACTGAAATAGAGTCTTTATCGTGGAAACCTCATGCCCACGCCCTGTCTCCGAAAATCCGCGAATAGAGGGCGGGGCGGGAGTGCACGGGCGATTGCTTGCAGCGGGGACTGCCCCGATTGGCACCGGCCGTGGTGCTTCTATTTCAGTTACGAATTACAGAGATACGATAGCAGCGAGACTCTGGCATCCACGTCTCTCGATGGGATGGGAAAGGAGCGGGCGCATCTTGCGCATGCATCGCGCATTAGACCCCAGACAACAACGGCTTGCTTCCTCAAAAATCCAGAGCCCTCTCCTCAGGATAGGCTGTCGCTGCCAGCGATAGCGATTCGTGTGCGCCAAGCATCCTCAGCCAGCTCACGCATCGTTCTGGACTCGCTCGACATAGGCCATGGCCAGCTGCTTGACGTGGTCGATGCCGTTTTCGTCGCCGTGGGTCTTTTCAAAGTCCAGGTACTTTTTCAGGAAGAACTTCATCTTCTTGGAGGAGAGCTTGAGGTTGATGACGCGCTCAAACAGGCGTCTGGTGCACAGCGCAGCAAAACGGTCAGCCTCGGCACATATGGCCCTCGCTTGGCACCAGATTGGCAAGCACCACGCCGCTTACCTTGTGATCGACATGTCGCCGGCCCGGACTTCCATGTCCAGGTAGATATTCCACAAGTCGATGCGCTTGGGATAGTGGCCCATAATGCCTTCGAAAATGGTTCGGCCACGCTCGGGCTCGCCGAAGCGGAACTCCATCTGCGCAAACTTGCTGATGGTCTTGACATCTGGACACAAGCAGGGCTGTGAGAATCCGGCCCTGCAGTCGGCAGTCCACAAGAGCGTCGAGTGCAGCAACAATCAACTTACGCTTGTGCTTGGGTAAACTCTTCAAGCTTCTTTGGAGGACCTTGCGCGACTCTTCCGATTTGCCGCTCTTGAGCAAGAAGAGACCGTAGTTGGTCCACACCTTGGAGCTCATGCTGAACTTTTTGGTCATCTGCTTGTACAGTTCCTCGGCAAGCTGCGAAAGGAGGACGTGTCAGGGTAAGGAGACATTCGCTGTTGCGTCCATCGCCAAAAAAAGCATCGAACCCGTTGGATCCTAGGGCGGTCTTGCCTGCGCCCCTCGATCGACCGTGTGCAGCTCGCCAGACCCCCGCCATCGCACCCAAATCGAGAGCACTCTCAGATGCCAGAGCAAATTCGTACCTCGCTCTTCTGGGTTCGCTCGTAGATCTTGACCAGATGGATATAGACCGTTTTGGGGTCGTTGTGGGCAACAGCACGAGTAAAGACCTGCTGGAGACTCTCGTTGGTGCCGTAGCTGTTTTCGAGGTTCATCAGCGCGACCCAGACGTTGAGCTTCTCGCGCTCCTCGCGGTACTCGATGGTCTTCAGCGCGCGCTCGGCCACCTGGCGGGCCTTGTCGACCTCGGCCATCTGCAGCTGGAACGCCATGTACTTGATCCACAGGAACGAGTTGTTGGGTGATCCAACGACGAGGCGGTCGAAATCGTCGGCGCTCTCGGGCGGCATGTCCTGATCAAGGAGCTCCATCTCGCGCTGCGCAATGCGCTCCTCCTCCTCCCGCTTCTCGCGCTGCTTTTGGCGGCGCGACTTTTTCTTGTTCAAAGCTTCGTCGTCCTCGTCGTTGTCCTGGTCATCGCCCTCATCGTCCTCGTCATCGAGATCCTCGACGGGCTCAGCCGAGTCCATGTCCCAGTTGTAGTCGCCAATGTCCAGAGCACCGAGGCTTGCAGAAGCTGCGCCTGGCTGTCGCTTAGTTTTGGGCTTTGCAGGCTCGTCAATGTCCATGGTATCGACTTGTTGATCCTGGCCGTCGTCGTCGTTCTCATCGTCGACATCGTCGTTGTCCTCATCACTCCCTGCCGGGGCGGCCTCGGACATTTCTTCGTCCTCATCACCGTCGTCGCCGTTGTCGTCGTCACCGTCTTCATCGTCGTCACCGTCGGCGTCATTGGTGCTGTTGCTCTTCTTCTGGGCGGGCTCATCGCGGCCTTCAAAGTACGAGGCCTTCAGACCAAGTGTGACTCGGCGGGTCTCGCGATCGTACTCGAGCACGATGGCCTTGACGACGTCGCCGGAGGAGTAGAGCTTCTCGACGCTGGTGACAACATTGTCGGAGAGCTGTGGAAGCGCAGTCGAGCAAGTTAGCCGCACATATCAGAATACAGCTGCCTTGGTCTGCTGATCGAGTGTCCTTGGCACGGGTCTTACCTCCGAGTTTGGACAGATGCCATAGAACTTTGAGTTGAAGATACGGATCTTGATGCCGCTCTGGAGAATCTCGCTGACGCTTCCCTCCACGATATCGCCCTTCTTGAGACGGGTGGTCATCTTGACACCAGACATGGCCGAGCGCTTGAGAGCCAGAGATACACGCTTGGATTCGGCGTCGGCCCTGTTCAAGATGCCAGCAAATCAGCATTGTGATTTCTACTTGGCTATGCCCTCGATACGGCATGGCACTGTGCACGCTTCTACGAGTTAGCGCCATGGATAACCTACTTGAGCACGATGCCCTTGACGAGCTTTCCAACCTTGTAGACTTCCTTCCAGTTGGGGAGCTTGTGGTCGCTAATGTTGGGAACGCCAACGAATGCAGAGAGATGGCGGCCGATGGAGACAATGAGGCCGCGGTCGATAACGTTGTGAACATAGCCCTGAACAAGCGTGCCAGGCTCGAGGGAAGCGAGGTCGATGATCTCCTTGAAACCAGTTGTCTTGGCCTTGTCCTTCAGCCGGCTGGCTCGCAGCGAGAGATCGATATGCTTGTTCTCGCGATCAACAGAGATGACAAAGCAGCGCAGGTACTGCTTCAGCGAGAAGCCACCGAGGGGGTTAGATGAAAAGACATCGCTGACGTCCGTGATGTCAACACGCCCGTAGACACCGGTGTTGAAGCAAATGATCAGGCCCTGGTTCGGTATGAGCTTGGTGACGACGCCGTTGTAGACCTGGCCCTCCTGGATGTTCTCGATCGAGACTGGATCCTCGTCGATGAGGGCCGAGCGGATCGACAGACGGATGAAACGCTTCTCGGCTCCCTTCTCCACGACCCGGACCTTGACCAGGCGGCCAATGCCAAAGTGCTTCTTGAATGCCTTGATCACTTTCAGGTCATCGGAAAGCTCCAGGCGAGGGACGTTGCCGCTAATGTGCGGACCCAGCGTGACTGTGATGTAGTCGTCCTCGATGCGCGAGACCGAGCCGATGTAGTCCGATCCAATCTGCACCGACTCAAACGTCGGGTATCGCGCCGAGAGAGGGGTGGCAAACTGGCCCTTGGGGAGCTTTAGCTCGGCAGGGCGCACAGAGAGTTCAACCAGGGTCGTGGTGACGGCGTTTCTGTGGCTGATCGGCAGGAAGCGGTGGCCGCGGACATCGATGAAGCCAAGGACCTTCAAGTCGATAACGCTGTTGACCTGGTAGCGAGCAAACGGACGGTTGGGGTTCGGGATGCTAGCGAGGTCGTCGGCGATCTCAAAGACTTGGACGCGACCGCGGACATTCGAGCCGAGCTGGATCATCATCTGATCTGACTTGATTGCCGCAATTTTACCCTTGACGACCAAGCCGAGCTCAAAGTCCTCCATTTTCTGGATGCGCTCGTCAACAGGGTTGAGCACCGCGCGCTTGGCAGGGTCGATCAGGCTCTCCAGCGTTACGGTGGGTTTCTCGGCAATCGAGCTGACGATCCTTTGTGCGGCAAACCCGGTGGCGGCGGCCTCAACGACCGAGTCCAGTTTGAGGTTGATCTTTTGGCCGATTCGGTACTTGCTCGAAACATGCGAGCTCTTGGCGTGGGTGGCCTTTGTCGAGAGGTAGGTGATCGCAAAGCCAAGGTCCGGGACGGTCAGGACGACATAGTCCTGCTTGATCAGCTCGACGATGCCGCTGAGCACGGTCTTATCCTCGGCAGCCTGGCGGATCTGATCAGTAACACAGCATCGACAGCATCATCAGTATCTGGATGTGGCAGCAGGGTTGCTGCTGCGCGAGTCCAGCGACACAGTAGATTGCGATGCAGCACGGCAATCAAAACCCAACAATCGTCCCACGGGAGGGCGCACACACCAACCTTGTCAGCCTCGCTTTCGGCATCCACCGCGTCCTCGCGGATGATCAAATCGACAATTTTCTTTTCAGAGTCGACATCCACAACCTTGCCGCGGACGGTGTCGCCGACCTTCAGGTCCACGCTCTTGGCGTGATCCAGTGTGATCAGGCCGGTCACATTCTTAGCGACCTCGACGATGACGCCGTAGGGCATGATCTGCTTGACGGCCCCGCTGACAGTGCCGCCAATCGTGACGGAGCTGGTCCAGCTGCTTGCTTTCTTGTTTGAGAGGAAAGTCTGGTCAGACTCGCGGAAGATGGCGTGCAAGCGCTTGGCCTCGAGCTGCTCATAGCCATCGCACATGGCACACTGGCTGGGCTTGAGCGAAAGGTTGATGCGGCTGGTCGATTCCTCGACCGAGACGACCGTGGCGATCACAGTCTGGCCAACATAGACATGCTCACGGATGTCGGTCACGAACGAATCCGATACGTTCTGTCGAATGATATGGCGTTAGCATGAGTTACAGAGACGATGGTTCAGAATCCAGGCGGTGATATCAGAAATACAATCGTGGCAGCGACGGATCCGGCCATGGGGACGGGATATACTCACGTGCTTCTTGACCATGCCGCTCAGGCCTCCCAGGAAGGCGACAAAGCAGCCCTCGTCGATGACGTTCGAGACATATCCAACGATGATGCTGTTGGGCTTGATCTGGTCCAATGCAGTAGGAACGTGGCCGGCCTTGATGCACTCAGCCAGGAATGGCTTGTGCGCGACAGCGACGTGGCCTTTCTTGACCTCTTTCCTGAGGACCACAAGATTGTCGATTTTTGCACCAGTGGACAAAGCCTTGAGAAGCTGATCACTGTGCTTCTTGCTCTCGGAGATATGGCTCTTGGGAAGAATCGCGCGGGCCTTTGAGGGCGAGAGCTGGATCTCGACAGCCTCTTCGTTCTTGGACAGGACCTGTCCATTCACGACCTGCAAGCGCATCTTGTGTCAGCGGTCACCTCGGCCATTGGACTCGACCGGCACTATTCAAGTGCGAATGTAGCAACGCGCCGAGTGAACATACCTGGCCGACTTCCAAGCCAGCAAGGACGTTTTTCGAGGTTGCCACAACAGCTTCGTCGTCGGTCTGCGCAGTTCGCCATTGGGTTAGCAACAGTCTTCGCGCGATACATGTAGTGATTCCCTGTCAAGACCTACCTTGAAGGAAACTCGCATGCGCTTGTCAGCAGGCGACACCGAAATGACTTTGCATGCAACGACTTGACCCTCCTTGAAGGATTCGAGAGGGTCGTGGATGTATCCAGTGCTGTACAGAGCCAACACGACATAGGGCGGCAGACATCGCGTCAGGTCAGAGCAAGATGGCAGTTGCACGCGGCCAAGGGGCGCGATGGCGAGAGAACCCAGCACCTGGCATTGACAATACAACCAACCGCGGTGCAAATGGGCAAGTCAACGACAGGGTCGTGAGCTGCAGGAGCCTACCTGAGTTCAGCAAGCGGAGCAAAAGCCTTGAGGCCGCCGTAGAAGCTGACGACACAGCCCTTCTTCAGCACCTTGATGATTGTACCGTGGGCTGTGTCCCCGACCTCCGCCGACTCAAAGCTTGACAAGATCTTGAGCGACGAGTTGACCAGAGATTTCTTGTGTGTTACGTTGATTCTTCTCTTCTCTGGGTTGACAGAGAGCACCTGACCAGGCCGAAATCGGTCACAAGTGAATACAATATGCATCAGTATCTGCAGCTGTGCCCCGTCGGCAGAGAATGCGCCAAGCCAGACGACGCTCCTCGATTCTTTACCCTGCATTTGATCGTCGAGCCAACTTTGAACATCTTCTCGGGCTTGCTGACGGTCACATCGGCAAGATGGCTTGAGGGACACAGGGCACGGATGTTTTCCGCGATCGAGAGAATGAGTCCAAAGGTGTCGATTCGCACGATGGTTGCCTGTTGATGCATCAGCGCAGCCCAGGTCGCTGGTTAGCCATGTTCCTTGGGCTCAGCCCCGCACCCACAGCCGATCATCGGGGTCTCGGAAAATCGGACGATACAAGAGTCAAGCTGGACCACATACACTGTAGCAGCAGCAGCAGAAGCAGCAACAGCAGCAGCAGCAGAAGCAGCAACAGCAGCAGCAGCTTCTACCCCCCTCCCATCACATACCTCAATCAGCGCGCCGATCTTGACATCAGTGTAGTTCAGGAACTTCTTCTCCAGAACCGACTTCTCGAACGAGAGCAGCATCAAGCTCTCGCAGTAGTCCAGTCCAACGATTCGGCCCGTGTGCTGGCTGCCCTTCCGGAACTGTTTGGAGACCTGTGCATTGTCGAGATGCGAGTCCGACAGCCGAGAGATCTGGACCAGCGAGGCTAGGTTAGTGACGGCGCTCGAGGGTTCTGCCAACGGCGGAGATAGCAATGGGAGGAAGCCAGCCCAACAGTGATGTCCAGAGTACTCACGTGGGCATAGCCGTTGCCAAGGTTCGGGATGTGCACAAAGACGCCCTTTCCGACATCGAGACGGAGAACAGTGATCTGGTTGTGGATGCTGCCGAATTCGGCGGCGGCCGAGGTGAAGGACGATTTTGAGAGCTCGACAAAGTATGGCTTCAGAGTCAAGGCGATGCGCTTGTTGAGAGAATCGACGTAAAGGATGCGAGCCTGGATCTGAAAAGGCCGTGCATATGGAGCGAGTAATGCGTTTCGGTGAGACAGAGCAGGTAGCGATATTGAATGCGCGGAGCTTCATCGGCAAAGAGGCGGACAGCACCATCCGCGATGCTTCTCCGTACGAGCGAGCATCGGCAGCACTCGTAGGTGTCGAGCAAGTCATATGACCATCGCGAAAGGCTGGAATTTAACTAACCTTTTGGCTGTCGCGGAAGAGCGCTTTCAAATCAGTGTCGGGATCTTCGACAAACGTCGGCAGATGCGCCATCTCGATGGTTCCCTCAAAGAATTCCAGGAAGGAGACCTGGATGCCGTTCTTGAGGATGGACTTGACTTTGCAGTCTACGAGCGTACCGGCCTTGAGGGAGTCATAGGTGATGCCGTCGACAGATTGGACCTGCACGCAAAGTCGAGGTTAGACAGAAGCGAGAGGGCCAAGTAACTCCAGTCGCTCCGCGCGGTCGCATTGACACCACTGCATTGCTGTCGTCCAGGCGATGTCGATATCAAATAGGTCACCGAGCACTTTCGCGCACAGGAGCCAGGATGCCGGCAGGGAAACTTACGCTGGCAGCCGCAACCGTGCTGGGATCGATCGCCACAGAGGCAATGCGCCTACCCTTGTTGAATTTGGTGATGCTGCAGAATGTCACGGCGCCGACGCGGAGCTGCACTGCTGACATGACCAGAAATGCGTCAGCATTTCGCACTGACGACCTTGCTTTGCCCGCCGATACTGTTTTGAACGCCCTCGCTCACGGGTGGCAATATGCAAGACGAGCTGAACGCCGACGATTACCGCTGCCAAGATCCATGTTTCGCAGGAAACCAACAATCCCATCGATTCCAAATGAGAGCACATAGCCGTGGTCTTCTTTGCTCTTGACCATCGCTGTCAGGGTCTGGAGGGCGATCGTAGGATCAAAGCCATTTCGTCAGTGGTGGTGCGAATGTCGGACTGCTCGGCCAACCTTTGTCCGTGTGGCTGCAGACGATGCTGGGTCGTTTGTTGATTATTCGACCGTCGTTCGCGATTCACAGCCAAACGACTCGCAGCACAGGTCGATTGTCGTGTGGTGGACAGCGCAATACCGACCATGTTCTCGGTGAGAGTCGAGGCCGCAAAATCGGCGTTGACCAGCTCGGGACGCAGCGATAGCTCGATGCGGTTCCGTGTCTTGGTCTTTTCGTCCTTTTCGCTGCTATGGGAAACCGAGATCACGGAACAAAGGACCACTTGGCCGACCGCATATAGCGATTTGAGATCGGGGATGCCCGAGTCCTGTGCATGTGCAGATACAGCCGCAACGACGGATTGTCAGCAGAGCACCGATAAGTGTGTGGGCGGGTTGGAGATGTGTGCATGTGCGGTCAGCGAGGACTGATCCAGCAAGGACTGGTCCAGCAGCCTGATGATACAGAGTTCACTCACATCATCTTTGCCTTCGTCCTCGTCGTCCTTGTCATCCAGTGTAGCCTTCTCGATATTGCTGGCAAAGACCGAGGAGACTTCGGTGATGGAGACGAAGCCAGAGAGCTGGTTTGGCAGCGAGACGACCATGTCCAGTTCGTTGATTTCCTTGATACAGCCCATTATGGTCATGCCCACGGAGATCTTTCGGAAATTGAGGCCATCGACATACTTTGCGCTCTCGGTTGTCGTCGGCTTCGGCTCGACCTCGGCAGTTTCTTTGGCAAGTTTGCGCTTCTTTGCATTTTTGCCGGGCTTGGATGCGGACTGACCTCCGGCGGCATCGTTTTGCTCCTGTGTGCCAAAGGGTGCATGGACGAGGCGGTAAGTTGGAGGAAATAGGATCAGATTGAATGAATGCATAGCTGATGAGGGGCTCCGCTGGACACCAGGGATGATGCCACAGCATCCTGCGCCTCCGCGCCGTGCCCCGCCTATATCTTGCCGCTGCTTTCAGCGGTTTGGATGCGGCCGGACAAGTACCTCAAACAAAACATCCTGCTTGACTTTGTCTGAGATTTCTCGGATCTCAAGCGGCGTCAGGCCCGTAGCGCCGCCGCGCGGAAAGTCCGTGACGGTGGTGACGGCGGTGGAGGCCCGTGCCGAGGAATCGGCCTGGACCTTGGATTTTTTCGATGGAGGGGTCTGGGTCGAGATCGCCTCCAGCAGCGTGGTCTTCTCGTTGGCGCTGCCCGCCTTTCGTTTTGGAGTGTGCTTCTCGGATTTCTGCGATGCGCCCATGTCGACGGAGTGGTGGTGCCAATGATGGTGATGACAGCAGTGATGATGGCGGCGGCGGCGTTGGTCGCGGAGGCAAACACAGACGCAGAAAAAGTCGATCGGGAGTGCGACGCAGACTGGCCCGGGCGATCGTCGGAGGCGCTTGCAGCAAATCACAGCTTGTTCGCGATGGGCGATGGGCGACGGACGGAAACAAAAAAATTGGCGGCAGCGTATGAATTCATTCATTAGGTGCGCTGCGCACAGGGCGGGGTCGCACAGGGGTTGTCCCACCGCGCGGGTTGGGGTGGCTGGCCGTCTCGGCACATCGCCTGGGCAGGGTCGGGATGGTATTCGATATCATATATTCGATTTCCACTTCCTCATCAGCCGCGGCGGGTCCGACGGAAACTGCACGAGCCAATGCGTCGCTGCGACGTTGGCCCCGCGCTCCCAGGCTCGCTGCGGTGGCATAGGATTTGGCCGGACACGACGACACACCGAGAGCAACCAGGCAGAAAGAATCGACAAGAAAACAAAATATACAAATTCGGACGGCTTCAAGCCATCGCGACAAGGCTTATAGTGCTAATAAATAGGAGGACAGCGGGTGGAGGAAAAGGCAGATATTGGAAAGTGTAAGAGGTGGACAGGGCAGATGTGGGGCGGCTCAGACATCGATATCGATCGAAACATTAGCGCCCTTGAGAATGAGCATCGACAGTATCAGCTTGGCCAGCGTGGCTTTTTGCTTGTCATCCCGGGCAGCATAGCACATCTTGGCGATCCATTTCAGGACCGATGGGTCCGATGACAGGTCGCGCTGGCTGCTTGCGGGCGGCAGGACGGGCAAAGCTGAGACGCTCTTGCGGAAAGGCTGTGGCTGGGATATCAGCTTCCAAAGCGACTCGACCGAGGGGGAGTCAAATTCGGGGCAGCCTGCGCCCTGCGATGACTGAGAGGCGGGCGCAAAGGGCTTCCAGGGGCTGTTGTCGCTGATCATGACCGAGTGGACCTTGACCCTGTTCTCGGTCGGGGCGAGGGTGCTGCCGCTGATGCGGGGAGGCATGCGGGCTGCGAACGCCGGCATCGGCGGCTTGGACGAGGAGCTGGCCACGGGGGCCGGCGCGGGCGAGCTGGAGAACTTCTTGAGCAACGAGTTCAAGTTCTTGCGGCGGAGCAAAACGGCTTCGCTAAAATCCGAGGTCTTGGGCGCAGCAGCGCCGTCGGCACGCTGGGCATCGGCCGAAGAGGCCGAGGTGCTAGTGGCGGACGTGGGCGCAGCAGCAGCCCGACTGATGTCGATGTTGGGAGCCAAGCTGGGGACGGCGGGAGAAGCCTCGACGCTCATCATGGATCGATATTTTTTGCCGGCAACATTGCCCTCGGCGCTGGGGCGAGCCAGCGGCACGGCTGCAGGCAGGCGCGAGCCCGACGACGGAGCCGGGGAGATCTTGATGTGGTCAAACTGCGACTTTAGCCTGGTGATCTGATCTTGTAGTCGCTGGTTTTCTCGCTGATATCGGAGGAGTGCCTCGTTCAGGATGGCCGAGGCCTCGCGGTGCTTCTTGACCTCGGCTTCGAGGGAGGCCAGGTACTCGGCCGTCTTCTGGCGCGAAGTCGGAGAGACGGACGACGAGGCAATCGGGTTCTGGCGCGAGTGGGATTTGCGGCGGCTCTTCTTGCCCAGCGAGTTCTGGAGGGCCTGCTCGGCATCGATGGCGGCGTGCTTCTCGACGGACTTGAGGAACTCCTGGACCTGGTCCAGATTCTGCAGCGCTTCGTGCGAAGTAGACCCGCCGAGGCCGAGATCGACGTGGCTCTGCGAGAGCTCGGGGGCATCCATGCTGATGTCCGAGGCAATCTCCGAGAGAGGCGACGGGAAAGCACCCTCGGAGGCAACCAGGTCGTGCGAGTCGCACACAGGATCGGACTCGGCCCGGGTCACGTCCAGCAGCGTGAGCTGGGAGAAGGGCGAGGCTTTGGCATGGAAGGGCGATGGCAGAGGGCTGGCGATCGAGTCAAAGATGGTGCTGGTGGGGAGATGGGTGAGGGAATAGGAGCCGGCATGGACATCGGCGTGGGTGTGAGCATGGGCGCCCGAGAAGGCGGCGCCGGATGCCGAAGGAGAAGCCGGAGCAAAGTCAATGGCCAGATCAAAGCCACCGTCCAGGACAGCAGGGTCTTCCGAGGCAGGGAAGAGCGAGGGTGGCTCAGAGGCATCGACGCCGGAAAAATCAAGCGGCTGGATGTCCATGGGATCAAGGGCCAGTGCCGACGACTCGATGGACAAGAGAGGCTGCGGGGAGGCAGGGACATCGAGGCCGTCAAAATGGACCGAGGGCAGGTAGAGGGCCTCGTCCTGGATGAGGAACTCGTCCATGCTGGGCCAGTCCTCCAGTGCGAGGAGCTTAGAGGCGTGGATCTGGGTGGGACTCGTTGCTTCGCTCATCAGTGCGATAGGGCGATGAGAGAGATGGGAATGGAGCAGGTCGTGGATGTGGATGTGGATGCGGATGCGGGTGTGGATACGAAGCTGGGCAGATACGATATGCGACGAGACGACGGGGGATGAGGGACGAGACCACGGGCGATAGGAGATGAGACCACGGATGGAAAGCGCAAGCAGGCGGGAAGGGGAGGGAAAGGCGGAAGGGAAAGAAGGCGCGGACGAAGGGGCGGTTGGGTTGGGTTGGGTTGGGTCGGCTGGGTGGAGTGTGGCCGAGCAGACGGGTGAAGCGAGAAGGCCAAGGTTCACGGGAGGAGTCTAGACCAACAAGATAAAGCCGAGGGCAGCAGAGGAGTCGGCGGCGACAGCGGCGGGAATAGAACGGAGTGGAATGGAGTGGACGACGGGAGCAAGCTAGTACACTCAGAGGCAAGAAGCCGAGATTCGCAGAGGGCCGTGGGAGGTCGGGAGATTCGGGGCAGCGGACGAAGCGAGATCCCGGCGGGGTGTCCTGGCAGGCCGATGACGAAGGTGGGACGTGGAAGGAGTGTGTGTATGTGCAACCGGACAGCGGCGAAGCGACGGATGGCGATGGTGCACAAGCGACGGTGATACCGAAGGGGTGATAGGGGAGGGGCGATGAACAGGGAATGAACAGGGAATGAACAGGGAATGAACAGGGAATGAACAGGCGATGAACAGGCGATGAACAGGGAACGAGCAGGGAATGAGCAGGGAATGAGTCGACGTTAAGTCGATGCCAAGTTGATGCCAAGTCGATGCCAAGCAGATGCCAGGCCGATGCCATTGGCTGACGAATGCGGCGGATCATCGACAAGGGCACGGCGCTGACGAATGCGGTGGGTGATCGGCTGTTGGACGGTGTTGGGGGGGGGCCATGCGATGCCATTCTGTCATGAACAGTTCCACCGCCTTCGCTCTCGGATACCCATGCTCTCGCTCGCGGGAATTCACCGGCACTGTCGTTCAGCCCTCGCGGCTATCGTCGATCAGGTCTATTTGCGTTCGAGACCCCACACGGCCCTTTCTCTCAGGACTGCAGGCCGCCGTTGCCTCGCTGGGGCACACATCCGCCCTCCATGTGGCTGCATGTGCATTTGCCCCCCATGAACTCGGGCAGATTCTCGGCGTCAATGTACTTGAGCAGCACGTCCCGTCCGTCGTCGTGGATGATCTGGATCTTCTCGAGGGTGTTCTTGTCCAGCCAGATCTTGATGAGCATCCAGGCTCGGGAAAAGAATGCTGTCGACCACGCAAAGCCATCCGAGCCAGCGGCCGATAAGATGCCGATGGATCAGCAATCAGGCCGCCGTATTGAATCGTCGCCGCCCGACTCCATAGCCCGCTGTCTCCCTTGCTCTCGGTCTCCCTCGCCCTCAGGCGCAAGCTCTGCTTACAGGGGGTGTTCACCACAAAGAGTCGCTCCAGCCGTTCAGGGTAGTAGTTGGCATCAAACTCGCCGACGCCTCGCAGCAGACCGATGGCCGTCAGGTTGAATTCTTCAGAATGCAGATGGGCGTAAGAGCATCAGCACAGACCAAGCATCATCACAGAGCAGCATTACCGGAACAGAGCCGATCGTAGCAGTCCGAGAGCGACCGAATTACGATGAATGCCGTCTGCCAACACCAGTACTTACGGTGGAAGCCCATGCCCTTGCAATCAAAGATCACAACATGCTATGCAACAGCAATTGTGGCTCGCAATCAGTCTTGCACTCGCACCTCGCATTCAGTCTTGCACTCGTATCTCAGTCGACCTGCCAACACCCCGACAGACACATCCAGGCGGCAAGGCCATTCACCAGCTCTTCAACTGCCACTATTCTGCCTCGGCAAACTGCACATCCGCCTGCTCGACCCAGCATCTCCGTGGTACCTTGCCAATGTGTCTGCCAGCCTTCTCGGAACACTCCTTCATAATGCCGTTGAACAGGAATTCGTTGTTGCGGACATGCCAGTTGATCATCTCCTCCGGCTTGACGTATGTGGCAAGGTTTCTGGTGTCGTGCATACCCTGTTCGATGCCGATGCATCCCTCGTCAGCGACGCATGGAACAGGCACCGCCTTGGCCCATGGGCATTCCATCCTCCTGTTGCCGGATGGCCGAATCTTGCCCGCCCCACCCTCTGGTGCCACACAGCGATATCATTTCTCACCGTGCGCTCGACGTAGATCGGGAAGCCGAGCTTGTCGATCTTGTGGAAGCACCCGCCAGCAATGTACTTGGAGAGACTTTGGAATTCCGAAGGAGAGGCTGGGTGGTCGGGATCCCCTGGGATTGCACCGAATCTTATCAGCGCCATCCGACAACACACTGCACTCCAAACATCGACACAACCCCTGCACCATTGATCACATCCTGCTCAGGTCCTGCTCAGGTCCTGCTCAGGTCATGCTCGAATCCAACAGCTCCACCCTGCTCGATCGTCTTTGCAGCCGGCTCCTCTCTATCGCCCCGATCGCGGCCTCACTCCGCTTACAGTTAGAATCGGGATAGCATTCAAAACCCCGGACGTTCTGCAGCGGAGGAACATCCTTGTCGATGCCGTGCTTGGGCCAGGATGGAATTCCTCGGCTGTTCCACTGCTGGACGTACCCCTTGAGCATGGCGTGGGCGTTCTTGATGTTCAGCTGGCGAGCGACCAGGAAGCGTGAGAGCGCCTGCAACATCAGAGCCAAGGCAGCAGTCAGCATCCTCTCCCTCGGCATTGGGCCGGCACTGGATCGACAACTCTGGAGATCGCACCAAGCAACGACTGTCTTGGATGGCAACGACCGGGTTGCGATCGACAAGCGCATAGCACCCTGCATCGACATGGGTCGAGGGCTGGTGCGAGTGAGTATACGCACATAGTCATCCCAGTCTCCTTGACGAACGCCGTCGATCTCCTCGATGCTCTGCCGGAACTCGGCCAGGATCTCCGGCGGGGCAAGCGGGCTGGGTGGAATCTGTGCCTGCGACATAGTGCTGGTAGAGAAGGGGGAAAAGGAAGGGAGTGGCCGGCCGATGGGCGACGAAGAAGGCAGAGGCCAGACCGACGACAGGCCGCACGCTGCAGAACGGAAAAAAGGCTCTTGCCAAGCTTGACGCATCCAGAGCAAGCCTTCTGGCTCTGCTGCTGCACCGTCGCTGGATCCGGCTAGCCTTGTCTGGCAAGAAAGATCCACCGATCTGATTCGGGCAGCGTCGCTGCGACCGGCAGCAGATATCGATGCGACAAGTCGATACCCGTCACATAGTATGCAGTATGCAGTGTGCAGTGTGCAGAGTGCAACAGCGACATGGATGCGAGCCCCTCCACAGCCCACAGCACTCCCTCCCTTCCATACGCATGGGATGCCCGCTCTGATTTCCAACCCGGCTGCTTGATCCCAGCCGCCCATCTGCATCGTTCCCCGCTCCTCGCTCTTGCTCGAGCCAGCCTGTTCGCGGCGCTCGCATCATCCCTGAGACTCGCGTGGACATTTGTCAGCGCCCTGTCCATATGAAAGCCTCGGAGTCTGGGCCTGCACCAGCCTCTGTCGCTTCTTCTCCATCTCTGGCCATCCATCTCTGGCCATCCATCTCTGGCCCCCAACTCGTATTTTCTTGGCTCCTCCTCTCCTATCCGCACCCAGCACATGTCCCGACAACTCTTCGACTACCTCGTCATCGGCGGCGGCAGCGGCGGTATCGCTTCTGCTCGTCGTGCTGCCTCGTACGGCGCCAAGGTCGCTGTGATCGAAGCGAGTGAGTCCACAGCACAGCATCTCTGGATGTGCTGGGGCCTGATCTGCTTGCTCTCGACCGCCTGGACCGGCACTAACAGTCGCCCGTGCCTCTTCCGCTGATCTCATTGATAGGCCGGTGGGGTGGAACGTGCGTCAACCTCGGTGAGTGCCCAGCCCAGCTACCGACATGATCCGCTCAGACTGCAGCCCGATCCACTCGCTCCGAGTCTGGATTGCGATCACAGCGGCAAAGTTCTCATTCTTGTGCGTCTTTGGTTTGTAGGATGTGTGCCCAAGAAAGTGATGTGGAACGCAGGTCAGTAGCATCTAGCCCGCGGATCAGTGGCAACCAGGGCCCCTATTGCTGGGACTGTCGATCTGGCCGGTGCGCAACAGGCATCAGCATTTCCTTCATCAGGCGTGCGCACTGACTCTGCCCGTGCTGCCTGCCACCCACAGCCTCGCTGTCGGAATACATTCACGAGGCCAAGGGCTATGGCTTCGACGTCAAGGTCAACTCGTTCTCGTGGGCGGCGCTCAAGCAGAAGCGCGACGAGTACATTGCCCGCCTCAATCGCATCTACGAAAACAACCTGGACAAAGACACCATCACTCGCATCGAGGGCCTGGCTCGCTTCGTCGACAAGAAGGTCATTGAAGTCAACGGTGTCGAATACGAGGGCAAGCACATTCTGATTGCCACGGGCAGCCAAGCCTGGATCCCGAACCACCCCGGAGCTGTGGAGTATGGTGAGCAAAGCGGCTGCTGGAGTGGGCGACGGTACCATGGCCAATGGGCGACGGTACCATGGCCAATGGGCGACGGTATCATGGCCAATCTGGTTGAAAGGAGCTCGACATCGCATGTGATTGATCTACCTTTGCTTACCTGCCCTTGCTTACCTAGGCATCACCAGTGACGGCTTCTTTGACCTTGACTACCTGCCCAAGAAGGTAGCCATCGCCGGCGCCGGCTACATCGCCATCGAGATTGCGGGCATCTTCAACGCCCTGGGATCCGAGGTCACCCTGTTCTGCCGCAAGGACCACTTCCTGCGCACGTTTGACGAAATCATCTACAACACCTTGATGGACGAGTACCGCCGTGTTGGCATCAAGCTGGTCATGTCGTCCAAGATCGATCGCCTCGAGAACCACGGCACCGCCGACAAGAAGCTACTCGAGGTCAAGTATACCACCGCCGACTCGCCCGAGCTCCAGACCCTGAGCGGTGTCGAGGAGTTTATCTGGGCCGTCGGCCGCAGCGCCAAGGTGGAGCCCCTCAACCTGGGCGCCACCGATGTCAAGCTGGACGAACAAGGCTTCATCACTGTGGATGAGTGGCAGGCAACCAGCAGCGAGGGCATTTTTGCCCTTGGTGATGTCTGCGGCAACATCATGCTGACGCCAGGTATGCGTCTCTCTGATGGGTGCACGGTCTCGAGAGAACAGGTGGTGCGGATCGCCATCAGGCTGTTCATGCACAAGTCGGAAATTGGTTGAGCTGGCCGCCGTCGCTCGATCCATATATTTGATGCTGGTGGAGCTGACACCGCCACGGCCATATCCGCCTTTGTTCAATGGCGACCAACCCTGACCCCTGTTTGGCACTGCTTCTCATCGTCTGGAACCTTTTGCATCCAGTGGCTATCGCGGCCGGCCGTCGCCTTTCGGATCGCCTCTTTGGCGGCATGAAGGATCGAAAGCTCGACTACACCAACGTCCCGGCCGTGGTCTTCTCGCATCCGACTGCCGGCAGTGTGGGTCTGACCGAGGCCGAGGCCCGCAAGCAGTACGGCGACGACCAGATCAAGATCTATCGCACAAAGTTCATCAACATGTACTTTACAGTCTTTGAGCAGAGCCAGAAGCAGTTCACGGCCTACAAGCTTGTCTGTGCCGGGCCCGAGGAACGGGTCGTTGGTCTGCACTTGGTTGGTCGTCAGTCGGACGAGATTCTGCAGGGATTCTCAGTCGCCATCAAGATGGGCGCGACCAAGGAGGACTTTGACAACACCGTCGCCATCCACCCTACTGCCGCCGAGGAGTTGGTGACCATGCGATAGATATCCTCTGCTGTCCCCCCCCCGGATGCCGTCTCATTACTGCTCCTTCGGCACGGATGGTGATGGCGAGTCTCGCGGTGCAACGATCGTCTGTGTTGGTCGCGGCGATTGAGGTCAGACAACGATGGCCAAATGGCCACTCTGCTATATGCGATCCAATACAATAGCTACCTGGATCCGCGCGGATGATGCAGCAGCTCATCCAAGGAGCACCGAGGACACCCTGGAGCCTCCGACCCAGAGCGGCTGTGCGGGTGGTTGATGCAGAATGCCTGCGAGCACCAACTCTATCGCCACAATCCCGATGGCACATCACCCTGAGTCATCCCGAACCTGGGCTGGTGGGTGGCTCGGCCTGCGCAAACATGGCTGCAATCATGCAAACAGTCGCAGGTTGATGCGTACGATCCCTGGCTCTTGATGATGTGCGCTCGAGAGAGTGCCAAAGGTATCAGGGCATGTGCCCATGTACCCCATGTACAGCACACCGGCACAAACACGAACCCGGACATGGGCACCGGGATTGGCTCCGGCTGTCTGGAGGGGCAGCAGTTCAGGCTGATCAAGCAAAACTTAACCTCGCACCGAAGCTTCATGGCGCACTGGCCATTGAGCGGGGAAGGCCCCGCATACTGTCCCGCACCTCATCCCATCCCCGCATCCTTGACGATTCCCACGCGCCAGCATCGCCTCAAGGTTTCTGCCGCAATAATACCGCGCCGCAACTTTGGCTGCCATGCTCAGCCAGGTCAAGCATCCGCCTCGGTCTCCTCATCCGACGAGCGGCGAGATGCGGGTCCGACATAAAGCCAAGGCTTGAGCCTCGGTGAGCCCCGCAAACATCGCAAGCATAGCATAGCATAGCAAACATCGCAAGCATAGCAAGATCGCAAGCATCGCAGCCGCCATGAACATCCAGAGTCGCCTCGGCCTGTGTGCCCTGTTACTCTCTGCATCCGTGGGCATGTCCCACGCCCAGAGCACCAGCAACCCCATCAACATGGGCAAGTGGGAGGTCATTGGGGATACCGGTGCGGTCTGCATCCACCTGGCCCTGCTGCCAAACGAGCGGTTCCTGTGCATGGAGCGACCTCATATCCATCCGGTAGGTCGCCCGCAGCCCTGCATGGATTGACCGAGGAAGGATCGGATGCGAGTCGACCTTGGCTTCCAGATAAGCGTTCGATCCAACTGTCCCATATTGACATCTCAGAGCCATTCGTTCTCGCCATCATCGACCACCGCTGTCTCCTCTGCCAGTACCCCATCAACGAGCGAACCAACGGCCAGATCACCACCGAGCTCTACCCCGAGCGATACAAGGGCAACTCATCCACCCGGCTCTTCGAGACCACCCAGATCTCCTACAACGGCTTTTGCGGGCATCACACCCAGATGGCCGACGGCAGCATCTTCTTTGTCGGCGGCGACAACCAGACCATGTACGATGCCGCTGGCAACGCATACATCTCCAACGGCCGCAAGAAGCAGCGCATCTACCGGCCCTGCGCCGACGGCGACACGGCATGCAAGATCGGCACATGGGATCTATCGCTGCCGGAAATCAAGGTCGAGCGGTGGTATCCAACGGCCGCCGCGCTCTATGACGGATCACATGTGTTTTTCTCGGGCTCTATCGAGAATCTGATCTGTAGGTGGCTGTAGCGCATCGCGGGCTGCTGGCAACTGTGGTGCTGCAAGTCATCGATGGCCGTTAGTCGTCCTTGCCGCTGTGATGCATCGCTGGCTATTGCGACATTCAAGCAGCACTAACCCCTTCGCACACTGTCTTGCTCGCTGCTTGCCCAACCCACCTTGTCCAGTGGATTCGCCCGCCACTTGGCATCCCGAGACCAACAACAACCCCACCTATGAATACTATCCTGCCAAACCAGACAACGGCAAGCCTTGGCCTCGGCCTCTGGACATTCTTCGACACAACTACCCGTACTCGCTCTACCCGATTGCCTTCCAGCTGCCCTCAAAGAAGGTCTTTCTGTTTGTCGCCAACCAGACGATGCTCCTCGATCCCGCCACCGACACGATCGACTATCCCAGCAAAGTTCCTGATGTCCCGGCCGACTTGGACCACCAGCCCTGGCTGTATCCCTACACAGCGCACGGCATCCTGCTCCCGCTCAAGTACCCAAAGTACGAAGCCACTGTGCTGCTCTGCGGCGGCAGCAAAAGATCGACTCCGGATGCCTCGGATATGTGCATCAGTGTCCAGCCCGATGCCGACAAGCCGGTCTGGACTGTGCGCAAACCGCTGCTCTCGCCGCGCCTGATGATCGACGGCGTGCTGTTGCCGGGTGAGGATTCCAAGCGCATGCTGAAGCGTAGATCTGAGGCGTAAATCCGATCGGAGATGTCTGGCTGACCGAAAACATCGTTTCCCACGCTTGGTTTGGCTCCACAGATGGTAAAATTCTCTATATGAACGGCGCCGGCTGGGGCCTTGCCGGAGGTGATGCCGGAACTGCCCAGTATGCCCGCAGCGTGAACTACGAGGCCGAGATTTTCGATCCCGAAACAGACACCCATGTTCGAGTGGCCTCAGCCTCGGTCATGCGAATGTACCACTCGACAGCGCTGCTCGCCCCGTCGGGCTACGTCTACACGGCCGGCTCCGAGATGCAGAACGTCGAGGACATCTGGGGCAACACCGATGTGCCCTTCCTCGGGGCCAACAATACCTGCGACCCCATGTCGTATTATGGCGACTCATCGCGCAAGCTTGATCTGACCAAGTGCCGATCGCCCTTTGGTACGGCGATGGAACGTTTCACACCTCCCTATCTGCTCACCAGCAAACCCCGGCCTGCCATCACGAGCGCCCCAAAGAAGGCCACCTATGGCTCCTCTATCGCCGTCCAGATCGATCCCAAAGCCGTGCGCGGCGGCGCCATCAGTCGAGTCACTCTCCTCCGCTACGCAAGCACCACCCATCAAACCAACTCGGACCAGCGCATGATCGAGATCGAGATCCTGGGCAAGACCGACGATACCCTCTATATCAGCCTTCCGCCCAATGGCGCCGTCGCCCCACCGGGTAACTGGATGCTCTTTGTGCTTTCGTCCGATGGTGTCCCGTCTGTGGCGGCCACTGTTCTCCTGGGCGGCGGTCCCGCAACCCAAGTCAGCATCCCAAGCAACGCTCGCTCGCACGCTCCATTCTCTAAGCTTCGCTCGGCCCACGATCTGGCAGGAGCCGTGGCTATAGCTATGGCTGCTGCGGTCTTGAGCTCGTTGGTCTAGATTCAAGTGCTCGCTCCCCTGCCGAAATGCGGCAGCGGTGGCGACATCGTTTGCCAAGGATGCATTGCCTTCCGTGCATGTCGATTCCCTGCTGATTGTAGCGCACGCTCAAAGATAGTAGAATACAGCCAGATGGCGACGGGTGCTTGATGCGATCTTTATTCAGCGCAATCGGTGCACACAAATGAGTATGGCACTGAATATCACGGCTTTGCACTGCAACATCTATGGCGCTGCCTTGAGACGCTTGACTTGGGCTGTCCACACATTTGCGAGCTCTGCACGTTGCATTGGGTACAAATCAGGCGGCAAGTATTCCCGTTAGCCTCGACTGGCTCGGCGATGTATCTTGGGCTGGTCATGGACAAGGGAGCGACTTCCATCGGATACCTACCGTTGATTGCCTCCAGAACTGCCGGATTGGATGCAGGATCGCTTCGATGGCTTTCGGACTGCTTGGCTGGCTCGGTAGGAGTAGGTTCGTGAGCCGAGGCAGCAGCGATAGTCGCTTGGTCCTCTCTGTCTTGTTCGGCCTTCTGAGAAACGAAACGCAAACCAACGACACAAAGAACAGCAAATCCATCAGATTGCTGAACTCTTGCGTGCAGTGTCTGATTGTTATTCTGGCGATGGATTGCAGGGCGAGCGCATAAGAAACGTACCAGTCGATCCTTCCTCTTCTTGACCAGATATGCTAGTGAGTGTGTCAACACAGGGGTTGGGACCACATCAATCGGGGGAGAGGCAAACCACTTCAACTTTGAGTCATCGGTACACAGGAACTTCTCGTCTGGCATGACGGAGGGAGCACGAAATGCGTCAGAGTGCGTCAATCCGGCGACGTTGGGTCGAGAGCACCTGAGTCTCCCGAGTCCCATCCACGAGCAGCGTGGGAGCAGCGCGATGGCCGAGCTTACTGATCCTGGCCGGCAGCGAATCGGCCGGGTTGATGTGCGGCGGCGGATGAAGAACCGGCGTTGGCACTGGGAGCATCGGTGTGGGGTAGAAGGACGGTGCCACCGCAACGGCGGCTGGACTCCCAACGAGTCCAGATGTCGGATGGATGGCTGCCTGTTGCGTCGGCAGCTTCGCTGGTGTGGAATGGCTCTTTGAGACAGGGAAGAAACCGGGATGAGGCGTGAGCTTGGATATTGCTGTGCATAGCCAGGCTTGCCTGGATGGGTGCGCGGGGCGGAGGCAGCGCTAGAGCCCCTCGGTGCACAGAAATTCACAATACTTGCCTTGGTCGGCACCAGAGCCTTGTCGTAGAGATCCAGATCGATCTCCTGGCCGCGCACTGCCTCGGGCAAGCACGTATTCCAGTTCTTGATCTTGACCAGACCTTTGCTCGAGGAGTTGAGCTTGGACTCACAGACAAAGACATCGCTCGCCGAGGCGCCGGGCGGCTTGCCGCGGACATAGTCGCGAAGAAACAGCACGTAGCATTTCCCAAGGATTCGCGAGGCATCCACAACATGGTAGCTGCTCGTCTTGAAGACCTCATTCTCCATGAACGAGGCAATGCCTTTGATGCTCGGATCGTCGGCCTGGAGGAAAATGCATATTCTGATTTTCTCGGTGGCACCGCTGCAAAATCATCGGCCGGGTCAGCTGTACTGTCCCGCATGGTGCCGCTGCTGTTCATGCGGTCGCCGAGATGCCGTTGGCCGCAACACCGGTAGTCTTGCTTGCGGGACATGCTTACACTTTCCAAATCGAATATATCTGCGCAACCACAGCCTTGAGGGTCGCGCTGTCCGGCTTGAGATAGATGTAATCGCCTGTCGTCCGTTTAGCGTCAGACGTCAAATGGCTGCCTTGCTGCTGCGAAGCCCATCGAAGCATCACTCTGCTACATAGAGCCAATCCACCGTCGCGATGTCGCCTTGCCACATGTAGACGACCCGAACAGCAGCCTTTTTCTTCACAATCCGCCATGTCAGGGCGAGCTGCGAGCGCTTTTCGATTCAGGACGCGGGGGCAAGGTGTCCGTACCTATCTTGAACTTGGTACCCGCACTCACGAGCTCGGGAATCGGTGTCATTCCGGGCCGAAGCGGCGTGCTCCTCTGGACAACAAAGTCCTCCACTTGGAGCTGTACCAAACGACATACGGTAGCATTTGAATGAGCAGCGTCAGCGGCTCGACTCGGCGAGATTGATGGGGCGGCGCAGAACTCGGCCCACAACCTACAGCCCGCCTTGACAGATAGCCTGATATTGCTGCGGCTACGGCTGCGGCTGCCTCAAGATTAGCAGCATCTCGGTTGTACCAGCATACCTCAATATCATTCGCCAACGAGAGTGGGTCTTCGTCGTCGGTGCGTCCCTTGATCATCGCGATCCAAGATCGCACATCGGCTGTGAATGAATCAAAGGTCGGATAGCCAAAGTCCCGAGCCTTCAGCGACATTTTCTCAAAAAACCTTGCTGCTTCCTATTTTCACAAACGTCCGCAGTCCAGCAGAGTCAGTGTCCAGTGTGTCTCGGCACATGGATCTATGGCCTCAAGGCGATGGTGCTTGGTGCCTACCGAGAACGTCGAGTCTTTCACGCTGGTCAATCGGCTGAAAGCAGCCCCGGTGGATCCACCGATGGCTCGATATCGCACAATCTGATCCCACAGGGTCTTGATGTCTGCAGCGCCATGGTCCTGCGACTGCTCAATTGGAATGCAGAGAAATGCCCATCAGCTGCCCCCGATACTCATCCATCAGCCCTGGAAGCAGCCAGTTGAGCCTATTCGATAGGGCCGAGCAAAGCCAACGAAATACACTGCACCTTATCGGCACCGGACAGGGCGTTGGGGCTTGTCGACTCAATTGCGGCCTGCAGGGTCATTCATTATCCGATGAGTCGCTGTGATGTCCTGAGCGGACTGGACGCAGGATTTCCGAGCCCATCGAACAGCGTCTGCATGCACCGTTGTGATATGCGTGCACCGTTGTGATATCGCACTCTGCAAGCGGCTTTGCCCTGCCGCCGGATCTGGCTGCCCGACCATGCCCGTTCAAGATGGTCGGAAAGCGACGACAGTGCACCTGGATTGTCTCGGCGTTCTTGTACACAAACGAGCCCTTGCGATTGTATGTCTTTGCGTTCTCGATCATGACCGCAATATCTCCGTAGAAACTCGCGAGCGAGCTGTAGCCGCCGAGCTTGATCCGGCTCTAGAGATCGTTGCGATGGTCAGCGAGTCGATGTTAGCAATGGCAGGAGAACACGCCAGCGCAGCTCATCGGTCGCAGCGTCTCTAGGAGCATGATGCAGCGCAGTGCATCGCAGCATGGCATGGGGTTGCGTCTGCAGAGCCTGACAGGGGCCATCCATTACTTCGATCATATCCAAAGCAATCGGCCGGGCGATCACGTCGTAATAGTCGGGATAGTCGTCCCTAGACGGGAGCGTCTCGAAGATCTCAAATACCAAGCGGCCGTTGCGGTCCTTGAGCCGCCGTATCATCTCCAGGGTCTTGGTCGCGGCGTCGCTGTCCATGGTGCTGTTCCTGTTTCTATTTCTGTTCCTGTTCCTGTTTCTGTTCCTGTTCCTGTTCCTGCGTCGCTTCGTTCCTGGGCTGGCTGCAGCGTCCTTCCGCCAGTGATGGTGCAGATCGGCGTCGTGGATCAAGCGAATACCCGACACCTGGGCATGTGTGTGTGTGTGGCTGGCCCTCCCGGTTTCGTCTGGCACGTGTCTGCGCAGCCGTCACGGGGCGGGATGCCCTGGTCGCGTCTGCCATGGACACGGCCCATGGGCATCCCGGTCTCGATGCCAAGGCTCCTTGGCGCTGCTCCAACCCCAGCCGTCTTTCCCGCCTGTGCTCGCCTGGAGCTTGGCTCTCCGTCTTTGCCGCTCGCCTGCTGTCGTCCCCGGTCGGTGTTTATATAGCTCGCTTGGCCGATCAGTCGGCTTGAATCCGCTTCTCGTCGCCCGCCTTCGAGCCTCGTACCTCCTTCCTCCGCTTCCCATGTTCTCCCCTTCAAAACTCGCAGCCATCTGGGCCACACTGGCTTTGGCTCTCGTCTCGGCGGCCCTGGGTCGCACTCTCAAGGTACGGACGGAGCTGCGTGCACACATCCATCTGTTCTTGGCTGCCATGTCCACCACACGCAGCCGATACCCTCGCCCTGACCAGCGCTGCGGTCTTCCTTCCGCACACATCTGTCCAGTGGACCAGCTGCCCTGGGTTGGATGAGCCCTATGCCTGCTCGTCGTTGGTGGTGCCCCTTGACCATCTCGACCCTGGCTTCGAAACCATCTCGATTGGTCTCATTCGCTATCGCCCCTCCATCTCGAATGGTTCCATGGGCAGCATCCTGATCAACCCTGGCGGCCCTGGTGGCTCCGGCGTCGAGGTCGTCAAGGTGGCCGGGTCGATCCTCGCTACCATCACCGGCGGAGGATACGACATTGTCGGCTTTGATCCCCGCGGCATCGGCGAGTCGCAGTCTGTCCTCTGCAACCCGAGCGTCGACGCTCACACGACCTTCGATGCCATCGAGCTCGAGCTCGCCCTCAACATTCCCGGAATCAACCCGGCCTGGGCAAGCTTCCAGAAGACCAAGGCCCTCGCCTGTGGCCGATACTCGAGCGGCTATCTCCCTTTCCTGTCGACGGCATACGTTGCCAGAGATATGGACCTCATCCGCGAGGCCCTTGGCGAGAGCGTGCTCAATTTCTTTGGCTTCTCGTACGGCACGTAAGTGGTCCGTCGAGGATGTTGTTGGGTGTCTGGGTGAGGCTCGAAAGCGCACAAAGATGACGCTGACATGACTGGGCGGCGTCATGCTTCCGCTGTGCTGGCGAGCCAGTGCGGGACCAAGGGAGGATCGGAGCAACAATCCCGAGTGACAATCCCGAGTGACAATCCCGAGTGACAATCCCGAGTGACAATCCTGGGTACAACCGTCCCTCTCGCACTGACCTGGAAGAACTTGGCCCCTCTCTCCTCAGCTTCCTCGGTCTCACATATATCAACATGTTCCCGGATCGAGTTGGCCGCGTAGTCATTGACGGCGTTGTCAACCCAGATATGTACACGGCCACCCCCATCGACATGTGGTCCGGCTCGCTCGTGGACATCCTTCCCGAGTTTGAAGAGTTTGGCCGACAGTGCCAGCAAGCCGGCCCCACCGGCTGTGCCCTGTCGAGACCCGAGGGCAGCGGCCGTGATGTCACGGCGCGCATCAGAAGCCTCATCAACGAGCTCGACGCCGACCCCATCAGCTTTGTTGACTCTGGCATCCCCACGGTCATCAGCGGCAGGTTTGTGGGCCAGATCGTGTTCCAAGTCATGTACAGTACCACGGCTTGGCCCGCTCTGGCAGCTGCTCTGCAGGACATTATCGAGAGCCGCAACGCCACAGCGATCGCCCGGATGTCGGGCATTACCTCCGAGAAGCAGCTCTGCCAAACCAAGGATGTCTCGGGCAACAACGGCTTTCCCTCGGTGTTTTGCCTCGATGGACATGGTAGCGACAAGCTTTCCCTGCAGCACTGGATCGACGCCGATATCGACATGAACAGCAAGTACTCATTCTTGGGCACTGGTCTCTTGCTGCGATCGCTCTCGTGCAAGTACTGGCCTGTGAAGGCTGCTGAGCGCTACACCGGCCCCTGGGACCGCAAGCTCAAGAATAAGGTGAGGCGCACCTGTCCCTGTCTCCTGTGCCCGTATGTGCCGCTAGCATTCACAGAACGACAGATTCCACTGGGAGGTCGTACTGATTCCGCTGCTTTCGGTGCTTCCGCTGATCCCATCAGGTGCTTATCATTGGCTCGACCTACGATCCTGTCACCCCCCTCGCGAGTGCCCGCCACGTCGAGAAGCTGATGCGAGGCAACGGCGTGCTGCTGCACCATGACGGCGCGGGCCACACTAGCCTGGGGCAGTTCAGTTTGTGCACGATGGGCAAGCTGTGGAGCTACTTTTACTTTGGCATTCTTCCCGAGCGAGGCACCAAATGCCCGATCACCGTGCCGGCGTTCCCTCCCCCGGATGCGCCTTCGATGCTGGTCCAGTCCGAGGAGATGCTCAGCCAGCTTGACCAAGCGTGGGCGGGCCAGCTGAAGCTCGAGGACATTGAAGTGCTTCAGACCCAGATTGCGTTGGTCAACACCAAACATCTTCTGGGCCACTGAGTCGCATAGCCTCTGCCTTCGACTGAATCGCAAGCCGTGCGTTGCTTGGATCTTCGCGGTGGATGCAGAAGAGCCTTGCTCACCAGTCGTCGGCATTGTAATATGTGTCTGGATTGATGGCAGCGGATGGTTTGGACAGTTTCCGCTCGCACGGTTCTTGAATCTAGCGGGTGCTCAGCATCCTTTGCCTTGAGGCAGTGTGAGACCGATGGCACTATTGGAATACTGAATAAATGTACCTCGCAGTATCGAAACCGTGTCTCTATGTCGATGAGCCCACCCGATCATTTTGGCAGTGGTGTGTGTGGTGGAAGCCGGAGTGCTTCCCAATGGAGGTGGACAGCCCTACTTTTTCTATCGTCCTGAGCGTGGTATCAGTGTGGATGGTGTGGATGGTGTGGGAATCCGATAAATTCAGAGGCCATGATCTGGGATATGATATGTTGGATTGATGTTCATAGGTCGGTAGTTGCCCTGGGCTCGCATATTGACTCCCGTATCATCAATTATTTTGTTTCAATAGCGCACTTTTATTTGTGCGCCAGCCCTCAGCATCACTGATACTCGGCAAAGTGTCGTTCTGGAAGGTGGCTATACGCCTCCTCCCCTGGGCTATCTGGAAGGCGGCTACATGCCTCCTCCCCTGTGCTATCCTCTATGTGTAGGTGCTGCCCACCCAGCCAGATCTTTGGTCAGCTTCATGAAGATTTGTGAGATCGTACCCCACAGAGCATCTACATCTGGGTCAGTTCTCACGAAGCGCACCATCCTCTCACTTCTGTCGTATCCAACATGGCTGAGGAGGTCGAGGATCTTGTCTATCGGCCCCACGTTGTCGTGGGTCGGTTCCTCCCACTCTGGGTGTCGGGCTTTGTACTGTCGGACCACCTCGTGGAGGCTTCCGTCTGGGTCAGCACATTCCTGAGCATGCGTTCTGTCGAGGATCACCGGGTCATTTGGGTCTGTCGTGCACTGCTTGCAGTGTCTCCTCCCGCCTTTCGGGTGGCCAGGGAAGCTTCCGAGTCTCCATCGGGCCGCGATGCAGTGCAGCCATCGGTCCATTTTGGATTTCTTGGCAGCCCACAGGCCCGACATGGTCGTCAGAGGCGAGCAGGCCGCCGTCAGTTCCTTCTTCCGGTCGAAACTGCGGCGTCTTCGAGGTGCATCACCATTTTCAGAGGTGGGCCAGGTTCTTCAATCGTTCCTTCTGCAAAGAGCCACCCCATTGTTCCCAGGGGGTGCCGGGTCTTGACTTGTTCGAGGCGTTTCCAGTAGTCGTCCTCGTAGATGGCTGCTCCCAGAAATATGGACTTGCGCTCTGGGTCTGCGTGAGTGAATCGGAGCACCAGCGAGACCATCTTGTCGTCCTGGTCTTTCCGATCCTCCCAGACAGCCCGGTATTGGATCACCAGCTGTTTGAGGCGGCCCGACATTGAGATGAGCCCGCAGTTGATGTGCATGGTTCCCCACGATGTGTTTCGGACCACTTTGAACAGCGCCGTGAGGCAGTGCATCTGGGTTCGGTTGAGTGTCTTGGCTTGTTTGGCTTCGAGCCGATCGAGGGACAGGGCATACTCCATCGTCGGTCGGACAAAGGTCTTGTAGACCCGCACCAGCGATCTGGCGGTCATGTTGCTGAGGGTGTATCCTTGCTTGCGATCCGTTGGGCCACTACTTGGGCTGTCGCCGTCATCCTCTGGATCTGTCGGTCCATCCGCAGAATGCCTTGTGCAGAATGTCGACTGCAAAGGGCTCTGCCATCAGTGTCCGCTTATCACTCATACCATGCACACACTCCTTCTTCACAAAGCATCATCACCGAAAAGCGCGTGTTTGAGATCGCGAATGCTTGTGGGTGGCCGGTCCTGTTCGACACCCGCGAAAAGTTCAAAACTCTCCTCGAGGCCAATCCTTCGCTTGAAAACAACGCCCTGTTCCCGCTCATGCACATCATGATGGACATGTCCTTCAAGGTCGACAACGCCAACACCCGCTCGATCTACCCAACACCCTGTCCCTCGTCAGAGACGATCGTCAAAAAGTGTCTCAACTACCTCTATCACGCTCGCTTCTTGGGCGAGCCAAAGGTCCCGTCAAGCGAACTCAAGGACGAAGAGTACCCCGAAGTCAGCATCTTCACCCGCACCGGCCGCCGCTGATCAGCAGGCGGTGATTCGGCAATGATTCGATGGGTGGTTCTTTCACATTCCTTTTGTATGAGTGTTGTTCTTTGTGAGGGTGCCGTATTATTCGATTCCTCTGCTTGAACCGCCCGGCGGTTCGCGGATCTTGTCTGTCCATCACGGTGGCTGCTCTGGGTCTCTGTCCGAGGCATGCTTGAGCTTTGTTTTACGAACACTTGGAGACTTGCAGTGGCCGAAGAGGCAGCCTCGTTTGTGGGCACACTTCATTCGTGCTCCGCAATGCAATCGGTTCATACCAAGGATGAGACTCTATCCATAGTGGGCTTTGTGCTGCCTCCAAGTCGGTCGACTCGTCTCGACTCGTGGAGCATGGCCCTTCCAGGGCCGCAGATAGCGCCTGGCTGTGCGGGTTCATGCCAGTGGAGTTGGACCCATCTGAGCGGTCGCCCTGCCATCTCGGCGATCACGGCTTCTGAGGCGGGGTGTGGCTTGCGTTTGTGTATGCATTGCCACTCGTCCGGGTTTCTCATCGATTCTCCCCTCTTCCCTCGACTGCATCGTCCGTTCCTCGCAGAGCCCTCGTTTCCTCTCATCTCCAGCCAAGGCATTGCCTCTCTGCCTCCTCCTCTTGGGACATGACTCGACTGGCCATGGATGACCACAACCCAGACATCTTCACCATCATCTGTTGCAACGAGGGCTTCCAGCTTGTCCTCGACCTGATTACCACCAAAACCTTGCTCCGAGTGTGCAAACGGGCGCAGCCTCTCCTGAGCTCCGGGGTGGCTCGCTTCCACACCTGGTGCCAGAATGCAGGCTTGTGTCGTCCTGATGGATCGCTGCAGATCGGCCTCACGCCGAGCGACCAGATCGCCATATCGCTTCATTGCAAGGATCAAGAGACAACCGACCGCTCCTGGCTTGAAGATCAAGCCGAGGAGGGCAATGTTGCCGCATCATTCTTCTTGGCAAGGATCCTCCAAGCCGATCTCCGTGGCCAGCAGTCCGTGGACCCATCCAGGCAGCCCGTAATCTGCCAGCAAATCGTACGCCATCTGGAGAGGGCGGCCGAAGCTGATCATCCAATGGCCCAGTTCCATCTGGCTGGATGTTATCACGATGGCATCGGTACCAACCAAGACCACACCAAGGTTGTCCAGTTGTACCGCAGTCTTGCTGAACGTGAGATGCCCCAGGCCCAAGTTGCCCTCGGTCGATGCTACGAGGATGGCGAAGGCGTCGATCAAGACTTGAACACAGCCATCGAGTGGTACTCCAAGGCCGCAGATCGAGGCATTGAAGATGGCCGACTCCATATCGAGTTCCTTCGAGCATGGTCCTCATTCACCGGTCATGGTGTCGAGCAAAGCGACAAAGATGCTCTCAATCACTGGCAGGAAGTCAGCAACAAATCCACCGACCCAGTCCTCAAACCTATCGCCACCCACATGCTTGGGTGGATGCACTACCTTGGCCGAGGCACCCAGCAGGACAGGCAGAAGGGTATCAAGATCATCCGAGAGAACAGATCGGATGAATTCCCTTTCGGAGAGGACGAGTGTCTGGCGGTTCGATGTTTCACCTCATCTAACTCACCCGGGGCTCGAAGGTTCTATCAACTGTGCCGACTGGGATCGGACCGAGAGTGGCTGTGCCGACATCTCGTTGCTGTGTGTTTGTTCGACGGTTTTGGAGTCTCAGAGGACCGGCCGAAGGCAGTGGACATTTTACAGCAACTGGCTCACGATGGCCACAGCGACAGCCAGTTCTGGATCGGAGAGTCGCATCAATGTTTCCACAAAATACCGAGAGATAGCCAGAGGGCATTCCAGTGGTGGAGTAGGTCGGCCGACCAAGGAAACCCCTATGGACAGCGTAGGATTGGTGTGAGCTACTACCATGGAGTAATAGTCTCCAGGAACGATACCAAGGCATTCGAGTGGCTCCGTAAATCGGCCGATCAGGGATATCAATTAGCGCAGTACTGGCTCGGCGACTGCTATAAAAGTGGTCGCGGCGTCGCTAAGGACATCGATGCCGCTGCCCTCTGGTATCGCAAGGCTGCAGAGCAAGGCCACGAAGAATCCACCAATATCTTGATGGTCATGAACAAGTGGCCCTGATCCCCGAGTCCCAACCGAACTCTTCCCCCCTCCCTGGAATATCACTCCCAAACAAGCATGTCGCCCCACCGAACAGGCAGCAAGACCAATCAGTCAAGCCATTCCTCCAGCCCTCAACATATCCGATATGCCAAGCAGTATTGTCACATATCTATTACTGAAGTTGAACAACCATGAGAAACATCAAATAACTTGACGCCGGTAAAATCGGCACTCAGCGATCTTGCAGCATCCCGTATTTCTGCGGCGTGACTTGGTCGAAAGGAATCTGAGTGCGAGTCACAACAGATTGGGTCGACTTGAACTCTATTGCCGGAGTACTGCATATTGATGAAGGCGAGCCATCTTAAATCAATAAAATCCTTGTTTGCAAGGAGATAAGCGACTGTACTTGCTCAGTTCCGATCGCACTCCCTGTCGCAGTTGCACCTCTCCTGCACATGATCGCTTCCTGTTCATGTATCCCTGCCATCTGTATGATGTGAGGACCCAAAGAAGAAGCACCTTCAAAATCACGCCGATTCAAACTGACCAGTGAAGACCATGAACTCTTGTTGGCAGGAATCGTAATTAGTGGAGTGGCTGTTTGTCAGATTGAAATGCTGCGTCTTGAGTTTCCCGAGACGTTGCAGGCTTGCGTCGAGTTTTTCAAGTACATAAATGAGAAGCGAAAGCTTCATATTTGTGGCTGAATTCGTCAAGTTCAGTATCACACGAATCCCAATGACACAGGTGGTAACTCTGCTGAGGTCTGGACGTCAAGGAACCAACGATTGCAAGTGGATATCGGTATTACAGCGTTTCCAAAATGAAATGTGACACTCCGTTTTGAGCCATGAGAGTGGTTTTTTCTGTGACTTGAATACACCCACCCACTCATAGCAATCATGGCCAAACACAGCACCCTCGATTTCCGCATCGCTGCACTGCGACCGGTGGTCTTCACTCGGAGGCTGCCAAAGTGATCTGTTCTATTTCTTATGGCATAGTTAGACATGCCATCGCATACTACGCCGACAAATGGGTTGTGGGCAGGTGTCCCATTTCCCCCTGAATACAGTGTATCATCAACACCCACCACCTCTTCCGTTGCGTGATGTTGTCTTGAAGTGGGAATAGATCGGCACTCGGACGCAAACGAAAGAGTAGCAGACGGGGTAGATGGTCATCTGAGCCAACGTTAGAGTTGACATTGCTATGTCAGCCCAAACACTCCGGCTCGATTTGTGGCGACTGACCCCGAGATGGTGATCTCCTCGAGGTATGTGCCCCGCGGACGCAGCGGGCGAGGCAGCTCTGGCCCTATTTCTGTAGCTGGGTCAGCCTGCACCAGGGCCATAAAAATGTTCCATCATAGCGCTGATCTGGTTCCGCACAGAGTGGTATTGAGCACGCTTGTTCTTGCGCCCGTCGTGGTGGCGAGAGCGGCCCTTTTTTGCGACGGTTTCTAGCGGTTGCTTCTGTTGCTGCTGCTGTTGCTGTTGTGGTTGTGGTTGTGGTTGTGGTTGTTGTTTCTGCTGACGAGAGGCCTTGGATTTGGTGCGGCGGTCCAGGCCCGCATGGGCAATCCGGGCGAGCTCTAGGAGAGCCATCATCTCCACCAGCTTCGAGATATCCTCGCTCTCGGCTTGAACCCCAACCATGATATCTGCAGACTCGTTCTCGTCCGGATCTGGGCAGTGGCGGATCCGCTTAGCTCCGTTCTTGCGAACTCTGGGACCATGGTCGTCAGTGTCGCTATCGCCCGAGTCCCGGTCCGAGTCCGAGTCCGAGGGGAATCCGCGCTTATGAGACTCTCGCCAGGTGTTTCCAAAGGACCCGAAAGATGGCTGGGGGCTCGATGCCAACAATAAGCTTGGGCCAGCGGATTCGACTTGGCTGGAGAATGAGCCTGGCCGCTGCTGGGCTTGGGATCGAAACGACAACGGCATCGATGGCGATGCGGATGTCGATGCGGATGTCGATGCGGATGTCGATGCGGATGTCGATGCGGATGTCGATGCGAGTGAAGGACCGACAATCGCGGCAGCCAAGGACGGGCTCGGATGAGGAGGGACTTGCATGGCTACGAAGGGCAGTAGCTGGACGGCATGGAGGAGGTTGCTCGAGATCAAACCAGAGCACACCCGCAGCGCTGATCGGAGAAGGCCGTACCTTGATTGCCTCCCCCCCCCCACCGGCGGTTTCGATCAAGGGGCACCACACTCCCAGCCCTGCTGCCAACAGGATGATGCAGTATTCCTTTTTCATTTCAGGTCGCGAGGGACACTCGCTCATGCTCTCGGGACCGGACCAGGATCAGATGCCAACTGCCCCATGAATGAGTTTAAAGTGTCGGAAAAAAGTGTTTGATTACTCAAAACCTAGCAACATCTCAACCGAATAATAAACAGTAAAGTGATCAAGTGGAGAAATAGAGGGATGGGGAGCAGGTGTCGTCGGATGGAGCTGGTTCGGCTGCAGCGAACGGCCACGGCAACAACCCGTCATGCTTGTTTAGCTGAGGGGGGGGGGAATCACGGAATGTGACAGATCAGACCGCTCTACTTGTAGTGGTACACTGGCCGGATGATGCTGACTGGGACCTCGGAGTTGTCCAAGCAGTAGTTGCCGATGCTGTGAGACGACTTGTGAGGGTCGTATCCAAGGACCAAGTTGGTTGCCTTGATCTCTGCAGCCTGACATGCAAATAGTCAAAGTCATTAGATTAGCGAGGCACGATCAAGACCAGGATCCACCGCTGCAATGACCAAATGCAAAGAGTGATAATGCAACGAGACCAAGGACGGGGCGATCGTCCGGCAGAGACATCGGTCTTGACTCACCATCTCGCAAAGCGCCAGGCCGGGCTCCTGCGACGAGTGCAGAATCGTGCTCTCGACGCGAACCTTCTTCTTGGCATACTGAGCCTCTAGCGACTCGAGGAGCACCTTGACCCGGCGGGTGGTGCTCTCCTCGGCCTCCTGGACCTCGGGCGAGTCGATGTTGGGCAGGACAGAGGCAATGGTGATTTGATCGCCCTCAGAAAGGAGATGGTCCGAGATCCACTCGATGGTGTAGATAGCGGGCTCCTGGGCACAGTCCGAGAGGTCGAGACCAACAAGATAGTGGTTGTGCATGGTGCAGAAGATCAAAGAGCGAGGCGCGATGGGCAAAGGGCACTGGGCAAAGAGAAGAGCTTGGATGGTATTATTGAAAGGGTGGATAGCAGATGGCCTCCTCGAGACGGAGGCGACGAGCACGGTATTTATGCCGCCGGGTGGGCTGCATCTTGGATGCGGAGGCCATGGAGGGGCGGGGCGAGCGGTCCTGGGAGGGAGGCCGATGCGGCGATCGGCGAGGGCTCGCGCCTCGAAGGTGAATCGAAGTGGGTCATCCCGGGACAGAGATGGAGTGACAGTGGCGGGCAGCTGCGAGCCAAACGAGGGAGCAGGAGTCAGAGGGCGCTCGGTGTGTCGAGCGGATGGGATGTCGCATCGCATCGATATCATATATCGCCCCTCCGACACCATTCGCATCCTTCGCATCATTTGTATCATTTGTATCCCTCACATGCTTCACATCATTCACATCCGTCGCATCCTTTGCATCCTTTGCATCCTTCGTATCGTTCGTATCGTTCGTATTGTGCTCTCGCCCGAGCGAGATGAAGGGTGTGTTGGACGCGGCCAGTCCGCGATTGGGCGTGGCAGCTCCGCTGTCCGCCTGACCCGCAACCAATCGCGAGCGCGGATGAGTCGGACTTTGGATTCGGTGGCGTCGATTGGTCCGTCGTCGGTCTGGCAATCGGGCTGTCGATTGGCCAGGCACGTCTGGCGGGTTCAGCATGCCACCCCGATCCGCAACGATCCAGGGCGGTCGAGGTCGTTGGCGTGAGCCATCCGCATCATTAACAGGCGCTTCTCCGAGCATCGGCTCTGCGGCATCTCTGTCGGATACTCTGCTCGCCCTTGTCGGCTCAGTGCAGCTCCTCCACAACGACGCCCACACCAGCAAATCTCGTGGTCCAAGTGAAGTGCATAGTTTTGTGTATTGGGTCAGGCTGGTGCTTAGCATGCCGTTTATCGTACATGACTATGTATCATCGGAGAGGGCGGACAGCCAGTCAATGGTGAGCTGGATTTCCCCCTTCGATGCTGTATGACGTGCGGATGGTGTGCGGCTAAGAAGCCCACCGAGAGGCAGATGGCGAGCTGTTCATTTGTAGTGGTATACGGGGCGGACAACAGTCACGGGGACCTCGGAGTTGTCCAAGCAATAGTTGCCCATGTGGTGTGACTTCTTGTAGGGGTCGTATCCGAGAACCAGGTTGGTGGCCTTGACATCAACGGCCTGGGGACAGAGCACACAGTTAGGTCAGCCCGGGTCGATCAGCCCAACACGGACCATTCCCGGCACCATCGGATGCGTAAAGCCAGCGGATGCACATGGCACCGGCCCAGAGACTCCTCCCTCTTGCGACCCAGCACGACGTACCATCTCGCACAGCGCCAATGCAGTGTCTTGCGATGAGTGAATCAGCTTGAAATCGGCCTCGATGTGCTTCTTGGAGTAGGTTGTGGCCATGTGCTCCAGCAGGGCCTGGGCGCGCGCAATGACTGCCTGCTCGGCCTCCTGGATCTCCTCGGTTGCGATGTTGGGAAGGATTGTGGCGACAGTCAGGCGATCACCCTCGGCGAGGAAGTGCTGGGACACCCACTCGAGGGCATAGGTGGAGGGCTCGCTGCCAGTGTTGGAAAAGTCCAGGCCAACGAGGTAATGATCATGCATGTTGGAAGAGGGGCTGGTACTGGTTCTGGTTGAAGAGGAAGTGCTAGTAGTGGTGATGGGTGCTCTGTGAATGGCTGTGGCTGCGATAGAGTCCGCTCGGTCCTGGCACGGCCACGGCCCATAAATACCTGCCCGAACAGCCAGTGAGTCACCCCGAGGCCCGCCGCCGGTCTGATTCATGGTGCATCCCGGCCGTGTGTGGCTCGCTGGGCAGACCCAACTCCAATCAGACCGCCGCGGCCGCGTGACCCTCGCTGTTTGTGAATCTTGCCAGTGTCAGCGTGAGCCAGGCTTGCGCGGCCGCGAGCAGCAGGCCGGGCCGTTGGGGGCAGGCAGGCAGAGATATGCGCAGGGGGACGGGCAGCGAGCAGAGAATGGATGGGCCAGAGACATACTTTGGGGTGGGGGGCCGAGGCCCATGAGATCTGTGTCCGGTCTCGCCTTCGCTGCGATCACATCCTCCTGCGCTGGCGCCGCCGCTCAAGAAATCCGACAAATGCACAGGACATTGGGTCTCTCCGTGGACAGGGCCAGGCGCAATTCGGGCAGATATCGAAGCCGTCGGTTCGGGTATGGGCGACTGCGTCCAAGTCTCGCTCCAATCGTGCTGTATTGCGCTTAGCCAGCCGCGACAGCATAAGCACCCTCAGATCCTGCGTGCTTCATTTCGCCGGTACTCGGCCATATCCTCGATCCACCGGGCCGATACGTTTCCGCTCGTGCTGCCGACCGACTCGATCGAGTTGAGGTGCAGCAGCAGCGCCTTCACAGTCTCTTTTGGAAGCTTGAACTGGTCCGCGAGGTCTTCGGGGGACGAGAGCTTGGTTTTGCGCTGCGAGAACAGCAGCTCCAGCTCCGCGGCCTTGAGCTTGCCCTCTGGCCGCACAAACAGGTTCCGGTCGTCCTCCTCAAGCCTGGCATCGCGCTCCCGCCAGGGTGTTGACGATACTCAAGAGCTCGTTAGCCTGGATTCGCAGTCGGGACAAAGCCAGGCCGATTTGGGTCAGTGGTCGGAGGGTGCGATTGCAGGCAGATGACGGAGGATGCGATTGCAGGCGGATGTCGGATGGTGTGAGCCAGGGACAGCACGGCGTCATGGGGCTCATCCAGAGATTGAATAGTCCGCTCGCGCACATTATTGCAAACGACCGAGCTCGACGGCAGCGCCAGAGTGGAGCTGAAGACGCAGTCCCCCCAACTGCACGAGCAGTGCCTCATATCGAGCCCGCAGTCATTGCATCCAGCCGCGATCCTCGCGTTGCCCTCACCGGCTTGGATTCAAACTTGGAGACAGGTTTGATTTCAAACTGGATCTGGGCAAAGTTTTGGAGCAGCCTCTGGTGCTCCACTCGCGGATCCAGCGGGTTGCTGCTGCCGTTGTTGTAAGTAGTCGATGGCTGCTGCTGCTGCTGCTGCTGCGACTCGGCCTGGAACGATGTCGCAGCCTCGGTGCTGGGCGTCGGTCGCTGGGTCGCCGAGAGAATGGCCGGATCGCCCGCGTCCTTGATCATCGAGACGGTCTGGGGATATCGTCGGGCCGCAACGCCAACGGCATGCTTGGATGACCGGGCTCCCATGGCAGCGGTGCGATCGATCGATGCGGCAGATGGATGGTGGATGTAGCTGATCGGATGTGGGGATGGCAACGCAACCCCACAGGCAGTGTGTGTGTGTGCGTGCGCAAGCAATCCGGCTGGATCCGTGGCACACTCACTCGATCCGCATTGCACACTCGATCCGCGTGGCGCAGCAGTGTCGGGGCGGCCCCTTTTTCTTCGCCGTCTCGCCGCGATTCCCCTCTTGTCCTCCACCATTTCTGAGTCCTCAGGCTGTGGAGTTTCTGGGCACGAGCGTGCCAGTGGAAATATCCCGTTCCGGATCTCGTATAGCAAGGGTGGGCTGCGGCTCTTCCCGTTGGGGCTGCGGGTAGACAGGAACTCGGCTGTCTGGGCGCAAGTCCGTTGCAGTCTCCGCCGTCTCCTGCAGAGCCATCGACACCTTGGCCCGCGAGACTCTCGCATTCAGATTGACTCGGCCTGGACCTGTCGATCGCGCGGGGCTACCAAGCTCGGCGTCGCTCTGGCCGGCGGCAGGATCGTCGGTGCTCGGTGCTCGCCGCTTATCGCGAGCAGGTCCATCCATCTGATTGGTTGTCCTCGCGCTTCCCGCTTGTGAACCGATCGATCGACCTACGATATCCACAATCCCTGCGCCGAGATGCAACTATGGATATGGCTGTGCTCACGGCTACGCTGGGTGGACGTGCGGGCGTTGCAGGGGGAGACAGCGACTGTCTCTATTGACCGACAGGAGGAAACCAAGGCAGGTTGATGTGCCTGCGTATTCTATAGACCTGCACGCTGGCCTCTTGGGATATGCCGTTGCTCGGACGAAGCAACGTCGACGAGAGAGCCTATCAATGGCTCTTGGACTGCTGCGACCAGCTGCGAACCATGCCCTGCAGCGAGGCCACGAGGCCTGTCACCGCCTCGAAAGCAGGCTTGAGGTAGACCTCGACAGGAGAGACAAGGGTCTCGGGCAGGGGAATGAAGTACCATCTGTCGACTGCAACCGCAAACGCAAACGCAAATACAAGGCGAACATGGTGAGCGGTGGTGCGCCGGTGTGCGATCACAATTGCGGATGAAGCACATGTAGCCATGGGTCTGAGACAACAGCGACACAGCAACGACACAGCACAGTTACGGTGGCAGTATGCAGGGCTGGTAGGATCCGGTGAGATCAGCCTGCCGAAATGGCCCACTCACCAACTGGATCGATGGCGGCAGCCGGCAGAGCAGAGTCGCTGGGAACAGCAAGGGCGTCGCTGGCCTGGACACGGTCGGTGCTCTCGGCAACATTCACGTTGGCACTGGCAGAGCAAACAACGGATTATGACGAGCAGGTGGAGTGTAAGAGCCGGGCCATCACAGCGGCAACGCAACCACTGCCAGAGAGCAGGTCAGCAGAGAGGGAGTCAGACTTACAGAGCGATGCCGGTAGTGTTTTCGGTCGCGTGGGAAACGAGGCTCTTCCAGGCCTCGTGGGTCTCTTCGATGATGCGCCTGGCATAAGCGGCGTCCTTGGCCTTGCCGCCAAAGGCAAATTCGTTCGGAGGCTTGTCATCGGGCATCTTGTAGATCTTGAACCACTGGTGAGTGGCGTGAAGCAGACCCGGGAAGTGCTTCTCGACGTCGGCAATGTCTATGCGAGGGAACGGGGATGAGCATGAGCTCTCTCTCTCTGTCCACCCCGACGTGGCAGTAAGAGTCGCCGCTGGATTCGCTTCATCCCCCATTTCTCTCGCCATCTGAGCTGCAGACACGCAACTCACCGTTGACGAGGTGAGCAGAGGGGTCGTTGACGTCGATCACAATAACCTTCCAGTCCGTTTCGCCTAGTGGTGTCAGTGCACAGTAAGCAGGTTGCTCGGCACCAGCCGCCAGGTGGGCTCGCACTGCTCCGGCCACGGGTTCATCGCAAACCGACGACAGCTTTGGCTACTGGACAAGAGCAGGACTGTAGAACATCCTGATGCAAGCGCACCTTCGTCCAACAGAGCGAGGGTACCCAGGACCTTGACTTGCTTGACCTGGCCCACAGTGCCAACGCGCTCGCCGATCTCACAGACATCGACCGGGTCGTTGTCGCCCTTGGCCTGGGTATCTGGGTTGATATGGTTGGGATCTTCCCAAGTCTGAAGGCGTGTCAGAAGTAAACGGGTATCAGACACCCGCTGTACATCGAGAAGCCGCGATATCCGGGCCAGTGAGCGACACACTTACCTGGGGAAGGGCTCCATACTACCGAGCGAGTCCATGTCCACAGGACAAAGGATGGGCAGCCCATCACGATTTCAGACCAGTTCCCCGCCACCCGAATATTGGGGCAGGCATCGGCACATGTTGCCAGAGTGTTCCCAATCAGAGGGATGAAGTGAAGCCGCGATGGTTTAGCACAAACGGATGGAAGAGAGGACAAGACAGTGGCCGCAAGGGCTTTCTCGCTCGCAGTTCGCCGCGACAGACAGCATCTCACTCACGTTCCAGATGTAGCCATGGTGCGGGAAGCAGTTCTTGACAAAGCGGAGCTTGCCCTTCTTGGTATCCTGCTTGATGGGGTTGAAGGTGTCCTCCTTTGAGATCTGGACACGGGGCAAGGGGTGCAGTCAGGAGCATCGCCCAATCACACACCCATCGGTGGTTACTGCATGCTGAGAGGACTGCACTGGTGCAGTGAAAGCGGGAACACCTCGGAACCCGACAGAGACGCACCTCGAGCTTGGCGTTGGTCCATCTCGGGATCTCGACAACCATGTTCAGGATGGTCTTCTCGGCATTGGCGTAGAGAGGGATGTCGTGGAAGGGCGAGACCAGCTCCTTCTGCTCGTTTTCTGGCATGTGCAGATGCACAGATGGTCAGCTGGTTGGCATCTTGGCCGCCTTGGGGCATTGACCCCTGCCCCTCAAGGACAGGGCTGACGCAGTCTCCGGGCAGCTGGGCAGGCTGGGCAAGCTGGGCAGGTTGGCGGGCGCAGACAGCAGCCCGAGCGGTGCTTACCAAAGTACACACGGTACTCGAGGGTATTGGGGGCTCCGACGACTCGGGTCGAGTAGGTCATGCTGGGCAGGCGGGATGAGCGGCGAGGGGGGCAAGCAGAGTGAGGGGGGCAAGCAGAGCGAGGGGGCCGGAAAAAATTGATAGTGATAAGGCGACGCGGCCGGCCAGAAGCGGGAGCACACGTGATCGCCGGCAGCCAGCCACGCCGGCGACAAACACTGCCGAAGCCGAAGGGCCGAGGCTGGCACCCATCAGCCTCCATCAAGCAAACCTCCCTGTCCAGCCTGCCCCGGCCTGTGCCTCGTCTGCCCTGCCTGTGGCCCGCCTCATCCGCAACCGCACCCTCACCCTCAAGCTTAGGACACCCAGCTGTGTGTCTGCCCGCTCCGCAACCATGAAGTTCCTCGAATTCCCGGCCCTGGAAGAAGTCAACACCCTCCTGTCGTGCATCGAGGCCGGCGACTCCAAAGCCTTTGGCCGAATCGAGTCCTACTCCTGTAAGCCACGGCTTTCCCTCGAAGCACTGGCGACGGCGTGCATCGAGGCTGCCTTGCCGGGGTGTGTCGTGGGCCGGCAGCAGTCCCATCGTCCATCTGTCTCGCATGGCGATCAGCCAGGAACCCTGTGAAGCGAGTCTGTCTGGATATGTCCAGTCCCCCCCCGGCTCGGGACACACATGCATCTCCCCGAACGACCGGCATCGTCTCCGGCCACGAGAGCCACGAGAGCCCCCACCCAACGATACGTGGCTGCTTGTGCTTCGCTGTTCTGTGCCTCCCCATGCAGCGTACTGCCGGGAAGGGGTTCCGATCACATCGCAAACATTCGCGGATGAGTCGTCCGGAGGCAACGCAGGCTCATGCCAACGACCTCCCTTCGTGTGTTTTTGCGCACAGGTAAAAACACCGGCGACGACAAAAAGCTGAAGCAGCACCTCCAGACAAAGTACCTGGATTTCGACGACGAGGACCTGTCCAACTCGCTCACCTCGCCTGTGCTGCTGCCGTCGTCGTCGCCAAGGTCCATCACCGCCTTTTCGCTGTCGCCCAAGATTTCAGCCCCCTCGCCCAAATTGCTGGGTCTGTCGATGTCGCCCCGGTCGCCGTTCGGCCCGTTGTCGCAGCCAACGTCCAGAAAGACACTCTTTTATCTGCTGGCGACCTTGAATGCAGCCTTCCCAGACTACGATTTTAGGTAGGTTGGGTTGCCGACTCATCGCTGCTGCGGCGATGGTCTCGCCCTCTGGATCCACCTCCCACGGCACCACACAGCATCACACAGCACCACACAGCACCGCGCTGCGTTGCACGCTGCACTGCGCGGCGCTTCACAGCATCACACGCGACGCTCTCGAGCCCTGTTGCATCATCCCCGTGCACGATCGGATCGTTTTGCTTTGCACTCCACTACAAACTGATTCGGGCGGAGATCATGCTGCCTCTTGCACATGGTCCCAGCTCGCGAGGCCGTGACTCAACCCGTCTGCCTTTGTGTTTGTGTTTCCGCAGCGATGTCAAGCCTGAGTATTTCACTCGCATGCCATCCTTCCATGTGGTCGCCAACGATGTGAACATGTCGTTCTACAACCTGGGCAACGACAAGTTTGCCCAGGTCCTGACGCCAAAAATCTGGTCCGCCATCGAGCAAGTGATTCCGCTTGCAGACTGCGATATCTACTCCTTCAACCCCGACCCCGACATCGAGCCTGACGCTGAAGAAGGCAATGTGTAGCGTATCGACTCCATAGAGCTGTTGGAGGCGTAACGGTGTGATTCGTCCGCAGACCCCGGAACCTTTGGAGCGCGGCGATCGTCTGAATGGAGCCTACACCGCGCCGAGAAGCGCCAGTGCTCACTGGTCGAGTGCACGCTGCTAACATGCATACCTCTCCGTGGTCCACCCGCAACCCGGCGCACACAGATGGAGCTTCTACTACTTTTTCTACGACAAGAAGCTCAAGAGAATCGTATTTTTCACCTGCCGTGCTGTGAGGTACATCACTGCGCAATCGCAACTCTGCGCTGCTTGGCCGACATTGCGGCGCCCATCTGCTTGGTACTCATTTGATATCTGTATGGCACCCAGACTCTTGCCCGCCGATCTCGATACCGACTCCATGATGGACATGGAGCCCTTCTCGCTCGAAGGCAACGATATCCTGGATGAGCGGCCGCTCATGGAGTACGTATCACCCGCAGCGAGCGTGGGTCTGCATCTTGGCTAGCCCATCGAGCTAGTGCGAGTGCTGCACGAGCGAGCTGTGATCTAACAAGCGATGCTGCCTCGTTCTTTGCGCTCAACGCCAATCCACAGACACAGCGCATATGATCAGTACACGATGGAAAGTATGGAAGTTTAATCCGTGGAGACTGCTTCGTGATGTCCTCGGATTAGCGGTGGACTATTACTCCTACCGGCCCTCATCGACGTCGTTCGACCGCGGGCCTTCCTCGAATGTGAACGTTTGTTCCTCTCCCCCCCGTCCCAATCCTGCTGCACAGAAGGCGGCCTCGTGTTGCAGCGGGCCGCCGAGATTGGTCCAGTTCCGAGCAGCGCCTCTCAGCGTGCCCCGAGCTGTTGACCCGTCGTAATCGCCACCGGGCGACATCTTCCCCCTCGGATCATCCGCCTTTTGATCTTGAATGATTTGCGCGCTCACTTTTGGATGCGATTTACATTTGGACATTGTTTGTACTGCGCTTGCTGTATCTCCCAAGTGCTGCTGTCTGTCGAATTGCTGTTTTTGGTTGTTCTTGAATGATTTTGGTTTTTGGTTTGACTGTTTTGACTGTTCTTGGCAGTTTTGGGTGATTTGGTTGTCTTGGCTGTTTGTGTGTTTTGTTTTTTGGGAATATGGATGTCGCTGCCATTTTGTTCAGGGTGCGGCAGTCGCCCGTTGACTTGCTGTTCCGCTTGCAGATCGTGCACGATACGAGTCGCAGTTGTCTCCGTATCTTGAATACAGCGAACTCGTTTTGAAACGGGACATCTTCACATGCGGATGGCTGGTGTGGGTTGTGCGATATGGTCCGACTACTACGTGTTGTTGCCCGAGCGAGACGATGTGTCCCATCGTTTGTTCTACACCATGATCATCAAAGACGCGATCATCGGGTTTGCGCTCGCTCTCACTTGTCGCTGCCGAATGTGATGCTGAGCGACCCCTGGCATGATCCCCCTGCGGTGATTGTGAACCAGTCACGTTTTTTCGGCAGCATTCGACGGCTTTCCACAACCCCGGTTGGCGCCGCCTGGGCAAGCGGGAACTTTCGTCGGCCCCATCTGCACCCGATCTGCTGCGTCCCGAACCCAAGCGAACCGACAATCCAGCTCCCACCACCACCACCACCACCAGCAAGATGACGTCCGAGTACGACAACATGACCGAGGAGGAGCGTGCGGCCTTCGATAAGGCTGCCCGGCAGAAGGAGGCCGAGGAGCAGGCTGGTGGGTATCGGACTCGAATCCTCGATCAATCAAGGCTGCGGCTCTGGCCGATCCGGAACGTGCATGCAGCTCGGGCGATCTGCATGGAGGGCTGACTCTGTTTCCTTTGCTCGCATCGGCCGACGCCTGCTCCAATCCGACAGCGCTCCCATACAAGTGGCGCCAGACGCTGATCGATGTCGCCATCACCATCCCGATCCCGAAGGGCACCAAAGGCCGCGACCTCTCTGTCGTGATCCAGAAGAAGCACATCAAGGCCGGGCTCAAGGGCGCTGAGCCGATCCTTGAGGTCGAGTATCGCACGGATGCGATCCCGAGCGAGACAGACATGCATGAAGACCGGTTGTGTCCGACTCGTCTTGGATTGGGCTCGATTTGATATAGCCCAACCCGACCCGACCCGACTCGGATGGCCGCAATGCTAAACCGGACTCGGACTCTCAACAGGGCGAGCTGTGCGAAGCCGTCAAGGTCGACGACTCGACCTGGCTCATTGGTGCGTCGGATCTGGCTGCTGCGACGGGGCTCTCGGCGGTGTTTGCTTGGATCGGTGTGGGGGATGGCTCGTCTCCGGAATCGTTGCGACGCATTCACAGTTTTGTTCGTCTGGCTCAAACGTGCTCGCTGTGACAATCCGCTGCCAAACAGACAACGGTGAGCTGGCCATCCACCTCGAAAAGGCCAACCAACAATCGTGGTGGAAGAACGTCGTCACGCACCACCCTGCCATCGACACCACCAAGATCGAGCCAGAGAACTCGAAGCTGTCCGATCTGGACGGCGAGACTCGTGGCATGGTAGGTGCTATTGTGTCCAGCGCCTGCCGGGTGCGCATCAAACACGATCTGACTCGTTTTTGCATGCGCTTGCGTCTCCAGGTTGAGAAGATGATGGTAAGCAAGGCCCCAGGAAGGTGGCAGCGCACTCTCGGGCTCGGTCGCAGCCCAGTGGATGCAATGAGATTCGATACTCAGTCGCCCGCTTGGCACTCTTGCATTTGCAGTTCGATCAGAGACAGAAACAGATGGGGCTCCCGTCCAGCGACGAGCTCAAGAAGCAGGATATCCTCAAAAACTTCCAGAAGCAGGTCTGCATCAATGGCAGCGTGGTGGGCGGCCGTCTGATCCTCCAGCTCTGTTCTGTTGTCGAGGGGTCTTCGAGGTTCAGCATCCGCGAGTCTTCTCTGCTCGCCTCATCCTCGACACATCTGACATCCATGCAATTGACCAACTGCCCCCGTGAAATCGATTCGGATCCCCGATGCACAGCATCCCGAGATGGACGTGGGTATTTCTGCTGCTGTTCTCGGAAGCATCGAATGCCCGCGACGGCTGTTGCCGGAGGGTGTTGATCTCCCCGGTGCTGATGCATGCGTTTGCACCCCCGCAGTTCTCGAAGGCCAAGTTCTCGTGATCGTCCCGACTTGCGACATGCGCTCCCGGCTCCGCTGCATATCCCGGTCTCGCTGTGGGTACTCGGCTGGGAGTATATCTGCAATACAGCTACGTTGCCAACGATGCATGATGCAGGATCGTCGCGGCACCACCGCGCTGCGCGATTGCTGTCCGTTGAGCTCGATTCGATTCGATTCTGGAACGGTCGTCGGTTGCGGCACTCTGCACGGAACAAACCCAGATTCGGCTCCAGCGCATCAGGTGTGGGCGCTATTCCAGCATGACGTTGCTGGCGAGCCGAGACACTTGCTCAGACACTTGCGGCGGGTTTTGCATAGGGCGAAACGAAGCAGCGTGACCCTGAGTGACTCTCGCATCAATCATTGCCTGCTGGCTTCGGGTGCACGGTCCTGAACAAATCTGATCAATCCCCTGCGAAGGCGATCGACTGACATTGACGTCTCGATGCGGGAGTGTGGTGTGCAATTGGGCCACCTCCGATATTTGTCGATATCAAGATAGTCGAGCGGCTCGAGCCGCTCCGCCTCCAGTCTCCTTGGGCACACTGTTGGGTCATGACGGGCGATGGAGGCGGTGTATTCAGGATCCAGAAAGCGACAACTCTGGCCCAAGGCACTGTCTCGTTTCGTTCTGGGTGCGGTTTAGTGTTGGGCTTGCTTCATCTGCTCCATTTGCTGCATCCGTCTCAGATAAGCGATGCTGACGATGTTCCAGGCTGGTTGGACAAGCAGCGTCAAACAGTGTCAATCAGTGTCAATCAGTCTCGAGTCAAGGTCCCATGCAGATACAAGCCGCACGCAGGTTAAATCCGCCAGGTCGACTACTCACCTTCCTGGTAGCGATCCGAGCACTTGGCAATGCATGTCTGCGGCGGATCGAGAAAGGATGAACAACAGACCCCAAGGTCTCGATCACGACTGTTGCTTATGGCACTTCACAATGCCGATTCGAGTAGCACGCTCTCGTCTGCTAGATTTACCTGCTCCGACGAATCCAGCTTGGATCCGGGCTTTGCCACGCACTTGGTGAAGCACTGTCGAGGGAAACGAAGAGGCCAATGAGATTGATGCAACTGGGCGGCTGACCACGTCCGGATGGCCATGCTGCGGATGCCGCTAACGCAAGATTCCGGTCGATACCTTGTTGTTGAGTTTCTGGAGGACGGTGATGGCGAGTCCGCGGATCGACCGTTGCAGCGGCCGTGTGCACAGAGGGAGGACTCGAGTTAGCGACCATTCCCCCAAACGTTTGCAGCAGGGCGGGGCTACGTCTTTTTCAATCCAGGTGGTGCACCAAGACATGGCGACGATTCATGGCTGCCTTACAGCCAGCAGTGCCGAGAAGTTCTGGATGGCGAGCTGGCTCTGGATCTCGTCAATGATCTGCTGCTTGCGTTCTGCGGAGGTCGACATGTCTGTGGAGTTGGATACTGGATCGGATTGCGGAGGAGTCCCTGCGGCCTGCTGCTTGGATGCGTTGGGTGAGGTGCGCGGCGTGGTGGACTGGTGGTGCTGGTGCTGCTGCCAGATCTGACAATAGCTGCCAAACGGTGATCAGTGCCAGGACGAAAATTTTTGTCCCAGGCGATGCTGCCCCTCGCTTGCCCGAGGCGGATGCTCTCGCTCGCGCGAGAAGCAGCATTGCCTGGGACACTCCCCGGATGCTGATGGCCGCCCAAGGCTGCCCATCGACCAGCAGCGGCCTCTGGTCGCCCGTGCCGCTCACCCACGCCTTGGACTGCCCTGTGCTCGTCCGCATTTCACATTCCACATTCCGCATTCCCTGCATCGCATTCCCGGCATCGCCCTCGGGGCCACCGCGCTCGCTCGCCTCTCTGGCCGACCTTCCAGCCCTGATCCAAACAGCACCCACGTGACTGGTGTTCTCTCGAAAGTACTTCTTCGGGGCTGCCGTCGGCAGTTTGCCTGAGCAGTCGCACCGCAGAGTATCGTCCGGACCGACTCGGCATCCGTGTCTCCAGGTAGGCTCGGCCTGGGCAGCTCTGGTCCTCATTCCGGCTGTCTGCCATCTGCATTCGCTGCCTGCACTGCGCAACAAAGTACATCCCGACAAACTCACCCGCTCTCGTCCTTGGGGCTGGCCGGCACTGTATCGCCAGTCTTCGCCTGCTCTGTTACTATTCTCGGCGCTGTCCTGAAGGCTTTGCCCCAGTCGACCCCACACCCGCTCGGCAGCACTCTCTGGTAATCGCAGCTGTGTCTCTGCAGCTCGTCGCTTGCCCGCCTCTGCGAGACCTTGCAATCCACACCCGGCTCGGCTCCGTCGCCGCAGCAACCGATTCGCTGATCGCAGACCCACGCCCGTTGCTGGCCCACGGCTGCAAGCTCTGTCGCTGATCGCATCGCATTGCATTAACATTGCATTGCATCGCACTGCATCGGGCCGCATCGCCCTCGAACAGATACCGCAAGCATCGGCCCTCTGACTGCATTTGGGCATTCGAGCGACATTGGTCTTGCTGAGCTACGATCGTCTCCGTCGCTCCGGCTTCAACACACGCTCCCATGCCCATCGCTCCGCAAGAATCGGAGCCGCTGCTGGGCTCGCCCCATATCCATTACGATGCGACCGCAGCCTCTCCGGCGCCACATCGGGGCGACGATGTCGACCCCGTCATCGAGGCGCACTGGCAAGAGGTCGCCATCGACGAAGAAATGGTCCTGTCGCTCTCGGGATACACCCGTGCCCGGGCCAAGGTCGCTCTCTACTATCTGCTCTGTGTCCTGACCGGTGGACTGTTCTATCTGGCCTGCCGCTGGTTTCCGCGGTGGGAGCTCCGGATGACATGCCGAAAGGTGCCGCTCTCTCAGGCGAGTCTCGTATATGTCAGGAACCAGTGGGAGCAGATCGAGGTTCTGCCGGTTGCGGCGGTGCCGTACAACGGATATGTCCATGAGGTCTTTCCAAACACCACCGGCAAGCGGCGGTTTTCGCATTTTGATGATCCTGCCAACCCGATTGCCCCGCACGACTCCCGGTCTCCGGGCGAGCCGGTCACCATGAGCTCGCTCCGGTTCTTTTCGTACCGATACACCCACTTCATCCTGAACCCAGCCACCGGACTGTACGAAACCAACTACCACTGGCGAGACCCCAACTGGACCACAACCGAAGCGGTGCTCGGCGGCCTGCAAGACGAGGCCATGGCCATGCGGCGCCACATTGTCTTTGGAGACAATGTCGTTGCCGTCAAGGAAAAGCCCACCCTGCAGCTCCTGGTCGACGAAGTCCTGCATCCGTTCTTCATCTTCCAGATCGCGAGCATTGCCCTGTGGCTCATCGACAACTACTACTACTATGCGGGCTGCATCTTCTTCATCTCCGTCGTCTCGACCATCTCCACGCTGGTCGAGACCAAGAAGGCCATGAAGCGCATGCAGGAGCTCTCCCGATTCAGCTGTCCGGTGCGCGTCTTTCGCTGGGGCTCTTGGTGGTCCCTCAGGTCGGACGACCTGCTGCCGGGCGACGTCATCGAGCTCAGCGCCGAGACGGCCATCGTCCCATGCGACGCCATACTGCTCGAGGGCGACTGCATCGTCAACGAGAGCATGCTGACGGGCGAGAGTATCCCGGTGTCCAAGGTGACGATCGGCGATCCGGACTGGAAGACCCTTGACTGGGAGCTGGAGGACCCTGCCTTGAGCAGCCGTCTCTCGCGGTTCTTTTTGTTCTGCGGTACCAAGGTCATCCGCGCCAGATCCAAGCAGGTGAACAATTCCAGGTACGGGGCCGACTCTCGGCACTGCATGCGTCCTGTCAAGCTGCTTGTGTATCGACCTTGTACATCCTCAGGCTTTCTCGGGTTCTTGGTTCTGCGCACCGCTTCTTGGGTCGATTGCTGTGTGGCTGCTGTTGCCTGGTGATTCCCGACAATCAGCTGCGTGCGCATCGAGTTGTTTGTCAAGGTTCTTTCAAAGTACCCCGCTCATGTCTCTGATCGGCTGGCGGGTAGAATGCGAGTACTTACGGCTGCCTTCTGTTCTCCTCCCGGTTGCACTCCACCGGTGCCGGTGCTCGTCGTCGCATCGTCTCCAGTCGAACCAGTCTCTTTTCGCATAGTGACGATCACACCGGCGCCCGCGCGCTTGTTGTTCGAACGGGGTTCAACACTGCCAAAGGCAATCTCCTCCGATCGATGCTGTTCCCAAAGCCCAATGACTTCAAGCTCTACCGCGATTCCTTTCGATTCATCGGCGTGCTCGGTTTGATCGCCTTTCTGGGATTCCTCGTCTCGTGCTACAACTTTGTGCGCCAACATGTTCACTGGAGCGTAATCATCATCCGAGCCCTCGACTTGATCACCATCGTCGTTCCGCCTGCTCTCCCGGCAACCATGTCGATCGGCATCAGCTTTGCGATCGCTCGTCTGAGGCAGCGGGGCATATTTTGTGTGTCTCCTCCGCGCGTCAACATCGGCGGCAAGATCGAGGTGATGTGCTTTGACAAGACCGGAACCCTGACGCAGGAGGGCCTCGACGTTCTGGGATACCGCTTCACGCTGCCATCTTCGATGGATAAGCACGTTCCCGGGAGCTTGTCTCGGCTCCGCTTTTCACAGTTGTACCGGTCTATCGACGAGCTTCTGGACCCGCTGCACGCCTCCAGACTCGAGCCACATGTGCACGTCGACATGAACATCGCCGTGAACGTCGTTACCCAAGAGACAGCTCCGACAGTGTCTCGTCAACAGACTCTGTCGCTTCTCTGCGGCCTGGATCTCAAGGGACCGGTGTCGCTGGCCATCCCGATCGAATCCAGTATCCTGACCGAGGCGTGTGACCTGGACTACGGCACAATTCCATTCCCGCTGCTGTTTTGCGCGATGGCCACCTGCCACTCCATCAAGGTCATTGACGGCCAGCTCATGGGCGATCCCATGGACCTCAAGATGTTTGAGTTCACGAACTGGTACATCGAGGAAGGCGGTGACTGTGCTGGCGGTGGAAGCGCCGTGTCCTCACCCGCAACCAAGGACGGCAACCTTGCCGTCTCGCCAGCCCTTGCCAAGCGCCGGGCAGAGTCCGCCGAGTTTCTCAAGAAGACCAACGGCATTATCCCGATGGTGGTGCGACCGCCAGGCATCGACAGCCTCCACGACGTTCTGTCGACCGTTGGCGGACACGGCGGTGATGCGTCGCCTCTCTCAAGGCCCAAGGCCGTCGACCGGAACCTGACCGAGCTTGGCGTCATCCGCGAATTCGAATTTGTGAGCTCGCTGCGGCGCATGTCCGTGATAGTGAAGCGTCTGCATTTTTCGGAGGCGTCTCTGCGACAAGGGCTCGGACTACCCCACCAATCCCCTCATGGCGATCTAGACTCGGCCGCCTCGGGCAGCACCGGAACAGGAAAGGAGTTTGATGTGTTCCTGAAGGGCGCTCCCGAGGTGATGAAGTCGCTGTGCATTCCAGAGTCAAGTAGGTGCCGCACGGCCGTTTCTTTGGGCCTGTTTCTCGACGCTGCAATCAGTTTGATTTGGTAGGACGATGCCTACTCGGGCTAACATGTCTGTGCTTGTGACAGTTCCTGCAGACTATGACCAGCTGCTGGGCCAATATGCCCATCATGGCTATCGCGTGATCGCCTGTGCGCATCGGCGTCTTGAAGGGCAGAGCTGGGCCCGCGTCATGAAGATGAAGCGGGACGAGGTTGAGCGTGGCCTGACGTTCCTAGGCTTCATTATCTTTGAGAACAAGCTCAAGTCGGGGACAATGGCGGTGGTTCACAAGCTCTCGAAGGCCAAGATCCGACAGATCATGTGCACCGGTAATGTTGGCTGTGGATGTGTCGGGCGATGGGTGCTGTGTGGCGACTTTCTAACTGCGGACTCGCACGCTGCCGCTAGGCGACAATGTCCTCACGTCGGTCTCCGTGTCTCGTGAGAGTGGATTGATCAAGCCAAACAACATTGTGTTCGTGCCCAAGTTTGTCGGGCCAGAGCCCCACGACGAGAGCTCGGAGATTGTATGGGAAGATGTGGATGGAAGCGGCATGCGCCTCGATCCGCTGTCTCTGCTCGTAAGTACAGGAAGGACATGCTGCGCTGGCGACGGTACCTGAGTGCACTCACTGATAACGCCACTCTTGATGGCGTACTGTTTGCTGAATTGTGCGCGACCTACTGCAACTGCACTCGACTCAGCCGATCGAAGCGCCGGGACAGCCGACCTTGAAGTGCGATGACTACGACCTGGCCATCACTGGAGACGTGTTCCACTGCTTGCTGGAGTACGGCTCGCCCCACACCATCACTCGAGTAAGCACAAATGCATCTGTCGACAGCGCCTTCTCCATATGGGCCGCAGGCTGCGGATGCTTACCCATACGATGCGTGCCGGATCTGTCCCGCAGATGCTGGTCAAGGGCAACATATTTGCCCGCATGTCTCCCGATGAGAAGCATCTACTGGTCGAGCGCCTGCAGGAGATTGGATACACCGTGGGCTTTTGTGGAGACGGAGCAAACGACTGTGGTGCTCTCAAAGGTGCCGATGTCGGGCTGTCTCTGTCTGAAGCCGAGGCCTCGGTCGCAGCTCCGTTCACCTCCAAGTTCACCGAGCTGGACTGTGTCCTGCAAGTCATCAGCGAGGGGCGTGCCGCGCTGGTGACTTCCTTCAGCTGCTTCAAGTTCATGGCCTTGTACTCGCTGATCCAGTTCACGTCCGTGTCGATCCTGTACTCGATCGTGGGCAATCTCGGCGACTTTCAGTTCATGTTCATCGACATTGTGCTGATCATACCCATGGCCGTTCTGATGGGCCGCTCGAGGGGCTACAAGGAGATCCACCCAAAGCGGCCGACGGCGTCGCTTGTCTCAAAGAAGGTGCTGGTGTCGATCGTTGGCCAGGTTATCCTCCAAGTCTCCTCTCAGCTCTACATCTTCATGTGGATTCGGCGACAGCCCTGGTATCAGCCTCCGGATATCTCGGTCGACGATGAGATCTATATTTGCATGGAGAATACGGCCGTGTTTCTGGTGAGCTGCTACCAGTACATTGCCGTGGCGCTGGTATTCTATGGCGGCCCTCCGTACCGCGAGTCGATTTGGAAAAACGGTGAGTAGCCCGCTGCCCTGCTGCCCTGCTGCCCTGCTGACTCTGTCGAGGGAGGGAGAGCAGAGCAGCCTCTGATTTGTGTTGAGGCAAATGGGGGCTGCAAGCGTGTGATGTGATGCGACAACAACTGGCGCACTCACCTTCGGCATTCCCGTCAACCTTGCCGCTTCCACCCGCAGCACCGTTCATTTTGACGACCCTGGTCCTGCTGGGCGTCACCGTGGAACTGACTCTCTACCCAACAAGTCTGATGCGTGAATGGCTGGAGCTGATCGAGCTACCGATGGACGGTCGCCTCTACATTCTGGCAGTCGGTCTGCTCAGCATACTCCTCAGCTGGATCGGCGAGTCGTTTGTCTTCCGTTGGATCTCTGGTGCGATCGGATACTTTGTCCGGCTCGGCCAGGGCACATCCGATCTGGCTCGCCGGGGTCGATGGCGCCGCAAGGGCAAAGTGCACAAGGCTGTCTTGCATGAGCTGCGGAGCAAATCGGCGACATGACCCTCGCCATCTGGCTTCAGCAACTGGGTTGCCTTGCGAGTACGAACAAGCCGAGACATACCAAGCTCAGCATCGATATCCTTGTCGCGTAGTCGCGGAATAGATGAAGTGTCCATGTGCATATGGGCAACTTGTGCAGAATGGGTGCCCACATATGCTCTTCCACACATCGGCCACTGCCTTGTAGCATGTCCCCCTTGCCCCTCAGGGCGCCCCAAAGGCAATCGCAATAGCAGTCGTCTTGGACACTTGGTCATTGTGGGTGTGTATTCAGAAGTGGGTGTCCTGTTTCGTTTTGGGGATGCGCTGTATCTCGAAGCGAGTGCCCATGATGCATCCTTGCGACAAACGAGCTTGCCCGTGCTAGAATGGGTTACGCTTGATCTTGATGGGAGCTACGCGGCGGCGGTTGGCTTCCAGTATTTGGTCCATACCAGCGTACCGGATGCCGGTGTCTGAATCGGCGAAGGTACCGGCGTGAGACAGGCATGGATCGTGCTCACATAGTGGAGTGCCTCCTCCTGTCACAGGTTTGCTGCCCAACCTGCTGCTTCGAGAGCACATTTGTGCGCCATTGATGCTCATCGAACCAGACAGATATACATAGATTCACATTCAAAATCCGTGCAGTGACTGCAACTCACCTCGGAGATCGACATGCGCCAGAGCGGTGTGGGAATGCATCAGATTGACGAGAGACTCGACAGCATCGTCGTTGATATTGCTGTCTACGGTTGCGAAGGCAGCCAATTAGTATCCGCGCCGTGCATATGCGCACACATAACAATCCCATAGACAACCACCAATACTGCTCGGCGATCTCGGTGCGTCCAGGCGGTGGGCTTACTGAAACGTAGCATCAGATGCTTCAGCGACCGATTCGCTCCAAGGGCTTCGGACAGGTGTGCGACACCGCTGCTTGAAATCGCATTGTCTGAGATCCAAAGGTGAGCAGATGAGCACAGGAGCAACTGCCATGTGAGTCCGTCCGTCCGTCCGTGCAAGTGAGACAGCAGACGCATGGCGCATCCAGCTTACAACTAAGATCCAGCGTTTCCACCGAGCTGTTATGGCTCAGGAACACGGCAATGTGTCTGCAGCCCTCGTCGTCAATGTTGTTGACTATTGAAACGTCGTCCCCCGCAGGAATCATTCGTTCCGTGAGCGAATCACAGAATCGGTGAGTTTCAGATCCCTCTTGCGGCAATCGGCGTGCGCTTCATAGCTGCTGGTGTCGACGATGAGTTCAACCCAAGGATCTGACGGTGAGGGTTCGGCTTTGCTTACCACCAAGTACCAGCTTGGAGAGACGCAGAGACCCAGCAAGAGTCTGCGGAAACAGAGCAGCGCCGCAGCCGCCGATGAACATTTCTGTCGGACAACAAGGTTTGTCAGTTGAAATCCACCGTCAGAGTGCCCGAATACTTGAGCCGATGCAGAACGAGAGAGAGAGAGAGAGAGTCTCGGATTCCGCTGGATCGCTCGGGTGTTGGCACGGCGCTGCTGTAGGAATGAAACGTAGAAGCATCCAAGCAAGTCATTTCAGTTCGTCAAGCTAACGCAGCCTCTGGCTCTTACCTGACAGATCCAGCTCGACGATATGCGGGTTGCATCGGACGCCCTCCAGCAGGAATGCCAGCGACGACCATCCCTGGCTCGCCACGAGCTCGCCGTCGCTTGGGTCTGCCTCGTCCGGGTTCCAGGCGAACCTCGTGGCAGAGGACTGCGCGATTCGATCGTACCACTGGATCTGGGGAAAGCTTTCCCGAAGCGATGCCTCGAACTCGGCAAAGACGAGGGCGCGGGCATAGTGTAGCCTGTCGATCGGCGACTGCAGGCAGTGGCCGATGAGCGCGATGATGTGGATCGGCAGCTGGAAATGCAGGTTGGTGGCGGCCATGGCGGAAGTGCAACGCAACGGTGGTTGAGGGCCGGCCGGCCGGTTTTTATGTCGATTGTGGTGGCAGAGCCACTGAGCCCCCAGAGAGCCCCAGCTTCAGAGCGACCCCATTTCGCTTTTCATTTTTCAACTTTTCATTTTGAGGATGCTGTGTATTGTCGTTCTCGGCAGCATGCGCCAGGAGACGATAGCAGAGACGGGAGCGGGACGACAGCAGGGACGGGAGCGGGAACATATAGAGAAAATTGCATTTTTACACATACAGACCGCGGGGAAAGCGGGGTGGAGAGCACAAGATACAAATGGAGCCGGGAGAGCAAGTTGGTGAGCCAGGCGGGTATCCGACGATCCCAGGACCGCACATCCAGACCAAACGACAACACCGCCGAGGGAAAACAAGAGCAGCCTCGGGTGACAAAGGTGCCGCCACATGTGAAAAAGAGCCTCACACCACAGCGACGACGACAAAATCTAAGGGCATTCTAGGGAGTAACGATCGAGGCAAAGAAGCAAGACGGTTGAGACAATGACAAGGAGGAAGAGAGGGAGAGAGAGAGAGATGGAAAAAAGAAAGAAAGGGAGACCCGGCTGAGAGACCAGAGAAAGACGGGGCGGGCAGCGACACCAAGCGATTTGGGAGCCGCCGGATGCAGACTCTGTGGGCCGCCGTGGCCCGACAAGGCCCAGCAGCGGGCGATGGAAAGAAAGGCAACGCCAACAGCGCAGGACAAAGATGAGGATGGGGATCCGGATGCTGAGAGTGCCAGAGCATCAACAGGAGGCGGAGGGAAACGGAGGACAGGCGCCCGCAAGGAGGGCTTTCCGACAGGCAAGCCGGAGCGACGAGGCAGCAGCCGAGGCAGAAGACGAATGAAACAGAGGCAACAGGCGATCGACACACATAACGGCTCCGACAAACAGGTCGCACGACAGACGGCTCCAGGTCGGTTCCGGGCTGATTTGGTAGGTCGGTCAGTCGGTCGGTCGGTCAATCGGTCAGTTGATCGGTCAGTCGATCGATCGAGACGGAGGAGACATCTGGCCAGAGAATAGCGAGGCTCAGATCCCGATAATCTTCTTGTCGTCAAGCATCGTGATTTCAAAGTCACTGGTCTGTGTCAGGTAGGCCACAGACGAAAGATCGAGGATGAACATGTCGTTGAAGACCTCCTGGCCGTTGTAGCCGCCAAAGACAAAGACTCTCGAGTCGTTGTAGCAGGCCGAGTGGTAGCCGCGCTCGCCCGGGCTCTCGAGGCCGACGACCAACCGCTGTTCCCACTCCATCGTGATGAGATTGAGCATCAGCACTTCCGAGCTGTACGACGTGCCGTCGTGGCCGCCGATGATGAACAGGAAGGAGCCAACCAGGGTGGCGGTGTGCGAGAGTCTGGAATATGCCGGCCGTTCGTACTGAATGCGGTTCCATCTCAGCTCCTCGAGATGGAAAATGTAGATGTCGCTGAAACACTCGTGGCCGTCGCTTCCGCCGTACATAATCACGGTGTTGTTGACGATCGTGCTGGTGTGGTAGCCCCTCGGAGGCGGCACAGATCCCATGACGCCGGTGACCTTGGTCCAGGCCAAGGTGGCCAGGTCAAGCTTGAACATGTCACCGAGGGCCTGGACGCCGTCGCCACCGGCATAGATCCACAGTGCCTTGTCGTAAATCCACGAAGAATGAGCTCGGCGGGGTCCTGGCGCCACGCCGGTGGTTTCGGGAATAGACCAAGTCAGAGTGTCGCAGTCCAAGACGTACAGATGGTTGTAGTAGTATGGGCCGTCGCCACCTGCGATTACGGAGGAGTGCCACGCGGGCGTATTGGCGGTTGTCAGATGCGAGTCACCAGGGTCGAGGTACCGGCGGTGGCGGAGTGCAGACCGAGAGATGTCAATCCGATGATGACGAGCAGATCAAAGACCAAGATTGATTCGCAGTCCATGAGCGGAATGAGACGATGGAAAGATGTCGGCGTGGTCGAGCAGCGACGACATAATACAGGATATACGTCGGTTGGTGGGTGTCGAAAAAAAAAGAGGTGAATGATTAGAGCCAGTCCAGTTCAGTGTCCGACAAGCTGCTGTCGCAGACAAGATACACCAACAAAGGAGAATGTGCTCGCAAACGGTAGTGTGCGCATGCAAAGAAACGGAACAAAAAAAAAGGACAACCAAGCGCGGATCTCGACACAATGGCGAGCCAAGCAGCCCGGAGCGAACTGACGATCCCGCAAGAGCACAAGCTAGCCACGCTGTCAGTTGGACCAACCGACCGACCAGCACGAGTGCGCAGAGCTACGACGCACCTCCAAAGACCCAAAGCTTGTTGTTCTCGTAGTTGGTCGAGTGCGCACGGCATGGCGGCGGGATATTGCCCCTGGTCTTGGCTTTGGCCCACCACAGTGAGTCGGGGTCAAAGATGTAGAGGGTATTGAAGCAGACCGAGGCATCGCAGCCACCAAACACAAAGATCTTGTCCTTGACGAGGGTCATGGTGTGTGCACGCAGGGGAGGCGGAGCCGAATTGCCAGAGACCTCAGAGCGGTGCCACTGCATGGCAACGCTGCCGCCCATGATGGGCTTTGAGGAGCTGATTTTGTCCAAGGTCGGGTACTGGCCCAGGGACGAGGCAGATCCGACGGTATGGAAGGAGGACTTTGAGGTATGCTTTGTTCTCTGTGCCAGATAGATCGACGGCGGGTTGGTTCTCGACTGGGCCGAGGCCAGCGAGGTCGGCGGGGGCGAAAACACACCGGCGCTGGAGGTGCCAAAGAAGAGGGGGGAGCCCAGCGGCGGCGGGGTTCGCGGCGGGGTGAACGTGCTCGAGCGCTGGTGCGGCGAGGTCGTCGAGAAGGACGACTGGCTACGCTGGCGATTGATGTCAGACATGGGCGAGCTTGATCAGAGACCTAATGAAGGGAGGCTGGACTGATTCCAGGAGGGTGGGATGGATTCCTGGAGGGTGGAAGAGTTCCAGGAGCAGGCTTGATTGAGGCAGAGATCGAGTGGCGGGTGGCTGCGACAGCAGAGTCGGGTTGGAGCCGACGAGAAGCAAGCCGGAGGCGGGTGAGCCGACAGATTGACAGTCAGACGAAGGCCAAGCCGAGGCAAGCAGGAGGCAGAATCGGACTGGAAGTTGAGCGAACGATGCGCCGAGAGCTGGCCAGAACGAGCAAAGACCGAACGGCCGATGGAGAAGACCACCCGGGCAGAAAAGAGCGGCGACGGCCCGGGCGAGGCGCGAGGACGTGCCGAGGACGCGCCGAGGACGCTCTCGGCCAGAGCGAGCGAGACGGGCAGCCGCGCACTTGGCACCCGCAGCCAGAGTGCGCGCAGCAGGCCGCATGTGCTGTGCGGCGTTGTGCTGTGCGGCGTTGTGCTGTCGTGTGTCGTGCCTTGCTGTCCTGTGTTGCGCTGGCTGTGTGACCTCCTTGCTGCTGCGACGCTATTCTCTGTTGCCACTGCGCTGTGGCCGCTCTCTACTGGCTCGTTCTGTGGCAGCATGCACCCGTGGGCACGCCCGCTGTCTGTCGCTGTCTCTGCCGCTGTGTCTGTGTCGGCCCTTGGTCTTTGTGGGCACGCGGCAATGCGACCGCCTGCCGGACCGCCCTGCCGGACCGCCTGGCTCGCGTGCTGCCCTTGGTGCGAGCCCGTGCGCCACGCACGCGGTCTGTGCGACCGTGCGGCTGGCGCCACGTGGATTTCCTTGGCTCGAGCCGGATCCAGCCGATTCCGTCCTGGTTTTGTCCGCCCCGGCTTCACCACCGATCCATCCTTGATCTCTGCGATCGGCACTGCCGCCCCTGCCCTTCTCTCAGATCTGCCCTTCCCTCCGATTGCCGCGATCCCATCGATCCGATCCCATCGATCCGATCCCGTCTGCCTGTCAAGCCGCCTTCTACACCTGCCCAAATCACCGCAGCCATGTCGAGACACAGACACATCCGAAACATGAACATCGATGGCAAGTCTCGTTCCTCTGCCTCGCACTCATATCCGTCCTCTGTCTCGCTAACTGCATCAGTCCCATATCCCACCGCTGTGATGCTTCAATTCGGCTCAACAGATGAGTACTACGACGACGACGAGGAAGAAGATTATGGAAACGAGAATGACGGCGGCCACTATGACGACGATGGATACGACGACGATGAGTACTATGAAGAAGGTTCGTTTTTCTTTCGGCTGTACTTTGCGCCTCGGTATCGGCTCGATTGCATCGCTCGAGCAGCGCAACTGCCAGGCCAGCCATTGCATTGCCATTATATGGCTGATTACCAGCCCTCTACATCCCGGCTGGCGAATCGCTCATCGCTGGCCTGCTCTATCCCATCCTGAAACTCATATTCGCCTCCTCTGGGTTTCAGAGCAAGACAAGGCATTCTCAATCAACGGTACTATTTCGGTCTTGAGCAACCCCGGCGCATCCAACCTCGCCGGCTTTCACACCATCGCATGCCGAGACTGCGATGCTCGATCTGTTTCCCGCACGCTTTGGACGATCGACCGCAATCGGCTCACGTCGGCTTGTGCCCTATTGTGCTATTTTGTGCAGACCTTATCGGCGAGGTGCAGTCCGTCACCGGTCGGATCCTGTCCGACGAGCAAGTCCAAAAGATCCTTCTTCAAAATTCTTGCAACGTGGAACGGACCATCAACCAGATTTTTGGTAGGCTCCGCCCCAGTCCACACCAGCAGCCACAGGCGCTCGAATGTTCACGGGCTCTCAATTTCCCTCACCGACAAGCGCAGGATTCCAGTCGTTTGCGTTTGCATCCTGGGAGACTTTGTTCGCATCTCCTTGATTTATTTCGTGCTCGCCTCCAAGAATGCTGGCTTACCGTTACCATCGCACTTCCTCTCATACATTCGCCAATCCATCGATCACACCTGAAATATCCTCCCTTCGATCCCGCCGTTTGTCGCAACGGCTCCTCAATCTGCGCTGTGTTATCGGCGCTCATGGTGCATCCCATCTCACTGCCCCAGACGGCCCCTCGCAGGGATCGTCGAGACAAAGCGAAAAGCTGACACGTATGTTGCCCGTCCTTGCTCCTGTTGCATGCGCTCCGCTCCCTACTCGCATACTGGATGGGGCAACCGGCTGGATGGTTTGAGGAAGAGGTGCTCCATATCATGGCGTAGTTGGCAAAGGACGCTCCCTCGCTCGAGCTGCAAGAACCACCCGACACATCACAGCTCGATCAATGCCTTCGGAGCTCGAGCCGAGCAGGCGGCCTCAAGACTATCGGACGGCAGCTAGAGTCGCCGCTGTTGGACGACGGCGCTTCCCTGGGGCTACTCCTCCCACGACGCCGCACACGAGCGGCTTGCCGATCGACGTGACATCGCCTCATCGTATCCAACTCTGGCTAGGACGTCGCGATGTATGGCTGGCCCTCCAGGAAGCGCAAAATGGATTTTCGTTCTTCTCGCAGCCCATCAAAGTTCATCTTCCAAAGGCCGCCCTCGCATTCGATCTGCCAAAACCCACCCTGGCAAGCCGCAGTAAGTCCTTTTGTGATATGCGCCAGCCACACTCTCAACAATCTGCCAAACCACACCCTCATCCATTAGTAGCTCGCGTATCCATCCATGTCCGCCAATGCTGCATATCGCGGTGCTCTCGACCTCTGTTTTCGATCACCCAATGGCGCACCCGCTCATGTTATATACACTGACCGGTCGTCTGCATCCACAGCGCGCTCCGACGACTTATTGGACACTGTCGAACATGTCCCCGGCCACCCAGCCCCGCTTTCCATCGAATCCCAGCTCTTTGGTCACAACATCCCTCCGGACGTCTTTTCCACGAACAACAAGTTGTTTGATATCACAATGCCATCTCTGCTCAGCGATTCAGCCGCTCCTGCTGTCGATACGATCCCCACTGCCGATCCTTTCTCGCTTGGAGGGGCTTCGAGCCTGAGCCTCGCCACAGACTCGCCCCTTTTCGATCTGTCGTCCTTGTCAAGTGCCCCTCACCTCAGCAACACAATGGACATTGCGACGCTGTCATCCAACCCTGGCTTGGACGGCGTGCCTTCGCTCCTGGCCATGGAAAGCAACCCGATGGATTCGTTCAGCCTGTCCGATCTGACCAGCACGCTCAACCCAACTGGCCTGGAAAGCTCGGGTTTCTCTGGACTCGACTCATTCGCCATGGATCACGACGGCCTTGCGAGTTTATCGGCCTCTGGCGGTGCTTCCGGAGGTGAGTTAGTTATCCTCCCACAGCATATATCGGGCGATCCAACCGACACTCGATCGATCAACATCCACACACCAAGCTTCCGCGGGTCTTTCCCGCAGTCGCTTTGCTGAACTCGCTCCACTCTCGATCGCATATAGCATGCAGTGCGGCTGCATCATCGACCTGCCAGATCTGTCTTTGACATGCCATCCATTTGCTCGCTCTTGGTATTCCAGGATTTGGACTGACGCTGGGGGACATGTCGATTGATTCAGCTACAACAGACCCCTTCATGCAAAGTACCATCGATTCGCATATGGGGCTCGGAGCGCTCCAAGCCAACTCGCTTGCGGGACTTGCCCAGTCAAGCTCGCTCAATATCTCGGACATCATCGGAACAGCAATCTCGGCCCTACCTGCGGCAAACAGCAGCGACGCTTTGCTCTCGCTCGAGCCTGTCTCCCAGCCGGCCCTGCCTTCCATCACCAGTCACGGCGCTTTTGCGAAATCCTCAATCAAATCCCGCTCGACCAAGCTCGCGCCATCCAAGCTGCGTGGCCAATTGAGCCATCATATGGCAGCACCCTCTGACTTTGCCTCCTCCTGGCTTGCTGAGTCTGACGACCCTGGCCTATCGCCGACCGCCACTCAACATATCCTCTCTTCCATTCTAGACCCTGCTCCGACCTCTGCCCCTGCTGGCGGGGCATCCAAGGTCAAGCCGTTTGATTTTAGTACCCCCAGCCCTGACGATGTCGTTGCTATGGCCCGCAAAAAAGGTACAGTCTACTTGTTCGGGCCGTGCCAAACCGATATCTCTGATGCCAGCCGTACGACTGCGGCGACGCAGCTCTGTTTGGGCCCAGCTGCTGCTGATACTGCCCCTACAACCCTGCCCTTACCGAACTACTGACAGCGAGTTGTTTCATTGCATGCTGCCTATGGGACAGCCCCTGCAGCTGGACTCCAGCTCAATCAGGGCACAAAGCCTGCTGCCAAGACTGTGACTTTGCCATCGGAGCCCCCATCCGCAGCCCTGGCCAGCATGGCCATCTCACAGCCAAAGCCAACTCCTCCGGCTGCCCGCACCGTCACGCCGAAGGCTCCCCCCGCGGCTCGCACACAGCCGGTGTTTACACCCAAGCCCCCGAGTGTCCCGGCCCAATCCAAGAAAAACAAAATCGACGTCGCCGAAGAGTACAACAAGCGCAAGTCCACCAAGGATTCTCTGAACCTGATCATCGTTGGTGATATCTCCAGTCCAGCCCGTCGTGCCCTTTGGCCGCCGAGTCGACGCAGCAAACTGCCATCGGAGACCGTGATCCATCCAGGTGTTGTTCGACGGCGTCGTTGCTGACCTTGTCCGTCTCCCTTTGTATCTCAATAGGGCATGTCGACGCGGGCAAGAGCACACTCATGGGCCATATGATGTGTCTCTTGGGAGAAGTCAGCGACCGCGCACTCAAGAAGAACCAGCACGAGGCTGAGAAGATCAAGAAGGGGTCCTTCAGCTTTGCCTGGGTTCTAGACGCCACCGAGGAGGAGCGCAACAGGTCTGAGGCTGCTCGTTTTGGCGCTTGATTTGTAGATATGCTGCTGCGGCGGCGACGGCTGCATCGTTGCGCTCGCACTGATGGTGCTTCCTTACGATTGTCCAGAGGTGTGACCATCGACGTTGCCGAAATGAAGTTTGAGACGCCAAATCGACAGTTTACTCTGCTGGATGCACCCGGGCATCGTGATTTCATTCCCAATATGATCGCTGGTGCCTGTCAAGTAAGCATTCTGCGGGCTGCATCGGGCTATGTTGGCGGAATTCAACCGCCCCCGAGCCTTAAATACGGGGTGGCGATCCAATTGTTTTGCACATGTTCGTTCCCTGGCTTGGGTTGATTGCACCTCTAACCCACTGGCATTGGCAGGCCGACGTTGCAATTCTGGTCGTCGACAGCTCTCCGGGCGAGTTCGAGGCTGGGTTTGACCTCGGCGGGCAGACTCGCGAGCACGCTCTTCTGGTGCGGGCTCTCGGCGTCACCCAGCTCATTGTTGCCGTCAACAAACTTGACATGGTATGAGTGCGTGCCGAGCGGCAGCGGTCGAGGGTTCCGTTCACGCCAACATGAACCCTGCGGTCTCGGCGACGCCTTCGCGGAGTCACCCGTGGCAACCTCAATCGGTGCTTCGGTGGTTGCACTTTTTTCCGACTGGCTCCATATCTACGAGAGCACCTCGTTCCTGCTCTGTTCCTCATCGCTCACGCCTCGCTTCTTGTGTTCTCGGGCAGATGGAGTGGTCCCAGGAGCGTTATGATGAAATCTGCAAGAAGCTTGGTGCATTTTTGGTCCACGCCGGCTTCAAGAAGCAGAAGCTGACATACATCCCCACCAGTGGATGGCTCGGCGAGAATCTGGTGAAGCGAGAGGAGCCACTGCTCAACAAGTGGTACAAGGGGCAAACGCTCATCGGCCAGCTCGGTAGGCATCATCTGCGGCAGCGACCCAGGATCCTGGGCCGTGCACGATCGCTCAACGGCGCATCCAGCCCAATATGGACAGATGGCATGGTAGCCATCTTCGTTCCTGCTCTGACGATCATGCATCTGCGATTGCCCTGGTGACGTGCTGCACCCAGATCAACTCGAGGCGCCCACGCGCATGATCGACCGTCCTCTGCGCATGTCCGTATCGGACTTTTTCAAGGGCGGCCTGGGAACCGGAACGGGCGGCGATGTCTCGGTAAGCGGCAGAATCGACTGTGGAAGCGTGCAGCTCAAGGACGAAGTACTTGTGATGCCCATCAACGAAGTGGCGGTCGTGAAAGGTGAGTAGCAGCGAACTCTGGCGCACCAGTGGATTGGCTGGTCGATCAGGCAAGCACCGCTGTACTGGACTTGGCTGACATTGCTCTCTCGACACCGTCGCAGCAATCGAGTGCAACCACGAGTCAGTCAAGTGGGCCGTAGCCGGCGACAGCGTGACCATCTCGCTCAGTGGCATCGACAGCCAGCACGTCAAGTAAGCATCGCGAGCACGTTCTCAGTGTCGGTTCTGACATTGGCAGGTCAAAGAACTACTGTCGATACCGTGGCATCAACATCGCCATGGCACCGTAGCCATGTGCCGTCCTTGATCGTGTGCGAACGGCGCGATTCCGAGCCCTGTCTCACATAGTCGAGTGCTTCTTTGGCGATGGTGCAGGAAAGGAAACGTCCTGTGCCAAGTCGGCCACCCGATCCCGATCACCCGCAAGATCCGGGCTCAGATTGTCACCTTTGATATCAGCCGGCCTCTCACGATCGGCGTCCCAGTGAGTCATCACTCGAATCTTGCACACGACCGAGCTGCCTTGTGTTTCGTTGGGGCTTGCCTTTCGTTTTCGCTCACAAACAACGCCTGCGTAGGTGGTTTTCCACACCCAAAGCCTCGCCGAAGCTGGCTCAATCAAGTCGCTTATTTCGATCCTGGACAAGGCTACAGGCGAAGTTGTCAAGAAGCGCCCACGGTAACTCTTTGCCTCCGCGATGGGTGGATGGGTGGATGGGTGGATGGGTGGATGGATGGATGGATGGATGGGTGGATGGATGGATGTATGGCCGCTGTGCATGGCTTATTTGGGGGAGAGGGCTTTCCTCGTGGTGTCGCCTTGAATGTTTCTGATCATTCCATGCCTTTCCTTCAGAGCCTTGACCAAGAACCTCACCGCCGAGGTCGAGATCGAGCTGCTCAGACCCCTCTGCCTCGAAAAATCGGCCGACAACAAGTTCTTTGGCCGCTTTACGCTGCGCTGCGGATCCCAGACTGTGGCTGCCGGACTCGGTGAGTGACCCTGGCCATCATGCGATGGCACGGCTTTGCTCTAGGGGTCTCCATGCCTGTATGCGTGCATATGTGCTGCAGCACCACTCGCGACTCTTACTGATGCATGCGGCGTTCGTTGTTGCCCATGCCGGCTGCTTACCTTCCCTTCTCAGTGATGGACATTTTGGCCTATGAGAATGCGGGTGATGTGGAGGCAGTTTGATTCCTCGCTCGATCATAGCCAATCCAATAAAAAACGAGACACCCCGGATTTTGAGCATTGGTGAATGCTATCACTCAAAACCTTGCGACTCGAGAAGGCCGAATATCTTGATATCGATCATCATGGAGCTGTCCAGAGGGTCGAGTGAATGCAACACACTCCCACATCGAGATCAATACTAGTCGATGGCCTCCACAGGCGATCGACCAAATGTAAGGACGGGAGCAATCGCATGGCTTGCTCACTGGTGCCTATGGAAGTTCAGTACACTTCAGGCCTCTGCCAGAGAGTGACTGTCCCGTTTTTTTTCTGGATTGACTGTGTGCGCAACGAGGCTCCAAAATGAAACTCCATCGATCGCCCCATGCACTTCTTTATCTCCCTCGCCGTCGATGGCATTGGCCCGTCGTCTGCGCATGGCAGTCCCAGTCCGCCAGCCCGATCAGGAACGCAGCCGCCCGAGCTCCGCGTGGGGTGTTGGACCCAGATCAGACCGGGTCAGACCAGATCAGATCCTGCATTGCGTTGGCCCAATCGCATCCGCACACCAGCTATCCACATCTGTTCCCGCCAGCATCATGTCCTCCTGGTTCTCCTTCGGAAGCAGCAACAGCAGCAGGCCAACCACAAGCTCCAGCCCGAGCAACGACCCATCCGGCGACTATGCGGCCAATCTCATGAACCAGATGAACCAGGCTGCTGAGGACGTTCTGTCGGCCTCCAGCACCCCCGCGAGCAGCCAGAGTGAGGACAAAGAGGCTCTGAAGGCCGCCATACGACAGGTTAGCATTGTCTGCACCAACCCCCGTCAAACACCCGGCAAGCGCTGTTGGCTCGAGAGCCTCCACTGCCTAGCGTCGGCCCTCGATCAATGTGCTGCCTCTCACATTTATCTCCCTCATCTGCTTTCCTGCGGTGAACTGGGCGATGAATGCGTCGGCCGTCTGGAATTTGCCATGCCAGGAAAAGGCAGCTCTCGACCAGCTCATCCGCGACAAGAAAGCCGACGACAAGTTCATTGACCAGGGCGCCCAGGCCAACTGTGCCGATCTCCAGCATGAGTTCCTCAAGTGCCTGAAGCACAACAAGAGCTTCACCAACGTCACCCCGTGCGAGCTGCAGCAGAATCTGTTCAGACAGTGCGTGCAGACACAAAAGGTGCGATCTCCCCGCCATATTCGCGAGCTCGATCGAAGCAACCGCCAGCGACATATCTTGCCGACAGACGAGAATCGATGGGCGGTGCGATGCGGTGGAGCATGTACGATGGATGTTGGACAACGCCGCTAAGCCTCGATTCCTCTGTCGTCATCAGCTCCACCTCGGAAAGCTCGGATACTCATCGCGGCTCGCGAGGCACGAGCAGGAGCGCATTCTCGATGAAGCAGATCGGCTGGGACTGAGCGATGCTGCTGCTGCCAAGGAATCCGATCGACGGCCATAGGCGCAATCGGCGAGGATGCTTCCGAATTGTTCCTTGGACACACGCCATAGAGGTGGCGCTCGGGTCCCGTTGGAGCAAAGCCAAATGCTGTCCGTTGGCTGTGGGGGCACATGGGGGGAGTGTGGCCAATTGATCTGGCTGCCGGCTTCTCAGCAACGATCAGCAATCCCCTATCTGGCGCTTGCACCTCGGCGCCGATGGAGGTGCACTGCAATCCACCTCGGCCGCTGTCGACTGCATCCCGAGTTCGGAGCAGGGACACCGAAACGGCCTCCACCGGGACGACCGAGCGCCCAACGGAACAGCGTTCTGAAAAGCAATGTGATACATAGTCTCTTCCGGACGCAAACCAAGTGGGTGGGGTTGCGGGATGGGATGCTGGCTGTTGCTGCCGAGCCTGGGACAGTGCCGCTCAGTCCCCATTCGTGTTCGGGGCAGCAGAGAGCATCGATCCGGATTTCCCACCACCCCCACCACCACCGCTGGCGACACAATCGTCCCCTGGTATTCAAAAGGCCTGCCCACCGCCCGTCGGTGGGCTCGCCAGCGCCGCCATCTCATCCCCGGTCCAGTCCGCCTCAAGCTCCGCACCCCAACTTCCCTCTCGCCAGAACAATCATGGGTTGGCTAACAGCCGGTGCCCCTCTCTCATGGACAGACATCAAACAGCACACCAGTCCCGTTCGCAAACGCGGCATCGCCCAGCTCCTCGCCCTCTGGGACCGCGAAAAGACCCGGTCGAACGACCCCCATCTCTGGGGCGACGAGGTGCAGCACGACGCAAGCGAGTGACGGGCACCGCCATGTCCTATTGCAATGGTGAGGAACTCGCCGTGTGCTCACCCTGCCGTACATTTGGCCCACCAGATCGAATACATTGTCGTCTCCAAAGACGACAGCACCCGCAAAGTGCGTCTTTCGCTCCGAGCTCAAGATGCCCTGCACAAGCTGGAGGAGCTCGAGGCAGAGGCTCAGGCAAACGGGTGAGCGTTCTGCTGTCAGCCACCATGTCGGAACCCGCCTCTTCCCATTCCATCAGCGGCCTTCGATCCGGATGAGCTTGGTTGGTTGCTTACTCTTGAATCCGCCTGGTTGCACCCACAGAGAAGCATTTGCGAGCTCGTGGAAACCCGAATACGCCGGATACATGCTAGAATGTATGTTACACTCACCCTGCCGTCGCTGCTGCTGCCGAGTGGGATGCGAGCCAACACTGTGATGACTGGATCAACGACCGTTACCAGGGCTCGTGTGCAACACATGCCATGTTCCCACCGGTTTGGTCTCTGCTTACCCGTCGAGTGCACACCGTTCTGTATCTCTAGCCTCTCCAGGCTCTCCATATGGCTCCACACTCGGAGACCTGACCCTCGTCGAGCCCAACATGCACAAAAGGTATGCAACAAAGCGCCTGCACAAACCCAATATCGCACATTCAGTGGCTGATACAGCTCCGTTCCCACAGACGAGTCCTGGCACAGGCATGTCTTGGTCCCAACGAGACCGTCTTGACGATGACGTCGTATCCTCGGTTGGGCACCAGCGGCTTTATGGACCCGCACGTCGCCCCAGACCCTGTCAATGGAGCGGCTCGCAGCCTGTTCATCCCCGATGCAGCCATCACGTCACATGCTCGGTATCTGTACGTATTGTCATTGTCCGGTGGCACTACCTTCTGACCACTGATGGGAAGGGCTCGTCCGAGGTATGTGCTGCTGCAGCATCCACAGAGATCCGAGGTTCTGATGCCCTCTGCCTGTCTGTTTGCTGCCTCCATCTGCTACCCAGAGCCCTCACCACCAACATCATGCATCGCCGCGGTTCCAAAGTATCCATCAATGTCCCAGTCTTCATCGATAATGAAACTGCTTGGCCATTCCTTGAGCCTATCCCTCACTCAGCCACGACGCTCAGCCCCGAGGATATTCCTGGTCTCTCTGCCGTTTCTCCAGCCAGAAAGACAAAGACACAGTCGGAGCATCCCATGAACCTCGACGGTTGTACGTTGTCGGACTTGATCCCAGACGCCCTTCCCAATCACATCTTCATGGATTGTATGGCCTTTGGATGCTCGTGCTGCTGTCTGCAGGCCACTTTCCAGGGAGAGTCATTGAAGGAAACCAGGCTCCTCTACGACCAGCTCGCCGTCATAGCCCCCATTATGGTAAGTTGAATGCGTAAAATCATGGCGTTGCCCCTGCCAACATATTGCACAGACTCCAAACCATCCGTTGCCGCAGTGCCGCTATCGATTGGCATGGACCGCTGCTTGACTGCTTGGTTTACTCATCTCCGTTTCTGCTGCCACCCACCTCGCTGCTTGCCATTTTGTGGCTGCGTGGCCACAGCTTGCTCTTTCCGCAGCTGCACCAATCTTTCGAGGATACCTCGCCGACGTTGATTGCCGATGGAATGTTATTGCCGCAAGCGTCGATGATCGAACCAAGGAGGAGCGAGGCGAGGAGGCAGGTGTTCAATGTTACTTCAGCCGGTGCCTGTTCGATGTCGGCTCCAAGACAGGCAGATGGGCTTGTGGGTCTGCCCTTGTTCGACGGACTGATACACATGTACCAACCCCATATTCTCATCCAGCCCCAGGTATCCTCCCAATTCTACATACCCAAATCCCGGTACGACTCTATCAGTCTGTATCTTTCTCCCGGCCCAGACTACAGTGCCGCCAGTACCCCATCGAACCGAACTGCCGGTGGCAGCACATCCTCGGAGGATGGATGCTCGATGGGCGATGATACCGAGACTCTCCGACCCGACTGCTTCTTCAAACACAAGTACAACGATCTCAATGTCCCATACGACTACGAGACATTCAGAGCCCTGCAGGATGGAGGTGAGTGCCCGCGGCCACTGTCCGTGTCTACAGCCGCCGATAACGCCCAATCCGTTGTTGTGGTAAGCTTGGTCTGACCGATGTTATTCCGCACAGGCCTCGACGAGTTTATGGCAAAGCACTATGCCCACCTCTTCATCCGGGACCCACTCATCCTCTTTGAGGGGTCACTCGAAACTGATGATAGCGATAGCGTGGGCTACTTTGAGGTTCGTTGTCACGTTCGGCCTGGCGCTCATTGTGCGTTTTGAACGCATTTGAAGCACATCAGCGATGCAAGCAAGACCGTGAGCCAGAGTCTTGCCATGCCCTGTCTGATATGCAGTGCTCTTGCCGAACAACCGCTGCAGGGCCTTCAGAGCACCAACTGGCAAACGATAAGATTCAAGGCGCCGACCCCGGGCATGCCTATCGGATGGAGAGTCGAGTTCCGGAGCATGGAGGTCCAGCTGACGGACTTTGAGAACGCTGCCTATGCGATCTTTGTCGCTCTGTTGACTCGGGTCATCATCAGCTATGACCTGAACTTTTACCTTCCTCTCAGCAAGGTGAGTGCGTGGTGCTCGTTAGTGGTGGACTTGGTTGGTTTGGTCGGTTAGCACCAGTCCGTCCTGGCTTCGAGTAAGCGCCGCCTCGGTCTCACCCACAGGGCTTTCTTTCCATCCCGACGCAGGTCGATGAGAACATGCAGAGGGCCCAAACTCGTGCGGCAGTCACACAACAAGCATTCTGGTTCCGCAATAATATCTTTGGAGGAGGTAAAGGCAGGACATGCACAAGAGTCGTGTATGATGACCAGCACAAGCGACTGACTCAGAATTGTCCAATCGGGTTTCTTCATGCCATCGACCAAGTACCCCCACCGAGGTTCGCGAGCTTTGCTTGCACATCCGAGAAGGACAGTGACGAGGCGAGACAGCTCACTATCAACGAGATCATCAATGGAAGCGTAAGTTGAGAGATTATTTGGGATGACGCTACTGTGACTGGTAGTATTTATCCAGCGGGTCGAGGCTCGGCTTGGAAATTATTGGCATGGATATCAACCACCGGGCTTGTGCCAATCGATACTGACCTTCGCCTTGACCTTGCACATCAGGGCGCTTTCCCTGGGCTGGTGCCCATCATCGAGTCGTATCTCGACTCTGCTGATCTCGACTCGGCTACTCGCACGGAGCTGTCGGCGTATCTCGCTCTGATAGCTCGGAGAGCCAGTGGCGAGCTGATGACAGCCGCGGGATATATCCGCAAGTTCGTTCATGAGCATCCGGAGTACAGGAATGACTCTGTGGTCTCGGACTCGATCATGTGGGACCTGGTCCAAAGGCTGGAGAGCATGGCCGAGAGCGGCGGTCGCAGCGTGCCTGGCCTTACCGCCTGAGAGCAAAGGTGGGAGGACAGCGCAGTGAAGTAAGAGCTGAACTCTGAGGATCTGCACCTGAGAAGTCTATTGTCTGGCCGAGCGGATCTCCGGAGACATGTGGCTCTTTGGATCGGCAGCACATACACCTCCCCTCATTTGATGAAGACTTTGTAGCACTGATAATCTGTCATATTGAATCAAATGTACTGTTGTAGCAACAAACACGACAAGATACATAGATAAAACCGAGCATTTGAGCATTTGATCCAGAAATGCTGCCGCTGGCCATAGCGAAGGTGTTGTACTTGTTGTGGATGTTGTCACGTCTACTTGCTGTAGATGTTGTCACATCCTTGATGAGGTTGCAAGCCCTCGAGGAAGGAGATCCATGTGTCAGTTCTGAGGCACCGAGTCGGTGGTGCCAGAGAGCATGGACTCGCGATTCGTCGTGGGCGGGTTGTTCGTATTGTCGCTGGAGTCTGGCTCCGAGGTTGATACATAGACAGTGATCTCTGGAACAGGTGGAGGCACATAGGTTATGCTCTGGTAGTAGGGAGGGGGCAGCGTTGAGCTTGAATGGCGCCGCGAGAGGAGATTTGGTGAAGATTCTGGATATGCCGGCACACTGTGGTCGTTGCCGTCAGACTGTGAGTCGTGGAATGAATGATCAGGCAGACCCAGCTTGGCGATGGACCCACGGCGATTGCCGGTGGAGGGATCGAGTGCACTCAAAGGAATGTCGGCTTGACTAAGCTGATCTGCTCTGTAAGTAGCAGAGTGATCGGATGATGCACTGAGGACATCACGATCAGGCAGAGTCATTTCTCGATCTTGGATACTGTTCTGCAATGGGTCCGCTGTTGATGAGGGATTGGACTGAAGCATCTGGATGGGTGGGATTGCACGAGGTTGAGCAGATCTTGATTCTGACGATCCGGAGCCGCTCTGTCTGCCCAAGCCAGCAAACTTGTCGAGTCCCAGGCGGGTTCTGAACTTGTAGAAGCCAACACCAGCAGCGACGACTGGCCAAGGCAGTTTGATTCGGGATCACAGTGAGTCGCAGAAACATGTGAGCGGTGGGAGCAGACTCAATATGCAGCCAGTGAAGGCACAGATCGGTGGAGGACAGGGCAGCGAGTTGGGGAAGGTGTTGGATCATACTTACGGATGACCACAACAACAACAGGAACAGCAATGGCTGCGGGACTCGTGGCAGGAGGGTCAACCACTGGCGGAGGAGTCGTTGTTGGCTTGGGTTGTGCGGAAGCGATTGAAGTGACGATCGACGTAGGAGTGACGCTGGAAGTGGTTGAGGACTGTGCCGTGCTGTTGCATGATATGGTCAAGTTTGATATGGCAGCATAATTGGCACCAGCCGGAATTGATGCTGCAATCGGTGAGAAATTGGGAAGAGGTCGGAGTGAGTGAGTGACTCCCATTATCTTGAGTTGTGAGGATATTGCAAGCATATCTGGGCTCGGGGAAAATACCGACTACTGTTCGAGGACTGATAGAACGTCTCAATTGCAATCCTCATTGGCGAGTTGAAAATCTGATGACATACACCAATAATAGATGAGAATTGAGCGATGAATCAATGGAAGGGTTTGAGCGAGAGGACACCTACGTTTTGGGCATTGAAGCTTGAGAAGGTGGCCAGCGGATTGTTTTCGGCTTGAAATGACTGTAGGACGGATGCTAAGAGTCAAACTATACCTTGGAATACCGTGATGTACAACAACTACAGCGCAAACTAGTTCATACCACAGATCCTGGCGTCCAGTTGATGGTATAATTGATAAACTGTGTATCTGTCGGCAGCGTCGTTGTATTTTGATTGGCGATAGAGGAGACTGGTTGATAGAGAATATCGGTGGTGCACAGATAGCATAAACGTTATTGAATATTTTCACATGATAAGGATGTGCACGCTGATGTTGTACCTGGTGTTTGAAGCCGCTGCTGGATGAGTCCCCCAGCGAATACGCTCAGTGATATGTTCGCTCCCGTTTGGCTGTTCTCGAGTCGCATAGAAGTGAATACTCCAGGCGTGCTCGATCCTAAAATCAGAGCCGAGACTTGTCCATATAGCAGAGTGCCGGTGGTATAGAAGTGGAACCGAGATGTATTGCTTGATGGAGTGATGAATCATGTCAAGGCAGAAGTCAGAAGTAGGGCTTGGTGAACTCGAGCTGGTGATCTGGCTTGATTATCCGACTTGTTCAACTTACGGCGACAGTGTCATATCGAACGCCCCTCTCGTTTCTGTAGTCCATGGACCTTGATCTGTAGCGATGCATGGTTTTCGATGAGCATGTCACTGCCAAGCATGCGCTTCCGAGCCATCTCCCTGCCTGGCTGCATGCGAGCATATGACTCGATGATGAATACGATGCTGCATGCATTGGTTTGAAAGCGATTAACTCACCTATGACTATTCCCTGTGGTGGGGAATTCCAACTGTTGAAGGTCTTAAAGCAGTTTGGGCCGGTGAAGTTCTGGCCCTGGCTCAGGGTCGCGAGCGCCAGGAGACAGAGCAGCCCCAACAGGAAGCTGCTGGTTGTGCGCGCTGTCCTGAGCGAGACACATGGGGCGAGTGCGGGGGCGCATGGCCGGGAACGTGGCATGGCGAGCGTCGGGGTGCCTGGGCAGCCAAATGAGACGACGGACGGCCAGGCAAAGGGGGAGGCAACCTGGACGAAGGGCAAAACGTCTCCAGCCAGGAGAAAGGCGAGCGCGGAAGACAGACCCGCCACAGGTGCCGTTTCGCGTGTGGCGCGTGTCCACCTGACCTGCGGCTGGAGGAACAAAATGCTTGTTGCGGATCGACATCGCCAGGGTGTCGTTGCAGCATCGGCACTGCAGCATCGGCACTGCACCATCAGCACTACAACATCGGCTCTGCACCATCGCGGCGACATGATCACCGTGGCAGCACCGCCGCAACATGATCGCCCCAGCCTGCAGCGCCGCGGTGCTGTGTTGTGCACACAGCCAATGTGTTTTGCACATCCGCCAATGGCTACTCGCCGTCGAAATCGTCGTTTGCTTCGAATGAGAATCCGGCGACCGCAGCCCAGATCCAGCAGCTGCAACCCAAATCAACAACCTCCCCGACTGCTGCGACAGATGATGAGCTCAGCCGTTTCTATCGCCATCCGCCAGCTGCAGCGATCCGTCGTGCCGCTCCATCGATCCGCTGTCGCCCACGAGAGCCACCAGCCTTGAGAGCAGCCGCCGTTCGCCAAGTACTCCATCCAACACCCCGTTTACATCACTCGAGTGATTCCACTTCACCAGTAATACCCCTCTCATCCCTGACATCCACCTGCATCATTCCGAGTCCCTCCGACACCCACACAGCCCAAGTCTGCTGTGTGCCCGCTGTCGCCCCCATCCATCGTCCCCGCTGCGGACACATCCTCTGGATCTCCATCCGCACCATTCCCTCTCATTGTGGCGATTCCTGCGCCCTTTGGTCTTGGCTGTCCATCTCTCTATAGATCCACGATCACTGGGCTTCTGTCTTCAACTTGCCACCCCAATGGCTGCCGACAGCAAGAGCAAATGGGACGGCATACATGCCTGGGAACGAGAGGCCGCCCGAGCGCCAGCAAACCCGCAGCAATCAATTCGGCAGATCAACAATCGCAAGTGCAGCCCACCTCGCCCGGCCAGCGAGCGGCCTTGGATCCACTCCCCCAGCACCGACTCGACTCTGCGACGAGAGCCCTCGCAGCAACATGGCCATGGCTCGTCGGGCAACCACCGCAGCCATGACAGTGACATCGGCAGCCACACTCGTCCCAAGAACAGCGGTGAACACAGCACTCGCTCCGGCTCTCGAGGACAGTACATTGACGACCATGGCCATGCGGACCACCAGCATCATCGAGAGAGCAAGCACCACCACCGCTCCAGTCGCCACGACCCTCACCACGCCAGCCCAGACTATGATATCGATGGCCGCATCACCAACGGATATCGCAATCGCTCTGGCCATCGCAGCGACCCCATCAACTCGGACTTGAACGATGATATACTCGCCGACCACTCCGGAGCACTACGGCACCACCACGAGCCGCATCGGCTGTCGGGATCGCTGGAGAGCCCCCGACGGACCCGCCCGCAGCATTACATCCGTCACGACGATCGCCATTCTCGTTCCTACGACGACCAAGCTGGTCACTCCATCGACAGCCGCCGTCATCCGCACGACGACCAGCGCTCGGATTTGCAGTGGCCATCTCCAGACCGGGTATCACGAGTGCAAGCGATTCCCAGTCCCAGCGGCTCCCGATCCATCGTCGGAGCTGCCAGTCGAAACGAAAGGGATCGCTGGCATCACGATGCGCACAACTCGGATCTCTACCATCCCAGCGATCTCCTCACCAGCACCAACGATCTCCTCACCAACCCGGCTCGCAGCCCCGATGCCAGCAGTCGCTATGCACACAGCCCAAAAGCAAAGAAAACCGTCCGATGGTCCGAGTCCGATCCTCCGTATGCACAAGCCCTGCCTCGATCTGCGTCACCAACGAGCCAACCCAGCACGGCCCACCATCGTCCTCACAGCCCAGACAAGCCTGCCATGAGCCAGTACTCGGCATCGCCAACGTCCCAGCGCAGAGTCGAGGCACAGCGGGGCGATCCCACCCGAATATGCATCACAATCACACGAACGGATGCTCCGCACAGCCTTGCCGTTGGATCGGAGCACTCGCCCAAGCACAGCGATGCCCCATCGTCGCAGCGGGGACCCAGAGCACGGCCTATCGAACGAGAACAGGCTTACTGGAGACGCAAGCAGCGCTCCCCGCAAAGGCAGCTCGGCGATGGAGACAGGAGCGACCCCAATCCCACGAAAACGTCAAGGACAGTACTTGCGCATGCATGGGAGGAGTGTGATGGTGGGCCACAGGCAACGGGAGAGTCTCGGATCCACGGAACAAGTGCTCGTCCGGGACACTCTTCTTCCGGTGTCGACCGCCAGAAAGCATGCCCGGACGACGACGAGGCCGGCGAACCGCTGCCGGCAACCGAGCATCTGAACTGGGCAGACGAGTGGGAAGAGATGGATTTCAGCCAGAAGCCTGTTTTCGAGTGACCAGCCAATACAGTGCCCTCGGTGCTGGAGCAATGCAATGGCACTCTGCGGGTCGATCGAGACCTTGTCTGGACAGGCGCATAACCACTCCATCGAGCGTCTGCGGCATGGGTCGTTGGGGATGGCTTCGCCCCTGGCCCAGGATTCGTGCATTCCCACTTCTTCCTCCATCTCCAGTTCGACATCGCTCAAAATCTCGCATCGCACATCATGGCTGCCAGTGTCCATCTATCAACCGACATGGCTCGACCGATCATCAGCAGCCACAGCCCAGACATCTTCGCCGTCATCTGCTGCAACGACAGCTTCCAACTCACACTCGATCTCAGCACCATCAAGATTCTGCTCCAGGTGTGCAAACGAGTCCAGCCTCTCCTGAGCTCCAAGGTGACCCGCTTCCACACCTGGTGCCAGATTTCAGGGCTGTGTCATCCAGATGGATCTCTGCGGATCGGTCTTACACCCAGTGACCAGATTGCCCTCTCGCTGCACTGCAAGGATCCAGTCACAGCCGACCGATCCTGGCTCGTTGGTCTGGTGGACCGGGACAACGCTCCTGCCTCGTATCTACTGGCTCGGACCATCCAGCTCGATCTCAACCGATGGAGGTATCTGCTCGAGTTCGAGCGGGCGGACCAACAAGAGGATATCTTCCACCTCTTCGATGCGGCAGCCAATGCGAACCATGCGATGGCACAGTTCCACCTGGCTGGATGTCACCTCCATGGCCATGGAGTCACCCAAGACCACATCAAAGCTGTCGAAATGTATCGCAGTCTTGCAGACCGAGGAATGCCACAGGCTCAAGTCGCCCTCGGTCGATGCTTTGATAATGGCGAGGGTGTCGATCAAGACTTCACCACAGCCATCGAGTGGTATTCCAAGGCTGCCAACCAAGGCAGTGACGACGGTCGACTCCATATCGCATTCCTCCGTGGCTGGTTCTCATTCATGGGCCATGGCGTCGAACAGAGTGATGCCGATGCCCTCCGATACTGGCTAGAGGTCAACACCAACTCCCGCGATCTCGTCCACAAGTCTGTCGCCACTCACATGGTTGGCTGGATGCACTACCTTGGCCGGGGCACCGTGCGTGACGAGCAAAAGGGCATCAAAGTCATCCGAGACAACCAGTCTGATGAGTTTCCATTTGGAGACAAAGAGTGCCTGTCTGGCTGGTATTTGGCTCCATGCAGCTCACCCGCATCTCGCAAGTATTTCGAGCTGTGCCAACTTGGATCGGAACAGAGCTGGCTGTGCAAGCACTTGATGGCTGTGTGTCTTTTCGATGGATTCGGAACCGCCCAGGACCAGCCACGGGCAGCATATATCTTTAAGCAGCTTGCTACCGACGACCACACCGACAGCCAGTTCTGGACTGGAATGTGCTACTATTGGGGACAGGGAGTCGCTGACGACAATGACGCAGCAGTTGAGTGGTTCCGAATGTCGGCCGAGCAAGGAAATCAGTATGGGCAGAACTACCTTGGGCTGTGCTACTATTATGGCCGGGGAGTCACCAAGAGCATCGACACCGCTGTCTTTTGGTACCAAAAGTCTGCGAGCCAGGGAAACCAAGAGGCCATCAACAAACTCAAGATCATCGGCAAGTGGTCTTAATTCCCCGATCGTCTCCCAACAGCAATATCGACCCACTGAACGTATCAGCAAGCCGGGCAGCCAAACGGGCAGCATGTACCAAGCGCTCGGGTACCAAGACTCAGTGGACTTGCAAAGTAGTTTCGATCAAACCCCTCGATCGAGTTGTGACATTCAATATATCAAGTATACATCATGGGGCTGCTCCATAACCGTCGTCAATTCTGATCGTCCGTCAAACATTGATATGAACATCGTCCTCAGGAGCGACGGTGCCTTATACTGATGTTCTCGACGATAGAAAGGTCAGCTCGATCCAGACCACTGCCGCCACATGGCACCAGACGAAACAAGCTACATGTTCTGGCCTCTGCAGCATCCAGACTCTCCTCATCGTCTCGGGGATCTCCACCCAACGACAACCGCGACGCCTGTTTCCAATGCCTTTCCAATCGTCCGGCATATGGCTTCAGCCGAACGATACCAGTCGCGCACTTGCATGCCTTGCCAAATGTAGTCTCGGATCGTTCTCGTCAGGCCAAGCAGCCTGCCCACTGGCCCGATGTTCCTGCGGTCGTTTCTGCTCCATTCGAAATGACGGTGCCCGAGGTCGCCAATCAGTTGTCCTGGCTCTTGCGATGAGCCATCTCTACCAAGGTTCTGGATATATCCGCGAGTCAGCACCAGATGTAAATTTGCCTTTGGATGACCAGCTTCGGCAGCCTTCCCCAGATAGAGGATGATTTGCTTGAGGATGGCTTCCTGCTCGAACTCGAGCAGATACCTCCATCGGTTGAGATCGAGCTGGATGGTCCGAGCCAGTAGATACGAGGCAGGAGCGTTGTCCCGGTCCACCAGACCAACGAGCCAGGATCGGTCGGCTGTGACTGGATCCTTGCAGTGCAGCGAGAGGGCAATCTGGTCACTGGGTGTAAGACCGATCCGCAGAGATCCATCTGGATGACACAGCCCTGAAATCTGGCACCAGGTGTGGAAGCGGGTCACCTTGGAGCTCAGGAGAGGCTGGACTCGTTTGCACACCTGGAGCAGAATCTTGATGGGCTGAGATCGAGTGTGAGTTGGAAGCTGTCGTTGCAGCAGATGACGGCGAAGATGTCTGGGTTGTGGCTGCTGATGATCGGTCGAGCCATGTCGGTTGATAGATGGACACTGGCAGCCATGATGTGCGATGCGGAGGAGTGGGATGCGTTGAGAGCACAATGGCGATATCCAGGCGATGAGACGAGATGGAACGAGATGGGCGGAATTGGAGAGTGGCACAGCCACCAAGCCAGGGACATGGTTGGATCCGCTGGATCGTGCGCCAGCCAATCACTTTCCAGCTCTGGTCTGGATCTCATCCACCCCCGCTGTACGAGCAGCTGCCCTGCCATCTCACACAGCGACATGGCCGGCCGCTCAAGCACGCACGATGTATTATGAAACAAATGGATGCCTTGCTTGCTTGGGTGCTGCCCATGCATTCGAGCGACCGCGGTCTCAGCCAGTATCCGAATCCATGGTCCTTCCTGTGTCACAACGGGGTGGTGATTTATCGCTCATGGTGGCTCTAGTTTTGGGCTGTGTCTGGTCCAGTTCTTGACGTACACGCTCGTTGATACTCTCCGTGTCTAGCCATTCAAAGAAACCGCATCCAACGACCCGGATCTTGCCTCTGTTGCCGATGAGATCGCTTGAGTACTTATCCATGTCTTTGAGACCAACATAGATCTTCTCCTCAGTGTCGAATGGCTCCGACTCGGCGGCAGTTTGAGATGCCGGACAGCTATAAAAGTACCTCCCAAAAGTCTTTTCGGATCTCACGACAGGCCGCAGGTCGGTCTGTATTCCACATTTGCAAACGGGGATCGACCGCTGGTAGATCGGCCGCGCCATGCGATACGTGATGTTGATACGGGTGGTTCTGGCGATGGCGTGTGGAATAACAGGATCGACATTTGACGGGATCGAATGCTTGTACTCTTCCTGGGTCCGCCGCCAAACGTAGATATCTAGTGTTAGTGTCCAGCAGCCCTGTCTGCCTCTGTCGCAGCAAAGATCTCACGGACGATATACTCGATTCACAGGCTCTGACAATGGCGCGCCGATGATCATCCCACCTGCGTCGTCGGAAGCATCATTAGCAACGAGTTGTGAGGCAACACGACGTTGTACGTTTGATGAAGGACGCCGGGCCGGCCAACTCTTTGGAGACGGAACACGCGGCCACACCCGAGACTAAGCGAGGCAATGGTTGCTCGTGGCCCGAGGATAGTGAGCTGTATAGAGCATGTCAAGTCAAGAGCAGTGGCGATGGCAGTATGAGAGGCAAATAGTGGGAATCCCTGCGGTCAGCCGCCCAGTGCGGGTCGATGCAGCCGGTTGCAGCGCTTACCCTGTCAGTGTGCGGACCCACACCTTCGGCTGCTCCGCGATATGCATTCACAAGCGCAATGTTTGCCTGCCATGGCCCTGGGTGTTCGTCGGGGTGCCGTCCTGTTGGAGAAGCTTGATCCCGCTCCTCGAGCACTTGGTTGACCTTTTGCTCCACTAGCTCTCGGACAAGCTGCATGTCCGGATTGAAGTAGCGCATCGTCTTGCGACGGCCCGAGTCGTACCATGGAATGCTTGGGTCATAGGTATTGCGCTCAGCATCAAGGTAGGATGCCGTCAGATGGGGCGATTCGACTACTGGAGGATTTGGCAGTGTCCGCCGGTGAGCTTATTCGCCTTGCTGGCGCAAAACAGTACCACGACACTCATCCAGGCTCGCATCTCGCAGCAGCACTTGCGGTGATTTGAGCCGCTTCAGGTGGCTCACCTTTGTTGGCCAAGACAAATCGACCGTGCTCATATCCCTTTGACTCCTCAAGCAGACTCGCCAGCAGTGTCTCGGCAAGCCCGCTGTCGAGAAAGTTCAGAAAGAGGACGCAGGGCACATGCTCGTGGATGTTCTTGGCCGTCACCAGGATCGGCTTTTGCGCTCTCGCCTGAGGCTGCCACCGCAGCATCGAGAGCGCATTGGGCAGCACCACTGGGGGCAGCGAGTCATCCATCGGAGCATCCATACGGCCAGCCGCATCAGGGTGTCCTCGGCGATCCGCCGGCTGCTCCGAGCCATCATGCACTCGATCGGGCTCAGGGGCTGCTACTGGCGGACTGTCCGGCTCAGATCCAGAGTTCCTTGGTCGCTTCACTAGGAACTGGTCGATCCGGGCTGTGTCTCGACGCCGCTTCAGACCCGCAAGACGAGGAGCAGCTGTCGGCGCGGATCTGTCGCTCGACAAGATGGCGTCGATAGCGGCGTCGACGCTGCCTCGGTGTTTGGTCAGCACCTTGGCGAGCTCGGAGGGTGTCGCCTCTTCAAAGAGCGAGCACAGGGTTGCCAGTCCAGAGTCGAAGTCGAACGCAGAAGCATGCTGGGAACCGGGTAACAGCGACATGAACCAAGGACGAGTGAGATCGAGAGCAGGACGGTGATCTGTGGATGGACGACGAGGCGATCCGTCTGGAGGGACATCAATCAACGATGGGGTGAGCAGAAGGCTGCCGCGGCGGACAGTCTCAGCAAGTGGCTGCAGCGAATGTGACGGAGGATGTGTCGGCGTTGGATCGCAGGCGAAGCGGATGGACACCAAGCAGCGCAAACTTCGCAGTCGATCTGGCGTGGAAAGACAAGGACATGCACGGGTTCCCACACCAGCACCAGCATTAGCACCAGCACCAGCACCAGCACCAGCATTAGCACCAGCACCAGCATTAGCACCAGCGGCAGTGCGTTCCCACCGAATGGTCCGCCGCCACAAATGCCTGACTGCCACAGACGTCTGCAAAGAGAGTTGCGAACCTTCGCCCCTGGACCTCCTGGGAGAATTTTCGGCTTCTGATTGGAAGGTCCGAGACATGCCGCCGGACTGCCTGCTTGTTGCTTGCTCGGCTCAAGACGGCTGCTCCCATTCCGTGCTGGCAATAGAACGCCATCGAGCGAGCAAATAAAGTCATCGATCAGGCAATATAAAGTCAACGAGCAGCTATCCACATTTGCGCCATTCTTTGCGTCGGCCTGCCCGAGAATAACAGTCAAGCTCGCTGCCACTCCCACAAGATCCCCTGAGAAAGTACCTCCCAGCCATGTTTCCACAAGGCGGCGATGGCTCCGCTCGAGGTGTATGTGCCCCGGGAGCGCATCGTCTGGAACTGCCTTGCACATGGTCCTGTCGCTGCCTGCATTGCCGGTGCTGTTTCCAGGACCCGCCTCGGCACTTTTCTGTCGATGGGACATATGCTGATTGTGTCAACGGGACATACATTCGGCCCTTCTCAGGACCATCATCCCTCGGATCCACACTCCCATTACAATGTTCAATTTTCGAATGCGAACCCGCCCCAAAACGACGCGGCGCAGTATCCGGCAGCGACGCCGTATCAACAGAGCAGCTTTCCTCCAAGCAACCAAGGCATAGACCTGCATCATCCCATCTCGCAGTTTCCCCCGCCCGCTGCGTCGAGCTCCCGCTTCCAGCAAGCTCCGCGGAGGACAACCGTCCAGAAAATCAAGACCCAGAACGGCAATCTTGTGGTTGAGCTGCCTGTTCCCAATCGGTATCTGGAGCTCTGTGGCCGCACCGATGGCCGAGAGTTCACCCATCTGAGGCAAGTTCCACCTGAGTTGATCAGCCAAGCCCGGCAGATGAGTGCGGGTCAATCCATCGCTTTGAGGGACCTCGTCGAGAATGTGGCAGCCACTAGCTAACGGCCCCGCTCCTGCGTCGATCACTGCCGTTGATAGATACACCGCCGTGACTTGCGATCCCGATCAGTTCTGTCGCCCAGAGGCCGGCTACAACCTCAGGCCGCGGATGTTTGGCCGAGACACCGAGCTCTTTATTGTCATCACCATGTAATGTCGTGGTCGCCACCGCCGCACTGAGATCCATCGCTCGCTTATTACTCGATGGGCATCACGGTCATTGTGCTACTGCGACCTTGGTTTTGGCGGTTGTTGCTGTTTCTCAAGCTGATTGCGCGGCTTTCGAAACTACAGGTACAACGAAGACGATGTCCTGTTTGCAAAGTCCATGTGCAGCGTCATGAAGAATATCGCATATCTTTGCAGCGACAAGTGCCGAAAGTCCTGGGGCCCGAATGGATGGACCAACGTCGTGGTCTGCATTGTGGCAGACGGAAGAACAAAATGCCATCCGCAAGTTCTGAAGCTGCTGACGCTCATGGGCTGCTACAACGAGGCTGCCATTGATATCGCCAAGGCTGTCAATCAAAAGAACCCCACCACAGCGCATCTGTTTGAATTCACGACCCAAATCGTCGTTGATCGCGACATGAGGATCCGCAGCCACCGGGATGGGCTGGTGCCCGTGCAGGTATCCTGATGCGATGCAGTACTCCGATCTGTGCCAGCGGGGGAGCGATATCCGTCCGCCTATCATATATGTCCGTCCGCCAGTCTTCCCAAGACACTTGCTGTCTATGATGGGTGTCTGGATCAGCAGGCGCCGCTGGATCCATGTCATATCGCTGTTTGAACAGGGCTGTCAGAGTAATCCATGTCTGTACTTTGGCCGCAGGTCCTGTTTTGTCTCAAAGAAAAGAACGCCAAGAAGGTAAGACCGCTGCGACACCGATTTGGAACTCGCTTGTCTGTGTCGACAACGTGTGAATCGGGCTGACGCTGTCCCCGTCCGAAAGATCAATAGCCACAGGTGGTTCTTCAATGCGTTCGGGCCGGTCATCAAACCGAACGTTTGTGTGCTCCTGGATGTTGGCACCAAGCCCACTGGTCGATCCATCTACTACCTATGGCGTGGTGAGCATCCTTTCCAACTCTTCGGCGCTGATCAGGACTTGTCTCTGCCGAGCATGAAAGTGCAAATGTGCGTGCTGGAGCATGGACGATTCTGATTCTGATTCATGCTTGTCCCAGAGTTTGACCGCAACAAGCACGTCGGCGGCGCTTGCGGAGAGATCCGCGCCGAAGGCGGAAAGGGATGCTCCAACTTTTTGAATCCGTTGGTGGCATCCCAAAACTTTGAGTACAAGTACGTCTTTGTCTGTTGCCATTCGCTGGAAGCCGGTCTGGGTCAAGCCAACTTACACCGATGTGGCCCTCCAACTCGCCGATGGTGGCCATAGGATGAGCAACATTCTGGACAAGCCACTCGAGTCTGTCTTTGGATACATCCAGGTTCTGCCCGGAGCATTCAGTGCCTATCGCTACTCGGCTCTGCAAAACTCGTCGCCCAACACGGGCCCACTGGCATCGTACTTTCGAGGCGAAGCCCTCCATTCCGAGGCAGCCGATGTCTTCTCTGCCAATATGTACTTGGTGAGGATTCATACATATGGTCGAGACAGCGAATTGGCGTGTAAGACGAAAAGTAGATGAATGAGTTGGGTGGAGCGGCGGGTCCAAAACAACAACGGTATTGACGCTCGCTTGTATATCCACCAGGCCGAAGACCGTATCCTGTGCTTCGAGCTCGTCACCAAAAGGAACGAGGCATGGCTGCTTCGGTACTGCAAGGTACGATAACCAGCCAATCGATGACGCTCCCTGGTATCCCCTTGCGCTCTGCGCTTCTGCATGTGAGTCAGGTGCCTGTAACACTTCTGACTCTCTTCGTTTATGTGGTCCACTAGTCCGCCAGCGCCGAGACCGATGTACCATCCAGTCTGCCTGGTAAGGTTCACGACACACCCGTATCACAATGAAGTTTGCCTGGCTGTGTGGCAACGATGCTTACATTCCCCTCATCGATCTAGAACTGGTGTCGCAGCGCCGCCGATGGCTGAACGGGTCGTTCTTTGCTGCCGTGCATTCCATCACCAACTACCCCATGTTCTTCCGGTCCAACCACTCCATCCTACGCAAGCTCATCTTCACCTTCCAGACGTTGTACAACATAATCAATGTCATCTTTAGTTGGATCACCATTGTCGGTATTGTGCACAGCAGGCCTTGCTTTGTGTCCCGCAGGAGCATACGAGATTCACACCAAGCCCTCAAATCGAGGCGAGCACCCCTCTGACGCTATCCACCCCTACTTGATTTCCAGGGCAGCTTCTATTTGACCTTTTGTAAGCCATGGTTGCAACTGGCGGGCCGTTGGACAGTGTGAATTCTGGAAAGGTGGTTGCGCATGGCCACGACACTTTGGTCTGCCAATGGCTTCTGGAACTGACTCGTTGACATTCTATTCGTTTAACAGACTTCCTGTTCGAGGGGGTATACTACAGCGATCCTTTTGCCGGACATGGCCCAGTCATATTTCAAGTTGTAACACAGGTCTATCTTGCCGCAATCGTGATCCAGTTCATCTCATCCTTCGGTAGGTGTGGGCGATGGTCGGATTCAGTGAATATCCCGGCGCGCTCAGGACGAGTCAGCGATTTGAGCAAAGGTCTCGGCAACATGGTCTGAGTGCCCCTTGATGTTGCTCACAGGCAATCGCCCACAAGGATTCAAGCTGCTTTACTACGCCTTGCTTGTCATCTGGTCGATCATCATGGGCTTCCTCCTGTTTATGGCGGGCTACACTGTCTATGTGGTTATTCCAAAGACCCTCGATGAGTGGCGCGACATTGGCTCGCTGATCAACCAGCCCACCTTCCGCGACCTTGTCATCAGTCTGGCCAGCACCTATGGACTGTATTTTGTGGCCTCATTCCTGTATTTGGACCCGTGGCACATGTTTACGTCGATGGTTTCATATCTGGTTTTGCTGCCGATGTACGTCAACATCTTCATGATCTACGCATGTAAGTGGCTTGTCGATCCTTCCCCTTGATGAACGCACGCGACATACTTTGATCGGCCTGGTCTGCGTCCGCTAAGACTCACTTTGCCCACAAACCCACACGGATCTGCGCATCAGTCTGCAATCTGCATGATATCAGCTGGGGCACCAAAGGTAAGCGTTGTCGCACTGACGAGGCCTGCGATTCACCCACCATGGGGTCTTCGGGCTTTGTGAAGACAGTTTGTTGGACCACCTCAGCACCAATGTTGACAAATGGGGTGTATATCCAGGCGACAACGGACCAGGGGGCTCCTCTGGACCGTCTGTTCCTCTCCAGGTAAAAGGACCCGATGTCACTGTCGAAGTCCCCATGCCCGACGAGACCCCCGAGGAGATGGACAAAAACTATGCTCGGCTCATGGAGGATCTCAACCGGCCCCAAGAAAGGGTCGCCGCCAAGGTCGACGCCAAAACCAAGAACGAGGACTATTTCCGGCTCTACCGAACAAACGTGGTGCTGGCGTGGATGCTCACCAACGTCGTCCTGGTCATTATCTTTACGACCCCGGCCATCACCGATCTGATGGTCCGTTCGAACCGCGGAGCCAGCCCTGTCCGACGCACCATGAACCCGTATCTGACGTTCCTGTTCTGGTCGGTGACGGGCCTGGCCGCAATCCGCTTCCTGGGCAGCATCCTGTACTTGCTCAGTTGGATCGGAAACTTGGCCTGGGATCTGTGCTGCATCCGCAACAAGCGATTCACTCCCCGAGCTTCCCGAGCTTCACGAGTTTCAATCAACCCAAATGCGCCCCCGGGCGACAGGTATTTGATTTGTGATGCGGACGATGTCATGAGAGGGCGGCCAAGTGCGAACAGCGTCTGCATTCAAACCAGAGGCCCAGCAAATGCCTCTGCAAGCATATCAGGATTGACACCTTCTTTTCATGCCAACGATCCACGACCTCATGACTCAGCGACAAGCCATTTGGTCCTTGAAGATATACCCATCCATACCCATCATGGGATTCAAGGACTCGCCGGTCACTTCAGCACGGCAGTGGCCGTTAAAGAAGCTTGAGATGTCCCGTAACCTTGTTGACCAGACTGACCGGAGCTGTGCATGGAGGATTCCGGACTCGGTGTTATGGCGATGCATTTCTTGAGAAACACGATCCCAAAAGCACTGCCACGAACTGGCTGAGGAAAGGTGGTGGGCAAGCGAGGCAGGCTGATCGAATTTGCGGTGTACCTGGGCCGACGGCAAGGACCGTCATTGATCCGGCAGCAATCTGAGTCCGGCCGGCGTCTTCGATGGTTTCGGCAACGAGGCCCTCGGCACGGGCACGCTGTTGGAGCTGCAGGCTGAAACGACATTATTGGCCATGAATGTGTGAGAGGTGTTCGCAGGCGGGAACTGCCCTCTCATTCGCAGCTTTGAGGGAAGCGCAATACTCGAGCGTCTGGAATCAAGGGCACCGACACTTACAGTTCTTCCTGTGAGCTTCCCTTCAAAGCGACCTTGGCGCATCCAGTCTCTTCCCAGTGACGGAGCGCCCGCTTGTAGACATGCCGCAGGACATCGACGCTAAGCACAGCGGCATGACAGCACTGACCGACGAAACGCAGATCGGTCGGTTCATGGAAGGCCAATCGAGACAGGCTCGGTCAGTTTGCAGCTGTGAATGAACTCAGTCGTATCACTCGGCTTCTATTCACTTGGATCCTTTCCATCGAATGATCGGTCGGGCTCCGGATAGATACCTGAGCAACCATCTTGCCCTTGGTCATGCCGAGGTCGGTGCGGACCACCAAAACCATTTTGAATTCCTCGTTGTAGTTGTATCCTTCGGCGCCCCGGGCCAGGGTGTCAAGGTCGGCGCTGCTCAGGCCACCATACTCGCCCTCATCGCCATCGTCATCGTCATCGCCATCGTCATCGTCGTCAGTGCCATCGTCAGTGCTATCGTCGCCATCTCGCCCATCTTTGACGGTGCGACTGTGGCTCGCTGGCTTGTCGCTTGGATAAGCGAGACCGAGCTGTGGATGCACGATAAAATCGGCAAGGATGCATTCAGCTTCGTATCGGCATCGCTGCCGCACCATCGGATGGGATCAATGCAATTGGTTTGCAGCGATCCATCACCCAGCCCAGCTTACCAAACTGCATCGCTGCGCCAGCACGGCCGCAGCCAGCCCCAGTGCACATCCTCCCGCAAGAAGCAAAAGATCTCGGTGGAATCGCCCTGTGGGAGTCATTGTCGACACTGTCGATGCTGTCGTTTCTGGGATTGAATAGAGGCAGTCGCAGGACGATCGCAGGACGATTGCAGGACGATTGCAGGGCGATTGCAGGACGATTGCAGGGCGATTGCAGGACGATTGCAGGGCGATTGCAGGACGATTGCAGGGCGATTGCAGGACGATTGCAGGGCGATTGCAGGACGATTGCAGGGCGATTGCAGGACGATCGCTTGAGCATAGCCACAGTGGCGGTGCAGGACGAGTGCTGACGTCACTGGGTGCGCCACAGCGCAGTCGTCTTTTTTGCTTGCACTTTCGAACTCAGCCAGCCCAACCCACACCGACCAAACAGCGCCCTCCTGAAGTTGCAGCCCATCGACCAACTCGACGGACAGCGCATCCGCAGAGCCCCCGTAGATTCTCTCCATCTCCATCTCCCCTCGCCCTCGTCCGACGCCATGGTCCGCCCCCGAGCTCGCAGAAAGACCCGCAACCCCGGCACCAAGACCACCCGCAAGCAAAAGAACCGATACGACATCTCGTTTGCCGGCGTGCATCCGCTCGTCCAGAAGCACTGGGACTCCAAGCTGACGCTGAAGCAAAACTACGAGCGTCTGGGTCTGCTGTCGTCGCTGAACGGCACCACGGGTGGAGCCGAGATGGTACCGCCTTGCGGGAGCGGCAGCTCCACCGACACCGCCCCGGCTATCCAGGCTACCGTTGTTGAGGAGGACGACCCATCGTATACCCCGCTCGAGGGCCATTTGACGCTAGACCCTCGCCCGGCAACGATCGGCACCATCATCTCCCGCCGCAACGATCCCGGCTACGCAGTCGTGACCACGGTTGCGTCCGTCGACTCGGAGATCCCCAAGGCCACCAAGAAATTTGGCCACGTCACGGTCCATCCGAAAGATAGCCTGGCTGCCCAGCTCATTGCCGCCTTCGAAAAGGAGGCAGCCAGCGCCGTGCGATTAGAGCGCAAGACCTCTGAGCAGGAGGGCAAGTTCATGCTGGACCTTGTTAAGAAGCACGGTGACGACTACGCGGCGATGGCTCGGGATATGAAGCTCAACCCCTATCAGCTCACCGAGGGCCAGTTGCGAAAACGCTGCGAGCGGGCTCTCAAGTCCCGGAAGTGATCTTTTGTCGAAGGACTGATATGACCCGGACCTGCAGCCGAAGTTTCGGTGGCATTGATGGGGGGACAGCGACCAATCGGAGCCTTTAACGCCTGCTGGGGCCGATATCTTCATCACCTGCATCATTCACAACACAGCCATCATTGACCACCCATCAACACCTGCGCCCTGGCGCTGTCCCTCGGATGCCTGTTTTCCTGCGAATATCCTCGGCCCGTACATCTGCGATTCCCTCGGCCCTGTGCGTACCGCAAGCACGATCGACCTGTGCATCTGCTGGCAGCAGATCGGAATGCAACAAGTCGTTGCCAGCAGCCACCAGCTTGCAGCGTTTGTGCCCAGGATAGAATAGAGCGCTGCGGATCAGGACATTTGTGGTCCCTCTCATGCCCAAAGCCTGAATACAGTTCGCTCTCAAAAGCAAACCACCCAATGCAACCCCAGCATGATTGCGCTCAGACACCAATAGGCGGTGACAGTGGGCCACGAAGCGTCGTGGTGATCACTGCGCGGTAATTACGGGAATCGACCAAAGATTTCAGGGGGGGATGATGCCTCGTATTGTATAAGAATTGTAATGTGATGATGACAATGACGGTGGCGACAAAGGTCAAGCACGGGGGTGAGAATGGAGAGCACTGAATGACTGAAAGATTTCGTGGGAGGCAGTGCGCCAGTCGAGCGAGCTGAGATGATTGAGAGTTGAGTGGGTTGAGCTGAGCAAGGTGTATGGGCGTGGCTGGGCGCTTCAGAAGCGACCAGCGGGTGTCGGCAGAGAGAGAGAGAGAGAGAGAGAAGAGGGCGCGGGAGAGTGACAAGTCGGTCGGTGTTTGGCGTGAGCAAACCCAAAAAATACACAGTAATCATACCGAAAATCAAGCAAGCGGGCATTCCGATGCCGGCTGGCAGAGACAAAATATCAACCATGAGGACAACAGCAAAGCAAACTATAGCAACTCAAAGCGATGGAAAGGCAAAGGCAAAGGCAGGGAAGGAAGAGAGCGTAAAGTACGGGACGGTGATTGAACGAGAGCAGTGATACGAAAAGAAAGCAGGGCGGCGTGCGTGTGAACGTGGGGGGGGGGAGGGGACATTGTCGGCAGATCGACGATGGGGCAGCGCCCCGACAGCCAGCAAATACCAACGAGACAAATGATTGTGTTAGGGATGAATATAGAAAAGATAATTAGAAGGGCAAGCTACCGATCCTGCACCTTGACCCTTGCACAGACCAAGTCGATGGCGTGGGGCTGTCAGCCAGGGCTTATTGGTTCTTGAGCCCGTTTGCATACTCCACCCATGCCTTGATTTCGGATAGCGCGCCTCGGCAGTAGATCACAACATCGCCGTCGCTGACGCGCATGATCGCTTCGCGGTCCGAGCCCAGGCGCGGCCGGAGCTGTGCTTCGTACTCGGACGGGTTTGCGCGGAAAACATCGTCGTTTACTTCGAGGAACTCGATCCGAGTCTTCTCCGGCTTGAGCTCGATCGCAATCACCAGATCCGCGCGAGTGGACGAGCTCTCCTCGGCGGGCTTGCACCAGCAGATCAGGTCGTGGAACAGGAACCACTTGAAGTCCTTGCCGGCAGTGCGGCAGACACCGTACACCGCCGTGGCACCACCTGCTTCGATTTCCTTCTGGGCTTTGTCGTTGTAGCCGATGAATCGGTCCGAGTAGACCTTCTTGCCCAGGTAGCGCATCTCAAAGAGCGGGCTGGAGTGGTCGCTGATGATCTTGTCTTTCTTGCCGCCCACACTCCACAGCACATCGACGCGGCTGGCCTTGGACAGGCTGCCCTTGAGCTCCACGACTTTGAGGACCTTGAAGGTGGTCTCACGCAGCAGTCGGTGGTTGGCGTTGATGTACTCGCCGCCGGCCGAGCAGTCGAGCTTGCGAATGACGTTGTGGATGATCTGGAACCCCTTGCTCAGCTCCTCGGCCTTGCGCTTGTTTTCGTTGCATTCGTACACACGCTGCTTCATCTCCTCCGTGGCTTTGAGCAGATCGACGTGGTCCGGGTGATCAGGGGGGGTGTATTCGAGGAGCTGGTCCAGCAGAAGCTTGTATCGGGGCAATCGCTGCACCGGCAAGATCAGATACGACTGCAGACTGATCTGGGTGTGTTCCGGGTCGAGCTTGGCCTGGGACATGAACGCCTTGAACTTTTTGGCAACCCGTCTCATGGAAACCGTGCTGCTGCTCGAGTCGCGATTGCTGAGGCTGTTTGGATAGAAGGGCTTGGATTTTTCGGCTGCGATGGTGTCGACCTGAACGATAAAGCTGTTGGCGCCGTCAAATTTGTTGTAGTAGTCCGAATACATCTTGAAGTACGGGGCAACCAGCAGGAAGGCGGCGCCAAGACACTGAGGATTCTCTCCGAGACGGGCTTCGAGTTGAGGCAGGAGGGTTCTGCGCAGCCAGAATCGAGCAAGAGCAAGGGTGAGTCGGTGCGGGATCAGATCAAAACGAAGCGAGGCCGAGTTCGGATGATTTGGAATCGGTCCATTGGGGCCGCATGGGTCAGCCTACGCAGCACGGCTACACGCAACAACGGTAGCGACGGCATTTCGCAGACATTCGCAGACATTCGCAGACATTCGCAGGCATTCGCAGACATCGGCGACGCCAGGGCACTTACCCTTGGTGGAAGAGCTGGATCATCTGGATGTTGGAGAACACCGTCACAAATTCATCTCGGCTCAGAACCTCGTTCTCATGGTTGATCATGCTTTCGAGGGGTTTGACATAGACCTTCATCAGGGACTGTAGCTGCTGGACGTAGGTGCGCTCGGTGCTGCATATCTCGGCCACGATCTGCGCGCGCCGCTCGGGTTTGTCCTTGTGCTTGAGCACCGTAATCGTCGCGATGGACTCGGTGTCGGAAAAGTTGTTGAGGGTCGACTGGCTTGATGAGAAGTTGGACGAGAAGTTGGACGAGTCCGATCGCGTGTGGCGCATGTTGGGAAACAGCTCGCTGATGGTCGAGCGAGTCGTCTCGATCGAGCTCAGCGACGGCGCCCTATCGTCGCGCAACTTGATACGGCTGTCGAGATCGTGAAGATCAAGCAGGAAGACAAGCAGCCGCTGCAGATGGGTGACGTCTAGCGAGCGGTTGGAGGACTGGGTGCGCTGCGAGTCTCCAAACGACATTGAGACATCTTCGAGGACGGTTACGGATCGGGTTGACACATTCGGCATCCACAGCACCGCGTTAGTGAAATGAAGACACGACACAACGACACAACGACACAACGACACAACGACACAACGACACAACGAAAGCGGCCACGCGGGTCGTAATGCCAGACATACCTGATCGGAAAGAGGACCGCTTCGAGCCGCTAGGGCCCACAGACTCGCCCTCGCTGGACGAGACCGTGTTGACGGAGCGGCTGGATTGACGGTCCAGACTCAGCGTCCGAGTGAGATGGAATCTCGGCAGCTCCGCAGATATGTCGTCGTCCAGGGTGGGTGCGCCATCGGTCATATTCACGCTGTCCATGACTTCTTCCTCGATGGTCTTGCGATAGTGCATCGAGGAGGTGATGGTCATCGATTTGATCAGAGGCTCGGTCAGCCGCGAGAGCGATGGATCGAACAGGTTGCCCTCGATGTACAGCAGCTGGAGATTGGATCGGAGCACCCCGAGCGAGGGAGGCAGGAACTGCAGTCGGTTCCTGCTGAGCCACAGGGTTTGCAGATTGACCATGTGTGTGAAAAGGCGAATGTCTGAGGCGAGAGAAGGTTGGGAAACGAGCACGTGAACATCGTTTACCGTGCGAGCGAGGTGTTTCAGTACCGGAGAGCATTAGGTGTTATGGAATGCATGTGTATACAAACGACATTGATTCGAGCCGATGGCGCATGTCCCCGCATGTCCCCGCATGTGCCAGTACTGTTGCTCCCACCACCGCGCCACTCTCTGCAACAAACACTCACGAAGATGAGTCAGCCGGTTCTCGCTCAGGTCCAGAACCTGCAGCTTCGACAGAGCCCCAAGCTCGAGCGGAACCGTCTCGAGCAGATTCGAGCCCAAATAAAGCTCCTCGAGAGATTCGCTCCTGAGCCGGATTTCGGTCGGAAGCCGCTGGATCTGGTTCTGCGAGAGGTCCAGGACTCGGAGCCTCGGAATCGACTGAAATATGGACGGATGGACTTCGGTGAGGCGGTTGCAGTTGAGCTGCAGGACTGTCAGGTTGTTCAGGGGCTGGAGAAGTGTGGGCAGATTCTGGATGTTCCTGAAAGAGAGATTCAAGCTGATGGCGGACGACTCTGTGGTCCAGAGGTCTGCTGAAAGCACCGACGGCCCCAGATCCGGGAGAGGTGGCTTCTAAAAGTGATCAGGATAGAGTCAGGCGTTGGAAGGTGTTAGCAACAGACACAAGATGAAGCACAGATACACGAGGCTATCGCATCGGCCATGGCAGACGTGATGCAGCATCGCGGCTGCGTATGGGGGGAACGCATCCTGATGGTGTCCTGAGCTCCTGTGCGACTCGAGTGGTGCGGCGGTGATTGGCAGAGGAAATAGCCGGTCTTACATTCGAAGGTGATGTTGACCGGTCCGCCTTGGGTTCGTTTAATGTCACTGTACCGTAACTGAGGACGACGCTGTCGACAATGGAGGTGTCCAGGGTGCTCGAGGCGTCGGAGATGATCGAGTAGCGGTCCTCCATCATCGAATCGAGAATCGACTGGACCGACTGAGGAACGATCGAGGTGGGGAGCTGAGAGGACTCGTGCTTGGATGCTGCGGGCTCGACGATTTCATTGCCCGGACGGCCCAAGACGATCGGCGTCACGAGCGAGGTCGATCGAGGCGGAGGAGCAGCCTTGAATGTCTCGGTGCGCTCGGCAAAGAGCTTGTTGATCTCGGGTGGCAAGGTCGCCGGTGGAGGCGACGACCGACCAAGAATGGTCGCTCGCGAGGAGCCTTTCGCGGGGGGAATGGGAGGCGAGTTTCCGCGCTTGAGGCTCGACGATGGGCCGGACTCGGTCTCCAGTGAGGTGTCCGAGTCGATGCTGCCCCGCGAGATATGGCTCAGAACCCGGACGGTGCCGAGGATGTGAACCTCTGCGCCAGTGCCTTTCTTTGCGCTGGGATGTACACGCTGCGCGGAACCCGAGGCCTCGTCGACGGCGTCGGTCGAGGGCACGGAAGCGAGCGGGGACGGCGATGTCGTGAGTGTGGCGGTGGTTGCGTTGCCGCTGCTGCTGCTGGTGGTGGTGGTGGATGTGAATACCGACGTTGATGTTGGCGTCGAGACTATCGGCCCGGCCGACTCGAGCGACTCTGGGCTGTCCTTGGCCGGAACCGGAGGTGGGGCGGCTTCGGAGGTTGGAGGAACATCGGCGTCCGGCTTGCTCTCAGAGGATCGCTTAGAGGCTGCCAGCTTCCGCATCATGATGGCTGAATAGCGACCAAACTGGTTCCGGAGTGCACCAAGCCAGTCCTCCTTCTGCGGCGACATGAGGAAGCGCAGGGCAAGCCCGAGCAAAAGGACAACCAGAACCGACTGCACCAGCTGGAAGACGAATCGCCACAGGACCGACAGCAGCCAGGAGTGAAGCGAAAAGCGTGCGATGATATGAGGGCTTGATGCTGCCGATGCAGCAGCAGCGGCCAGCGACGGCGATGGAGTGGCCAAGACAGACGCCGACGACGAGCTGGATGGACGAACAGCGGCCGGCGATGGCGAAGACGAGAGCACTGATGCCACGGAGGTTGCGACCGTGCGGGCCGACTTTGAGAGCGAGCTGGAGGAACGGGCATCAGGGGTTGGGCTGGACGTTGGTGTTAGGGTCGCATTCTTGGGTATTAGGAGCGACACAACCGAGAACAGCACAGAGGCAGCCAGCGGGCCAAAGAGGATGGACGACAGGAAGTAAACGACGTGCAGCGGATTTGGCCGCAAGACCGGATCGGAGTCCATGGCCGGGCGGGTGCGGGTGAGGGGCAGGAGGAAGAGCAGACCAAGGCCAGGACCAGCGGGGAGGTCAGGAAGACAATCGGCACAAGTCGACCAAACCAGAAAGAGGCCGCGCCGCGGGCAAGCGAGGACGCCCCGATGCAGCGAGGAGGAGGCGAGAGACCACCGAGATCGCACAGCCGTGCGGCGACAAGGGCGCTGCTTGGGTCTGTTGTTGTTGTGGGGGTGACCAAGGCGACCAAGGCGACCAAGGCGGGCAGGCAAGGAGAGCACATGTGTTGGATGGAATGAATGCGTTGGAAGTGCTGGAAGTGTTGGATGGAATGAATGCGATATCGAACAGCGCGGCGATGCCAAGTGCAATGTGGTGAATGTGGCGAGCGGCATACAGAATGTGATATCCAAATGCGATATCCATATGCAATCAATGTGATATCCAAATGTGATTTCCATATGCAATCAGTGTGATATCCATATGCAATCAGTGCGATATCCGGTGCAGTGTCGACAGCCAGGCAACTTCTACAGCAGCCTCTGCCGTTGTCCTTCCCAGGATCGGCGATGTGCTTGGACAGCGCCATGGCAGTCCGCGGCGACCACGCCAAAACGGACCCCCATGCGGACGATGCAGCGGCCCGAGAGCAAGCGCGATCGTGGTGAAGCACATCCGAAATGCCTTTGGAGCAGCTGGTTTCTCCTGGGCCTCTGTTTGCTGTGTTGCTGCGGTAATGCGGTGCGTGTTGTTGGTGTCGTCCCAAGGACATGCCGCCCGAAAGACATGTTGCTCGAAGGACATGTCCCATGGATCTGCTTGTCCGTTTGGCAGGACCAACAAGCGTGCGTGCCATGGCCTCACCCAGCCAACGACCTAACATCCCAACATCCCAGCATTCCAGCAGCATATCCATCGGCAAAGTCAGTCGCTCTATATTGCGATCCCAGCGGGCCGATCCACATCTCTCCATCGATGCCCCGTCGCTGGCGCACTCGGCAGCCCAAATCGCGCTCCACGCACCACCCAGCCATAGACATGCGCATCATGGCGGGTGGTATTGCCGTCCGGTCCTGTTCTGTCCCTGCCCCTGCGCTGTCTTGTGCTGTCCTTGGCCTGCGTTCATCTTGACTTTGACTACAGACAGGTGCTGCCACTCGGGCACCACAAAGCCGTTGCTCACTGTATGCACTCGGCGATGCGCAGGGCATTTTCCAGATCCTCGATCAGGTCCCGCACATCTTCGATGCCGATGCAGAGACGAATCAGATCTTCTGGCAGGTCCCGCTCCTTGCGGACATGTGCTGGGATCGACGCATGCGACATTCGACAGGGCATGCTGAAAGTATATGTGGTGCAGAGGGGGGTCAATCGCGGGATAGTGGCAGTCTGTGTGGTGCTGCATCACAGCTCGCAGTCATCGCAGCTCGCAGTCATCGCAGCTCGCAGTCATCGCAGCTCGCAGTTGTCTGAGCACTCGGTCTCACCTGATCAGAGAGTTGACACAGCCAAAGCTGACCGAGATGGCCCACAACTTGGTGCTTTCGACAACCTTCTCGCTCTTCTCGACGTCGCCAGTCTCAAAGCTCAGCACGGCTCCCGAGCCCAGTGCCATGCGGTGGTGCAGCTCATACTGGGGGTGGCTCTTGAGGCCCGGGTACCGGACCTTGAAGCCCTTGGCCTCCAGGAACTCGGCAATCTGCTGGCAGTTGCGCTGCTGGGTCTCCATGCGCACGCTGAGGGTCTTGACACCGCGTAGCAGCAAGAAGGAGTCGAAGGGAGACAGTGCGCTACCCGTGGCGTTGATGACAAAAAAGATTCTCTGATATTTGGTGCGGGGAGTGTGCGGGTGTGTCAGTGGATCGTGCGGGGAGTGTGCGGGTGTCAGTGGATCGTGCGGGGAGTATGCGGGTGGGTGTGTCAGTGGATCGTGCGGTGTGGCATCCCCGGTTGTGGTTACATCGCGGGACACGTTTGGCCCAAGCATCCCATGCTGGGAGGCCACCGCTCAAGATCTGTTTATGATCATATAGCACGCCGCTACATGGCTACTCGATCCGCACCGCAGGGGTGGTCGAAACACAGAAACCCAGCCAGTACCGGTAGCAACAGAGCCATCGGCGTCATCAGCTATGGTCTCGCGCACTCGCCTTACCTCGGCCAGGGCATTGTCCTTGACACCGACAACACCCGCCATCAAGTCATGGTGCCCGCTGAGGTACTTTGTGCCCGAGTGATAGGTAATGTCGGCTCCCAGCTCCAGGGGGCGCTGGAGATACGGGCTCATCATGGTATTATCGACGACGACGAGGGCGTCGGGACAGACGCGGTGGACGTGTTGGCTGATGGTGGGGATGTCGGCAATCTTGATCAAGGGGTTGGTCGGAGTCTCGAGCAGCACCATCTTGGTCTTGCCAGCCTTGAGATAGGGCAGAATCGTCTCGGAGTTGGTGGTGTCGATGTGGTGGACGACGATATTGTTATGGGTCTTGAGGAAAGTCAGGAGACGGTTGGTGCCTGCACACCCGTATCGGTAACGGTGGAGCGATGGCATGCGTGAGGCGGAAAAGTGAGCAAAAGCGAGCGGCGAGAGCCAATGGGCCGCAGCGATGGGAGAGGGGAATGCAATGACCGGCCCCGAAATAGGGCACATACCGCCGTAGAGATCGTTTCCAGCAATAATCTCCTCGCCAGACTTGACCAGGCGAGTAATGACATCGAGGGCGCTCATGCCACTGGCGATTGCAAAGGCCCGAGTGGCACCCATGAGCTTGGCCAGGTGCGACTCTGTAGAGCACACAAACGGTTGGAAGTTTGATCAGCCGCAAGTCGTCGATGCAGCAGATCGATCGATTCACGGATCGGAGCAGAGTCAGCCGTGATTCTCGAGGTTTCGGATGCAGGTGATTCCGGGACTCGGTCTCGGCGCTCGGCCGCATGGTCGATGCTGCTTGTTGCTTCACAGTGCTTGCTCCACGACGGAAGCGCCACCGCAACCATCCATAGAGAGCATGTGCGTTCCGATGGCTATGCGCCGCTGCGCCGTCTTGGGCTCATGCATCAAACTCGAGTGGCAGGTGCCAACGTTGAGGCATGGGGTTCGAGAATGCCTATTCAGGGCTGTAGATTCCGGCGCCCAGTGCCCTCCTCGAGCCGACAAGGATCAGACGACTCTTACCGACGTTCGAGCGAGTTGGGTTTCCGCTGCGGGAATAGTCGTACTCGCCCATCTCGGTAGCGCTGGCCTGCTTGAAGGTGGCCGTCTGGTAGATGGGCACGGACGAAGCATTGTACTGATCAGAGACACCCGTGCCGTCGACAAAGACGCACTCGGTTGCCGGGCGGTAGCGGCGGCGCTCGGGCTGGTCGGCCGACTTTTCTTTGCTTGCGGACATGACTGGATGAGGACCCAACGATGGTTGGATGGGGAGCCGCGGCGAGAAGAGAGCGGGTGAGCAGCTGGCTGGCTGGTTTGCAGGACGAGGTCGGGCTGCAGGAAGAGCAGGGCGGCACATGAGACAGCGCGACAGACACGCACGAACCGGATGCTGTGCCTAACGGATACGAGGCAGACGATGCCCGGGGGAGGGAGGATGCAGGAGAGATGCAAGAAGTGCAGGAAAGCTGCAGCCCGGCCTGATCGATCGATTGTGAACGAGACGATCGGAAAGCAGACCAAAGGGCTGCGCACACACAGTCGATGCAATCGGCGGGCGTTTGGGGCTGGCGAGGAGCGAGGCCGCGCCATGCTGGGGCGAGCGCACAGCGAGAGCACAGCGAGAGCACAGCGAGAGCGCGACGAGAGCGCCTGGATGGGCCAGACACGTGTTGCGACAGACACGTGCCAGCGGCTGGATCCGGCTGGATCCGGCTGCTGTTTTGCTTGTTCGCGGCCCGCCTTCCCGTCCCAGACCCAGCGCCTTCGCCCGCCTCTCGCACTCATCACACTCCTCATCCTCCTCCACTTGTTCCGCATAGCGCACGCACCATGGCATCCTCGGCGCCCCCGTCTGCGTCTGCGTCTGCGTCTGCATCGGCCAAGCGCAAGCTGCAGCCCACCGTCATACCCGTCCCAAACGAGAACGACATTCTCAAAATTACCCCGCTCGGCGCCGGTTCCGAAGTCGGCCGCTCGTGCGTCCTGCTCGAGTTCAAGGGCAAGACCGTCATGCTGGACTGCGGCCTGCATCCCGCATACACCGGCCTGGCGTCGCTACCGTTCTTTGACATGGTCGATCCCGCCAGCATCGACGTCCTGCTGATCACCCAGTGAGTCCTGCTCGCTTCTCGTCCTGACACCCCCGGCCCAACCACGATGATGCGATCTGCGCTGTCCGATAGCCAACCACGCCTCGATCAGCTGGCTGACATTGCTGATCTGGCCCCATATCATCGTGTGTATACTGCAGCTTCCATGTCGACCACGCTGCCGCCCTTCCTTACTTCACGGAAAAGGTAAGGGCTACTCTGTGAATATGCATGCGGACTACCCCACCGCCTGTCGCGCAAGCTCCAGGGCTATGTTTGGATGATCGAGATGCATAAGCGAGCCTGCCAGTGTCAGTGTGAAGCAACGCAGAACGAGATGCAGTGGCAGCAGCAGCAGCAGCAATAGGCACCGGGGCAGCCTCGACGAGATCTCCACGGCCTCGATTCAGAGACGCATCCTGCAGCGCACCCTCTGTCTGGACCTGTGCTCGACACATCGTTTCTTGGAGCACGACTTCTTGAGCTCCGCTGGTCTTGGATACGCTGTGGCTCTGATCGGATGGTGCAGTTCGGACCATCGCAAGCAGCGCCGGCTGGGATCGCTTTACTGGATCTGTGGAATCTCCCGAACTCCCCCGGCGCCAGTCAACTGCTGCTGCTGCTGCTGTTGCTGTTGCTGCTGCTGCTGCTGCTGTTGCTGTTGCTGTTGCTGCTGCTGCTGCTGCTGCTGCTGCTGTTGTTGTCGTCGCCACTGCTCACTACTAAAATGCACTGCATGAATCCATAATAAAGACTACGTTTAAAGGCCGCGTGTTCATGACCCACCCTACCCGCGCCATCTTTCGCTGGCTCCTGGCGGACTATGTCAAAGTGAGCCAAGTGAGGTAATGATGCATTTGATCACGTCCTGGTGTGCAAGCGGGTTGGCTTTGGTGCCCAAGATGCATTCTGTTCTGGGCAGACCCCGACATAGCCGACATCGATTTATGGGGAGCGGCAAAAGTGCGATATGCAGTACGCAACGACATGAGATCTGGGCTGTATCTGATTCTGCAGAGGGATGAGATGCCATCGAATCCACTGCATTGTGTTCGGTGGAGGGGGGAAATGCTTCCAAATCGCCTGATGCTGACCCACCCGCTGCTATCGCTCAATGTCCGTGCTACAGCAATCTGGACGATGAAAGCGAAGACGCCCTGTATACCGAACAGGATCTCATCAAGTCCTACAGCAAAATCGAAGTCATCGACTACCACCAGGAGGTCGAAGTCGAGGGCATCCGATTTACGGGCTACAACGCCGGCCACGTCCTGGGTGCTGCCATGTTCCTGATTGAAATCGCCGGCGTACGAGTGCTCTACACGGGCGACTACTCTCGCGAGGAGGATCGCCATTTGATGGCCGCCGAAAAGCCGCCCAACGTTTCCCTAGACGTCCTGATTGCCGAGTCGACCTACGGCGTCCAAACGCACCAGCCCCGCCTGGAGCGCGAGGCCCGATTCACCAAGATGGTCTACGACATTGTGCGGCGCGGCGGTCGATGCTTGATCCCGGTCTTTGCTCTCGGCCGAGCCCAGGAGCTGCTGCTGATCCTGGATGAGTACTGGCAGAGCCACCCCGAGCTCCACAACATCCCGATCTACTACGCCAGCAGCCTTGCCAAAAAGTGCATGGCTGTCTATCAGACCTACACCAACATGATGAACGAGCGCATCCGCAAGCAGGTCAAGATCTCGAATCCGTTTCAGTTCAAGCACATCAGCAACCTCAGAAGCAAGCATGACTATGACGACATTGGCCCATGTGTCATGATGGCCAGCCCCGGCATGCTGCAGGTATGATTCCAAGTCCGTGCTGGAGCTGGAGCTGGAGCTGGAACTGGAGCTGGAACTGGAGCTTGAGGTAGATCCGTCAGCAAAGTCAGTTGGGCATCGCCGTTGGAAAAGCGGTTGCGGCACCGTCGCCGAGATGAGTGGCGCAGGACGTAATCAACAGCCAACAACCAACAGCCAACAGCCAACAACCAACTGTCAACTGTCAACTGCCCAAGAATGGAATGGCCGCCTGAATAATGTCGTCTTGCTCCTCGCTTTACACAGAGTGGTTTCTCACGCGAACTGCTCGAGCAGTGGTGCATCAACAAAGCCAACGGCGTCATCATCCCTGGCTACGTCGTTGAGGGCACCCTGGGCAATGTAAGCACCGCTGATAGCATTGTTGCCACCGAGAACGCTGGACTGGATAGATCGTGCACCTTCCGACATGAGCACGAGGCGCTAACTCGCACGCCGGCCCCTTCCAATCCTCCTGGAATGCCCACACGCCACCCTTCGTTGATCAGCAAATTCTGACCCATCCGGACGAAATTGTATCCATGAGTGGCATGAAGCTTCCTCTCCGCTTGACAATCGACTACATTTCATTTTCGGCCCATGTGGACTATCTGCAAAACTCCGAGTTTATCGAAGAAGTCGGCGCACCACATCTGGTATGATGGAGGGCATCTCGCCGAAAGAGAGAGATATAGAGAGATTGGTGGAAAGAGAGACCTAGGACAGTGCATCTGGGCTCTGTGGTAGGAATGCTCGTCTTTCCGAGCTCGCTGTCCATCGACCCCCGTTCATCTGCAAGCGTATTCGTCTGCCTCGGCCGCACAAACTCAACCCCACTGCTCGACTTCTTCCAGATCTTGGTTCACGGCGATGCCATGCAGATGGGCCGCCTCAAGAGCCGCTTGCAGAGCGAGTATATGGAAAAGGACAAGGAGATCGTCATTCACACGCCAAAGAACTGCGAGTCTGTCGAGCTGACCTTCAAGGGCGAGAAAATGGCCAAGGTACCAACCCTTTGCCCGCATCGCTCGCGTCGCTTCCAGGTGCATCGGTGTTTATGGCCAGGGTGCTCGGTCTCTCGTGATATGCAAGCCAACGATGCACACTCTCGTTTTCCTCCTCCCCATTTGCTCTATTCTGGAATCAGACGCTGGGCAAACTGGCATCGGATGAGCCTGCTGCCGGGCACGTTCTGTCCGGAGTTCTTGTCCAGCGAGACTTCCAGTACCATCTCATGGACCCCTCGGAGCTGGACGAGTATACCGGGCTGAACACATCGGTCGTGCTCCAGAAGCAGAGCATCAAGAGCCGGGCGCCGTTTGGATTGGTGCGCTGGCACCTCGAGCAAACCTACGGCAAAGTCGAATCTGGAGCGGATTCCAGTGCATTCACGGTGAGGCCCGGTGTTATTGGTGCTGGAGCAGTCCGGCTTGATGCCCCTTGTCGTCGCTCCTCAGATGCCGGCGCTGATGCTGATAACGACTCGCTCGCGACCAGGTCTTCAACACCGTCAAGGTCAGGGATGTGGGCGGTAGCATCTACGTGCTGGAGTGGGAAGGCGGCGCCATCAACGACATGATTGCCGATTCGGTGCTCTCGGTGGTCGTCATGGCCGAGAGCAGCCCGGCTTCCGTTAAAGGTGAGTGCGGCGTCGTACGCTGCCCCATTTGAGCGCGAGCCCTGATTGCCATCGGTGCCACTCGCTGGAGATGCAGAGATGTCACAGCTGATGAGACACGAGCGGGCTGTAGCAAGTGCACTCCATGAGGCGTATGGTTTGACCCCGTCGGCAACTGACGGCACCAAACCGTCCCTCGGTGCTATTCCCCTCAGCCACCAAATCCAAGCATCACCACCACCATGGCCACAGCCACAGCCACGATCACAGCCACAATCACGGCCAGGATCAGCACCATTCCCACGACGAGCAGGCCGCAAACAAGAAGGACGCTGCCAACGTCGATGCTGGCAGCAGCGGAGCCGGGGTCGTCAAGCTCGAGCCCAAGGCCGACTGGGACGTCGAGATCAAAACAGAAAACAATGATGACCAGGGAGCCACCCTCGGCAGCGACCAGGACATGTCTGACCAAGAAAGCGACGGCGATGGCGGCCACGACAGCAGCGGCCTTGTCTCGGTACAGTCGCTGATGCAGCGAGAGCTGCTCAAATTCGGCACGATGCTGCTGTGCCTGCAGTTTGGAGATGGCACTGTGGAGGTGCTAGATACCAACGGCAAGACTGTCGGGCCGGATGAACTCGACGACCTGCTTGACGATGCCAACTGGGAGATGCGCTTTGCAGGCGGGTTCGGCTGGCAAGTCCGGGTGGACCACGAAACCGCCACTGTGACAGCAGCCCCGGACGGACAGACGGTAAGCACAGTCGGCGATGGAAGAGATGCACATTAGGATGACAATATCCAGGCAGGATAATATCCGGGCAGGAGAAGCTCCGATCCATGCCTCTGTAGCTGATCTGGACCGGTTTTGTCTTTCTAGACGATCCAGAGCAAGTCTGACGAACTCGGTCGGCGCGTTGATAGCGTTGTCGAGCGGATCCGAGCCGGCCTGATGCCCATCGACGATTCATGGGCTCCTCGCCATGAAGCCCAGCAGCCCATTGCATGAAGGGACGCGCAACGCAGCATCAACTGCACCAACGATACGAACAGCATCAACAGCAACATCAATAGCACCAACGACATCATCCACGATGCGCCTTCTCTCGTCTCTGGAACGCAGGGTGTGATACCAAGCACAAGATGCTTGGCGAATGATCATATTTCAAAACGCTGATTTGACTTTCTGATTGACACGAGATGACTGCCCGGCGGGCTGTGACTCAGCACTAACAAAATGACGGATGCGACCCAGTGGCATCGAACGTATATATAAATAACCTTGGCGAGCATGACTAAAAGCAAGTAATAGAAGTGGTGGAGGAGAGCGACATGGCCCCTGTGTAAGGACACAGTTCGAGTAAGCCCAGCAGAGGAAAAGAGCCACCAGAGGCAAGGAACCACCAGCGGTCCAAGTTGGTTGCCTTTGGGGAAAGGCGTTGGTCTTGGCTGGAGCAGAATCGGCTGGTTGAGGCATACAGGTTCGCAGGAGCGACGTTAGGACAGGGCAGGGGCGCTGGAATTTCGTTTGGCGATTCTCCGGACCGAGCCAGTGCGGCCGAGCCGGCCGGAAACTTGGTTGCGAGGAGGGTCGGTCGAGAAGACATGGAAGGGACGCCGGCTGCGGAAGAAGGATGAGCCACTGGAGGCCGGCGAAGACGGAAGGCCGGGAGACGAGGGCGTGGGCGACGACGGCGACGGAGACGATGGAGACGACGGGGCAGGGGACGGCCGCGGCTCGTAGTCGAGCATATCCATGAAGGTCACGACCTCGTCTTCCTCGTCGTCGGCAGCAGGGCTGGCCGGCGGGTCGGCCGGGAAAGAGTCGGGGTGGCTCTTGCCCAGGTGGAACTTGGTTTTGAACCAGCGCTTGACTGACTGGAGCTTGGACATGACCGGCAAGATGCGATATGCGATATGCAGGAGGGGGGGGTCAAGGTCGGGAGAATGGGACCGGCTCGAGGGGTCTGGTCAGCACCTGAGCGAGTCGATGGGATGGAGCCGAGGCGACAGGACAGGCAGAGCAGGGCGACTCGACAGCCGAGTCGTCTCCTTGGTGGGAGGGCAGTGGAAGCAGGACGGGATTGCTTCAGCGCAAGCGACAGGGCGAATGGAGGAGGAAGGAGCGAGGGGCAACGAGCACGCCAGGTGCTATAAATATGCCCAAGGGCCTCGGTTGGACAAGCGAGCGGCGAGGACACCGGATCGGGGTGTCGCTGCTGGTGCTGCGTGCTGGGTGGGTGGCAGGGCTGTCGGTGGTGTCGATGTCGATGCTGATGTTGTTGTTGATGTCGATGTTGATGTTGTTGTTGATGTTGTTGTTAATGGGGGGGGTCACCGGGGGTGTTGGTGGCACTTGCGGTTGCGTTTGTACTTGCATTTGTACTTGCATTTGTACTTGCATTTGTACTTGCACTTTCGCTTGCCGTTCGGACGGCTGTCGTGTTTGCGGTGCAAAAAGGACAGCACAAGCAAAGCGCTCGCTGTATTGGCCCTCGCCGAGCGATATCTGCAGACAACAGAGCAGGGCCGGTGCACCGCAACGATATCCCCCAGGCAATGCCAATCCTATCTCGTCCGTCGACATCCACACCGCCGGTCCCACATCGCCTTTGGTTCCCCGGTGCGCAACCAAGGGGTCCCGGCCGGGTGAAGGCGCTCACTCCCGCGGCCGTTTGTTCGGCCGGGCCTTGCCCTGCTTCAGTGTCTCGACCAGCCCAGCAATGGCATCCAGCTGCACGCAACACAGGAGGGTCAGGAATTTGCCGTCGCCGGAACTTGCCTTGCCTCGCCTCGCTCCATACACACCGCCCTGCCTCTCGACCCGTCCACCAACTCCCATCGACAGGCACTCGCCCATCCCGGTCTCGTCGCCCCGATGCTGTCTGCAGCCTGAAACCTACCGCATGCTCGTTGCGACGCACACAGAGCTGGCCCCCCCCCCGGCCGATGTGGATCATCCAGCACAGCAGCGCCAGGCAGCGCCAGCGAGGAGAGAAAGAGGAAGCGGCATGTATGAGTCCCAATGACCCGGCGCAAGAGCAAGAGATCATCCCGGATCGAAGGCCGTTGTTCTGGCGAGAGCCGGCCAGCGGCAATCGTGCGGCGGCGATCGCAATGCAGCCGCAGAATAGACCATGTTCTAGCCTACCTTGACATCATCAACGGCAATCGTGCTCCGTTTCGCGTGCCTGGCCGTTGCGTCGATTGCGTTATTGGAATGGATCGTCAACCAGTGGTACTGCCGCCCACCCGCCCGGCCCTGCATGCGGCCACGGAGCCGATAATGCTGGATGCCACCGGGCTCCCGCTCAACGAGTCGACGATCGCATGCATGTGGGCTTGCCCCTGTGCCGCCAGACCGCCCAGCCAGCAAACCCACTTGGCAAACAGCTCCAGGTCAGTGCCCATATGGCCTGCTCCATCGAAAGATCGGATGAGATCCACAGCGAGGGGCGTTAGATCGGAAACGCTGTCCTCGCCGCTGTCGATCTGCGTCGGTTTGCCAGCGCGGCCATGATCCCACCTGCTTGCTGGTAGACGAGTTCCGAGACGGCCCGGATGAACTGCGGCGTTATGTCGACGTTGTGCTCTCGGGCTATCACCGGACATGTGTTCCCGCCCATCAAGCCAAGGAAACAGCATTGCGCATGCCAGACCAAAAGTTAGGCTGTATTGATCCAAACCAAGTCGCAGCTTTGAGCTTCCTCCAGCCGAGTCGGCAGCCCTTCGCCAATGCAATCTCCAGGGGCATGATATACCTAGCTTCTCGCACTGCTTGGAGATGACAAAGTAGACAGCCGCCTTCAGTCGCTGTTGGGAAAGAGAACGCTCTTCTCAGTCCAGATAGACAGAATGTGGACTGGGACACAATCCAAACGGCGGGCCTGCTGCATACCAGCGTCTGCTCGGATGTATCCTCTGGCGCCTCATCCAGCTCGCTGCTGAGCTCTGATGGACCGCCGTCTTCCTCAGAGTCGCTGGACATGGTGCTGGTGTGCTGGGAGAGCCGATCGTGGGCAAGATCGCGGCGAAGCGGCCGGGACACGCATCTGTGCTGAAACGGCTTCGCCGTCGCTCATGCGACTCTGCCCATCTGCAACAGTCCCCGCAATCCCTCGCTGGGCCGATGGCCCTTCCAACAGCCATGCAGTCTCTCGGGCGTTGCGTTGCGCATCAAGCAGCATCGATATATTGCGAAACAGAGGTGACCCGCTGGCCAGACATCCAGATTCTCAGCCTGTGAATCTCGCCAATCCGGCAAGCCCGGTTGTCATATCGGCGTTGCCAGGGCAGACTATTATGGGTTGCTCCACCGGGGATGAGCTGGAGCGGACTGAGCTGGCTGGACTGGCTGAGGAAAGACACAGCAGGCCCACCCCTCGCTCGAATGTCGGGGATTCTAGGACGACTTGGGGTGCGAGGAGGGCTTGGCAGCGTTGGCTTGGAGGAAGTGATAGATGATGATCAGAACCATGATCGACCCGCCGAGGAAGTTCACGGCGGACTGGAGCTGCAGGTCGGTGATGGTCATATCGGCGCTGCGGTTCTGGAGGGGCTGGCACGGCGATGGCATGGCGATGGCATGGCGATGGCAAGCACCAGCAGCCGGCAAACGGGAAAGCAGGGGGTCAATCGGGGGGATTGCGGGATCAAGACAGGGCCTGAAATCGAAATTCGGGTCGGCAATGGCCCCGCAAGGTCGAGGCCAGGTCGGGGGCCGTGTGTGGGTCCCAGCCTGCCGAGAGCCTGCCAAAAAGCCTTTCGAGAGCCTGTCGGGGTCTATCAGGCGTCAGCCGAACGTACCTGGTCTGTGGGAGATCGGCCTGGAAGATGGAACGAAACGCCAACGCACCAACAGCGCCCGTTTTGGACGGAGCTCTCGCCGCGCTCTCGCTGTGCTCTCGCGTGCCCTCGTTCTCCGCCGAGAACACCCCGGCTTCCCTTTGCTCCAGCCCAACGCATTCCGCCTCGGCGATCCCATCTATTCCATCTATCCCATCTCGTCCTGCCCCGTCTCATCCCGCCGCATCGCCTCCCCAGCCTCGAGCCCACTTGCACATCAGCACTCTGTCCGTGTCTGTCTGAGCAGAGCATCATCTTCCAGCCGATTTCTGCATCGCAGCCAGAACACGATGACGTTCAAGCGCATGTCATTCGAAGAGGTCTTGGACGACTTGCAGAGGTGCAGCCCACCCCCATCCATCCATCCACCCATCGGGTCGACGGCTCTTGTCGCCACCAAGACGCTCTAAATCGAGCCCCTGCATTGTCCTTGATGCGTATCTTTGCTGGCCTGATCGGTCTTGAGTCGCTGCTGGAGTCCCCTGGCGATCGGCGATCCCTTCGTCTCGCCTCTTTGGGCTGTCCGGCCTTCCCAACCTGCGCTTCTCCGTTTGACCGTTGCTCTGACCACCAACGCCACCTCTCCAGCCGCTTCATCATCAACATACCAGAAGAGGAGCTCAAGTCTGTCGAGCGTATCTGCTTCCAGATCGAACAGGCGCACTGGTTCTACGAGGACTTTGTCCGTGAAGAGAATCCAAAGCTCCCATCGTACTCCCTCAAGAACTTTTCCTCGAGGTTCTTCCAATACTGTCCGCTGCTGCACGAATGGGCTCACGACCACGAAACCGCCTTTGCCAACTTCATCGAGTACAAGGTCAGGGTGCCCGTCTGCGGCGCCATCATCCTCAACACCAAGATGGATAAGGTAGGCAAGGCTGCATCAGGATCCCATCCAAGAGCAAGATCTATGTAGCTCCCTTCTCCACGCCATCGGTATCAGTCCCGGTGATTGTGAACGGGAACCTCTTTACTGTGGCCTGCTGTCGTTGCGGTGATCGCTTGATACCGAAGCGGCGGTGTCGTTCCGCGCTGATCTTGCAGCCCTTGTTTCGCTTTCTCATTTGTGACTCACTTCTCCCGCTTTCCAAATCTCGGTCCTCAAGGTCCTCCTCGTCAAGGGATGGAAAGCCGGATCCGGATGGGGTTTCCCCAAGGGCAAGATCAACAAGGATGAGCCTCTGACTTCCTGCGCCGTCCGAGAGGTAAAGCCGGGTGGAGTCAGTCCGCTCATAGACATCTGGGTGACGAATACTCGATGGGTGGTAGATGGCTCATCGATCGTGTAAGCATTCGCTGAGCATCACTGCTCGGTTCTAAACGTCTCCGGGGCACTGGCTGATGCATATCCTGCTCTGTGGTTCCAGGTCATGGAGGAAACAGGGTTTGACATCTCAGCGTTCTTGAAAGAGTCCGACTACGTTGAACGGACGATGAAGGAGCAGCGGATTCGGCTGTACATCATCACCGGTATTCCCGAAAACACAGTGTTTGAGACACAGACCCGGAAAGAGATCGGGGTAAGCAATGGCTGTCTGATCGTTGGCACATATCCCCCCCCCTACGATGTCACTGCACATCCACGTCCACGTCCACGTCCGCATAACTAATGCCAACTGTGCGATTCGCTTTTCAGGATATCAAATGGCACCCCCTCAATTCGCTTTCGGGCTGGAGCAAGGATCCCGAGGGCTTCCAGAGCGACGCAATAGGATCCATCAGCAAGCACAAGTTTTACATGGTCACCGCTTTTGTGGGTGCAATCAAAAGCTGGATGGCAAAGCACAAGCAGAGCAAAAAGTCTGCCTCGCGCAAGGCCCTGGCCTCCAAGGACTACAAGAGTACCAGTGAGTGGGAAAGCGATCTGGATTTGAGCGTCGCGCACTACCAGGTGACCTCCGATGTCGAGGTCAGCAAGCGAGCGACGCCTGTCCCAAAGAAGCCTCCACCAACCACTCCCCTCAAGCCGGACCAGTCCGGGAAATCCGCCTCCAAGTTGGTCTCGCGTCTCGATCAGGAGATGCTTATCCAGAATGCCACCGAGATCGATGTGCGCGGCCTCAAAACACCAACCAAAGGCGGCAAAGGCAAGGGCAAGCCCCAGCCCGCAACCACTCTTCAGCTTCAGCCAGATGTGCGCGATATCCAGCCAAACGGAGTCTCTCCTGTCAAAACACCGGGCTCCGGCTCCAACGAGGCAGCCACAAACTCGCTCAAGGCCCTGATCGGTATTGGCGCGGCAGAGGCTCTCAAACCGCCACTGCCGCCACAGCAGCAGCACCAGCAGCAGCAGCAGCCGGGTACATCCGCCGCTCAACCCGAGGGCATCTCCATTTCAGTCGAGTCCTTGTTCTCGCAACGTCTCGACCCGTTTTCTTTCTCGGCACTTGGCTCTGCGCTGCCAGCTTCTGCCGCGCCTGCTCCTAGTACCCTGCCAGGGACAATGCCAGTCGCCGCACCAGCACTTCCATCGGTTACTTCACTGCCATGGCCGCCACAACCTGCACCGTCCGCAGGCCTGCCCGGGGCGGTTGCTCCACCTACTCTGCCCATGTCCACTCCAGACTTTGGCTTGGCTATGCCCATGCCCTTCCTTGGAGGCCCTCCTCCGCTTCAAATATCGACTGAGCCCCAACGCCAGGGCTGGCCCGTCCCTGCGCCGCCCGCGCCACTCGAGAGCATATCGTCGAAGCCCGTTCCTGCTCCATTCAATTCGCATCACAAGTCGGAGTTGCTGACCATCTTGACAGGCAATACCGACTCGACACGACCTGCCCGACCGAGCCACGCTGGCGGCAGTATGATGGGCATCCACACCGATGGCGGCATCTACCCACCTGCTTTCCCGCAGCCAGGCATGATGCTGCCGCCCTCGGCGGACCATACCCTGATCGACCCGAAACTTGATTTACTTTCAATCCTCACCACTAAGGCACCCGCACCGCCGTTGGTTCAGTTCCCTCTTGCAAACATGCCCTATGCCATCCCCAACGAGCACCTTGTGATCAACCCGAGCGAACCTCCCGCTGCGAGCGTACCAGCCCAGTGGCCCGCTGCTGTCGCGCCGGCATCATTTGAGGCTGCCGGTCCGCCTATTCCCTTCCGCATCGCACCGCCGGTACAGATCCCCGTGGGCACCGGTGAGCAAGTACCCCTGGCCCACCCCGGCACAAACGCTTCCAGCATCACAAACTTGTTTTCCTCTCCCCAGTCAGATGCGATTTCGTCCGCTGGCCAGGTATGGAATCCCCCCAATCGCCTTCAGCAACATAAGAGCGACTTGCTCTCGCTCCTCGTCGGCACCGGTGCTCCCAAGCCTGTCGAGCCCCCGCTCTCTGGTCACCGAAACGTCAGTCCAACAACCCCGAACAAGCTGCATGTCCACACAACGCAGACTGGCACAGACTTTATCAACCTGTTGACGGGCGGGCAGCCCCCGGTCCAGAGCAACCAGGCTTACAGCTCGCTTTACGAGCAAGCGCCCGAGGCGTCTGCTCCAAGGCACCGTGCTCTGGATTTGACTCAGTTCACAGCACCGCCGAGTGCCGATTCATATTCCAATCGTCTGCAGCCTGCTCACACAATCAATTCGGCCGGGGTGGTTTCCCAAGCGGACCCACTGACGGGAACGGACCTGCTGAGTAGTTTCTCAACTGGCGGTCGACTTGACAGCTTGGATGAGCCCAGCGCAGACTCTGAACTGCAAAAGCTCGAGCCCAGTCAGGTCCCTGTCCGCCGGCAATCTCGAGAGTTTTCAACAACCACATCCTCGATCCTCCGCAAGAAGTCGTCCAGTGCATCCGTCAAGCTCCGTCTCGAGACACAAACTGAACCCACGCCGGACCCTCAGCCGGTTGACTATCTCAAGGCACTGCTTGGCATCGCCTCGCCGACCTCGGAGCAGCCCGCAGCCGGCCTCCAGCTCCCCCAGCACGCCCAACGTGCTGCGAGCCCAACTGCAGGCGGCAAGCCAAACAACCAGCATTTGCTCGCCAAGAAAAAGCACAAGGAGCCGCAGCCCATCCTGCTCGAAAGCGAAGAAGACGAGGACGAAGACGAGGAGATGGACTATAGCACTCTGGAGTCTGCCGGGCCCTCGAGGCGAAGTAGCTCCTCTCAGTCGCGGATCGGTACCAAGCCTGCAGCTCGAAACAGCCACCGCGATAAGCCCAGCCACCGCAGCAGCCAGACAGGCTCCGGAAAGCCCCGCAAGCGAGATAAAGGGCCGAGCGCATCTGCTCCCAGCGCCCCTCCGGCCTCAAACCCAACTCCACAGTATCGCATTCTGCAGCGCGGCGAAGTGATCTGACCGCGCATTCTCAATGGAGAGCACCATCCAGCCTCCCCCAACACAGATCGCACACAAACAACCCAAAGCGAGGGGAAGACGGCCGTCTGAACAACAGCGACCAGAAACGAAATGAAAAGGTAGTGGGGGGATATCCTGTTATTGAGGCGTTGCCTCTTTGTATCCTGAATACACACACATTGGTCACTTATAGTCAATCCAATTAAAAACGGGACGCCCGTGTTTTTGACCATTCATCGAATACTTTGTTACCCAATGCTATCGCGTGCTGGCCATGACCATTCGCCAGTGTGTCCAAGAGCACCATTCACCGCTGGCACTCCGAGGCCAGGGTGCAGGTCAATTGTGGAGACCGGAGAGCGACCGGTGGTGTTCACTCGGAGGCTGCCAAAGTGATCTGTTTTATTTCTTGTGGCTTTGCTTGACGCGAGCACAACACATACTACATGTTCATGGAAACGGCCGTGTTGTCCCGTTTTTTTTTTTTTTTCTGAATAAAGTGTAAAGTGTATCAGCCATGGCGATGCGGATATCGGTGGTGATGGGTGGGTGTGGCGGATGAGTGTGGCGGACGGCGGGCGAAGGCTCAAGTATGCAGGGTCCGTCAGCAGAGTGGCTCCAGCACTTGGTTCTTCAACGGCGTTGCCGCCATCGCGGTCATTCGCCATCATCGCCATCGGTTGTATCGCTGTTTTTATTCTATATTGCTCCCAGCATTCCGCAAAACATGGACAAGATAATCACGATAACCCCCGCGAAATGAAATCAAAAGTCAACAGAATGGAGACCACCAGCAGCGTGAGCAATTCAGGAGGCAGAGACGAAGCGAAACGAAATGAAACGAAACGGAGTGAGACGAAACGGAATGTGCAAAGAATATCCGCGGCGGCATGAGAAAGATGGGCAGATCGACAAGAGAGAGTGTCATTTTGGGCATGTACCGGGAACGGCAAAGAAAAGCATGCAGTCACCGGACAGACAGGCGGCTAACTCGGGGGGTAGATTTGCTGTGGCGGTTCGAGCTCGCATATTCAAAGTGGAGATGCATCCGATCGATTGCGCATCTTGTGTTGCCAATCGTCGCTGAAGTGCCTTCGCCCCCACCCCAACAATATCAAGAGCGGGATGCTCTCGCCAGCAGACGGCCCGGATGGTCACAGTAGAAACAGACCCTCTGCAACTTCTGGACCAGAGCACATCGCCACGGCTCACAAGGCACCGGACTTCTGGACGGCTTCGTTGATGTTTGCAATGCTGCTCCGTCGACGATGGCCATTCTCCTCGCCGGACCCGGACGCCTTTTTCGTGCTGTTCTTGGGTCGGAGATCGGGATCGGAGATCTTGAGACTGGTTTTTCTCGAACCTGCGATGGGCACAGCCATCTCGTAGGTTTCGGATTCCTCCTTCAGAACAGGGGCTTGTGTCGGCTGTACTATTTGGCTGATGGGTCGCGTCTGGATGGTGCTCGAGCGGCGCCGCTCGATGGTCAGATTCGGAGCAGCGACCCTCGGGGCGATCAGACCCTGTGAGACATACGACCAGAACAGCTCTTGATAGATCTCTGTCTTGGTGAACTTTGGGGTCGAGTCGGTCGACATGAGACGGAACAGGTGGGTCTGGATGCCGTCGAACATGGTGGCCGAGAATCCGTCGGTAGTCGCGGGAAAGTCGCTTGGGGTGTGTGGGGCCAGAATCACCTCCATCGGGTCGACGGGCGTGGGCTGCTTCAGCGTGTTGATGTCGATGAGCTTGAGCGAGTCACCGAGGCTCTCGATGATGGCACAGATCTGTCGGCGCAGGTTGGATCCGATGTTGACCTCAAAGGGCGAATCGCGGGCAATGTACTTCTGGTAGAGGGCAAGGGCGTGAGGTATGAGGTAAACGTGGCTGATTTCCTTGAGCTTGTGGTGGTTCAGGATGATATCTTGGGGCTTGACGGGCACTGATGGATCGGCTCCAGCCAGGGGTGCACCATACATCTTTCTGAATCGGTCAGCATCCACCCAGAACAAAAAGTTCTCCTCGCAAAAGGTCGAACACAGGAACTTTTGGAAGGCATCGGCAAGATCCTGGTTCTCGATGATGGTGGTGAGCCGATTGGAATTGGATTCCTTGGCAAACTGCTCGGCCAGCGGACCGGTCTTGGCCTTCTGTGCAGTCGGCGAGAGGACAGTACTGACTCGGGACGATTCAGCCCGGCCACCGGCAGCAGTAGACGGCTTGGCCTCGGATGAGGTGTGGGCCCGGTGTCGGGTCGTGGAAGCGTTGTTATTTGCAATTGATGGTCGGACGCCGGATTCCTCGGTGGGTGGTCCGGCCATCATTTCATCAAAGTCGGCTCCGAGGCCAGAGACTCGCTTGACGCTTGGCTTATGGCTGACGGCCGTCGAGACTCGAGTCGAGGCAGCCACGACGGAGGAAGCCGTTGAATCTCGAGTCGAGTCGCCGTCGAGCATCTCTTGGGACTTGCGCAGGATGCGCTCAAACTTTTCGAGGTTGTCCTTGGAAATGAGACTGGTGCCAGGAGGAGGCTCGTCGGCGCCTCGGGCCAATCCTCTCTTGCGGAGCCCTTGCTTATCCATCTGCCGCATGGCCTCCTCGACAAAGGAAACCGGCCATCCGGCGAGCCCCATGGCAACAGGAGTAAACTGATAGAGGGCATGCTTTGAATCCACAAGGGTCTTCTCGCCCGAGTCCCCGGCCGACTGAATCCAGCCCAGCGACAGATAGTGCGAGCCAATGACGATTCCCTCGGCGCGAGTGAGGATGGAAGTGGAATCCAAGAACCACGTCACGGCCTGGTGGCCACTGAAGGACATGGGGATCTTTTCTCGCAGATGGGAGCGGTTCTTGAGCTGGATGGCGCTGGCGACGCCGTCTATGTCGCCGAGATTGACCGAGCTCGGAGTCTTACTGGGGCTCTCACCGGGGTAGATGGGTCCGGTGCGCTCGCTCTTCTCGGTGATGTTGGGCTCTTTGCCGCAGAAGCGCTTGAAGAGCACCTCGGCCATGTTGAAGCCCAGGCTAATTTTGCCGCTCGCCGTCCGGTCGATGTAGGCCAGCTTAGACTGGATGGTAAAGCCGTGCAGGTGCGACGACTCGAGAGATTCATGGGTGAGCTTCCCCATTTTGACGTCCTTGAGGATTTCCTCGCCCTTGTACGAGACGGCGTAGATGTATTTCGAGCGAAAGGTGTCCTCGAAGGGCTTTTCGACATTGATGAGCAGACGGGCTTCCAAATACGCATCCATGCGTTCAACAGCGGCATCCTTGCTCTTGAGGCCAAGAGCTGGCAGCGAAAGTATGGTGCTGATGGCGTCCTCGCCCGTAAAGGTGTTTGTGAAAGCCTTGAAGAGAGTTTTGTTGGTGTTGATGGGCAGAGCTGCGACAAGCACAGCCAAGTCCAACAGGAACTTCTCCGTGTCCTTTTTCTGGTACACATGGAAGGGATATGGAGCCAGAACAATGACCATACACGGCGAAGGAGATGTGGTGTGCGCAAGACACCGTGGCCCGAGTGACCCAGCAATAGACCGACGGCGAATGGCGCGTGAGAAAGCACCACCAACGTGCAGATGAATATGCGCGTGTGAGAAAAGGCGGTGAATGATGAGCACACGAGCGGTTGATGTGTTGAGAGTATATGAGGGTTGTCGATGTTATATCCCAAGGCCACGTTGGGTCGATGGCATCAGGCGGAAGAGCAAGTGGGCAGAGGGATGGTGAATGAGTTGATGTGGCGTTAGTCGAGCGGGCAGGATATAGAAGTTGCGTGTGGGCAACGGCGTCGCTCGAATGAATGCGTGGGAAACCGCGACGGCCCTACCTTGGTCGCCATATCGCTGGGGATGAGAGGTGGTTAGAGGAAGGGGATGCGTTCAACCAAGCCAACAAGCTATCGACCTCCGTTCGGTATTTCTTGAGAGACTATCAGCCCAGAGTGCGCGCGCTACACCGGATTGATGGAAAGCGAGTGGCTCTCGAGCGGGGTTTGGCCGAGGCACAAGAGGAATCAAGCAACCGATTGCTAAGGAGCACCTTGCTTCCTTGGGCCGAGTGTAGGCGAGTGCGAGTCAACGCAGAATCGAGAGAAAGAGGCTGCGCTTGCTGGTCTCACGTCTGAACGGCAATGGCAGCAAGGTCATTCAGCTGTCCATTGTTTGTCAACTTTGACGAATCAGGACACTGGCTCGGTCTGGATGATTGGGAGATGGATCGATGGCGGCACAGGCCGGTTCCAAAGGACGCGGCCGTTGAGGAGAGACCGAGGATTGTCCGGAGGTCGCAGGCAACAGGCATCCCAGGTGCAAGACCAAGCGCGGATACACAATCGACGAGTCGAGCACCGCACGTGAGACATCCGCTACTTTCTCGAAAGCACGATGCAGCGAGTGTGCTTGCGGCTGGAGCATTGTCACGGAGCGGCTTTGGGGGAAACTATTGTTCAAGCCGGAGCGAAGGGCGGCAGGATGGGACAGACTGATCTTGCGACCTGTGCCAGTGCAACACAACGGCGAGACTGGGCGGTCGACTCGACTCGACCCCTGTGCGAGCGCCAGGCATGCGTTCCTGTGGCACCATCTGTTCCGAGCATGTGGAACCCCCTCCACCCCTGGCAGCCAGGAGAAAGGGAGGGCGGTTCGAATGGCTTGGTTGCACGAGGAACGGGCGTGGCTGAGCAGGACAACAGCCGTGTGACAACAGCCGTGTGACAGCAGCCGTGTGACAGCACCCGAGCAGCAGCCACAGACAAGCCAGGCGCGTGCTCTGCCCTGCCATTGCACAGCACGTCTGTGTTTTCTGCAGCCGCTGTGCCCGACACGCCCGTGCCTGTCCCACCCTCGCCGACATTGCCGCCACAGCCACAGTGAGCACACCGCCTCCGCACGGTCGCGGACCTGCCTTTTTCGGGCGCGGTACTGGGCGGTGCGACGCAGCGTGCGCGTCTATTGTCGACCATTGTCTCTGTGGCCGCTGCCTGTGCGACGCTTCCAAAGGGGGGCAACGCTGAACCCTTTTAGCCCATGGCACAAGGCCTCGTATTTGGATGGTCATCCTCTTGCTCTGGCCACCCTCTTGCTCTGGCCACCCTCTTCCTCTGGCATCCCGCTCCAGACCCGCTGCTCGTCGATTCCTCTGCTTGCCCATCGCCCGTTCGTCCATCCTCCCCCTGCTCCCGCCTGCCACACATGTCGCTGCCGCGGCCGATTACGTTCCTGACCAAGAGACTCGTGGTGCTGGTCTTGATTTCGTTCATCTTGGCCACCATCATCATCACTCTGATGGGTCCAGAGCCCAGGTAAACACCAGCTGCTTCTGCTGATGCTCGACGGCAGTCACCGATCCGCCGTGCATTGCCCCCCCCCATTCCTCTGCACCTGTACTATTGCTGATCGCTAGTCGCTAGTCGCTTGTCGCTCGGCAGCTGCTCCTTGGCTGACTGTCTGCTTCTTCTCCATCTCAGCAGGCTCTTGCTGGACAAACCCCCGTCGGCCAAACCAGAGACCGTCTTCGCCAACGACCCAAGCTATCTGTCGCCTTCCAAGAACTTCTCAAACCCCGCCGTTGATCGCCTGCTGGATCTGTTCGAGTTCAGCGACGAGGTCCCCTTGAAAGAGAGCGATATCTATGGCCTGTCCAAGCGTTGCAGGCTCTTCCGCGATCTCTCCAACGTCATTTACGATGCTCGCGGTAACCTGCATCCCGATGCGGTCTTCCGTGCCGGTGGAAAGGAAAAAGTGAAGAAGGTGGAGGAGGCTCTGGGCAAGATGGAGGCCTTCCTGTTCCCCTTCTTCCAGAAGGACAATCCCATCCAGTCCCTCAATAGCCTGCTCAAGAGCTACAACAACGAGCGCGGCATCGTCCTCTCAACCGGAAACTTCCATTACCGCTACGCCCTCCATCTGATCCAAACCATCCGCTTGGTTTTCAACAGCCACCTGCCTATCGAGATCTTCTACTACGGCGACAAAGATCTCAGTGCCGACAAGATCAAGGAGCTGGAAAAGGTGTCCCGTGTTCGCGTCATCGATCTTTCCAAGCTGGTCAACTCCGTTGGCATTGGCGGCTGGTCCATGAAGTCTTTCATGATTCTGTTCTCGTCCTTCAGCGAGGTGATCTTTATGGACGCCGATGCCCTGTTCCTGCAAGACCCGGAGGTGGTGTTCCGACAGAAGGGATATATTGAAACCGGCACCCTGCTCTTCCGTGACCGCACCATGAAGATGGACGCCGAATCGGGCAAGCACGCCAACTACGTCCGCAGCATCATCCGGGAGCCATCGGAGTATGCCCTCCAGGGCCGCATCTTCCGCAAGCTGAGTGTGCACGAGGGCGAGTCTGGTGTCCTGGTCTTTGACAAGGCCCGCACCTTCCATGTCCTGCTCCTGCTCTGCAAGATGAACACGGACTACTTCAAGAAGGAGTTCTATGACGTCTTTTACGGTAAGCCAAGCACCCAGCGACCTCATATGCATCTCAGCATTCCGGAGCTGTCGATCGTGACCGTGGGCGTACTGTGGACACCTCGATGTCGACTCTACCCCTTGCTGCAGCACTGATGCTCTTGGTCGAGTGGTTCGCTGATATCCTGCCATCCATATCTTCTCAGGCGATAAGGAGACTTTCTGGGTGGCCTTTGAGGCCATGCGCGTTCCCTATTTCTTGAACAAGGCTGCCGGCGGCGCCGTCGGTTACCGAAACCCAGAAAACGGCCATATCTGCGGCGGGCTCTATCACCCTGACGAAAACATGAAACCGCTCTGGTTCAACGGCGGCATTGTGCCCAACAAGCACTATGATGGCGATGCGCCCATGCAGCTTACCCACTGGGCGACCGACACCACCTGGGGAAACGTTATCTGGGACTGGGAGACGTCCACGTCTCCGTTCTGTATGATGCCCGTCGACCCGGAAAAAGAGATTGGAACGATCGACGGACCTTTCGCCGCGACAGCTAGCGGCCTGGTCAAGGTCTGGAACGAAAACGTCAAACCCCGAATCGCCTAATTCTCTCAAGCCGCAGCACGCCTCCTTCTGACAATCTCCCAGCACCTGCAGTCTCGTGATACGGATGCAGAGGGCTCGAAACGTCATCTCCGAGTCACGAAACCGCAGCGCTGGGCCCGATGGACGAGCATGATCGACATCTTCAGAACATGTACGGCACTGCAGCAGGCTCCCTGTGATCATACCGGCGGGTGCTGGCGGTCTGAGCCGCGGACTATTGCCCGCACAATACACTTTATACTCGGAAGAAAACGCAGTGCAGCGATGGGAGGTTGTGTATTCAGGACCCACTGCGCGGCCCCTCAAGGCGATCGACTGCCATCGAGATTAACGATTGCACTCAAGACCAGTGGGCCATGCTGCTGGTCGGCCGGATCAGGGTTTCTTCTCCACCTTGTAGAACTTGGACCATTCTTTGTATCCTCCCTTGAGGATGTAGAGGCTCACAAAGCTTTCGTCCTCCTCGGCCGAATGGATGCCATCGAAGGCCTGCTGGTACTCATCCGAGTCAGGATCGAGCAGCTCAAGTTCGGGCGGTCCCTCACGCTCCGGATAGAGGCTTTGGAATGCTCTCAGGAACTTTGTGGTCATGGACGGGCCGCGAATCAGCGAGAGCTGGCAGTGGAAGATCAAATGCCGGGGAAGATGCTCAAGCTGCACCGAGTCCGACTCGTTCTTGCGATCCTGCCGCAGCAGCAGCTTGGCGACAGTCTTGTCTTGCAGGACCTGAGAGTCCTCGAGGGGCAGGATTTGCGACGATGGCAGGTTGATGGCCCCAGGGATGTGTCCTTTGGCATAATAATCGGTCTCTCGAACGTCGACGACGAGATAGTCGAGGCTAGAGCGGGTTGCCGAGCGGGAGCCAGAATCGGTGATTCCAGAGAATTCGATTGGGTCGCCCAACCAAGCCAGCAAGTTAGCAAGTTAGCAAGTTGGCAACCAAGCCAGCAGGAAACAGGGAACGGAGCTGCTTGGAAGGGTCTGGCCAGGTGCGGACGGCTGGGGACGGAGGACCTGCATACCAAGAATCCGTCGCTCTGGCACCAGAACCTACCCGGGCCGCTGAGCAGGGTCGCTCACCCAGTCGTTGAGCTCCTCCGGAGAGACAAAGCCAAAGTTCTTTGGGGCCTCGGCCAGCGGATGGTAGAAGCGGCGGCCGAGCCAAGCTCGACGAGATGCCGGCAGCAAATATGCTCCATATTCAACCCTAACGTGCGATCGTGCAATGAGACTCCGGAGAGCAGGAACCGAGCGGAGAGTGTTCATTGCAGCTCGAAAAGCGCTTGACGGACACACTGGGATGGCGGGCCGAGGCTTGATGCTGGGCGACGTCCGGATGCAACGATCGGATTGATTCTGAACCGATGCGCAGCCGATCATCCCAATGCAAGCCGAATCATGAATGCCTCGGTTCATCCGCAAGACATCCCAAGCGGCCGAGTCAGATCTGATGTCACTGCCCGAGCCTCTCTGACGTCGACTGCGATCCGCGCCGGCCCCTGATTGTTCCGCAAGGTGCTGACGACGCAAGACGCTGGCGGGCTGGTCCGGTCTTCGAGCAAGCGATCCCGGCTGGCCAAACCGAGGGGACCTTCACCACTGTCTACTCCTGGGCTTTGGGCGATTGCTCAGCTTCAGAGACGCACACGAACGTATAATCTGATCCCGCTCAGAAGCCAGGGGCCAATACGGAGATAGCTCGACTTCTGACTTGTACCAGCATATTTGACGTCCTGCAAGCCCCGGTGACTTGTATTCCCCTCGCACATTCACCTGCATCAATCTCTCGACACCATGCCCTTCTGGCAACGGTAAGTTCCTGGCAGTATCTAATCGGAACCATTTCTTGCACATATTGTCGTGAAATGTGCCCATGGTCAAGCCGAAAGCACAATCCGAGAGCCTCTTTGCGGCCCGGTAATCCTAATCAGTGCGCTATCCTGTCCCTACTATCTTGTCCCTACTATCTTGTCCCTACTATCTTGTCCCTACTATCTTGTCCCTACTACCCTGTCCCATGCCATCTTGTCTTACCATCGGCAGACACAGGGGCTTCATGCAGATGCATGACGCCGAGGCATCGCCGGTTCACTCGCCCTCGGAAGCCTCGCCCACGATCGTTTCGCTCAAGAGTTCCGTTGCGTCGTTGCTCAAAAAGCCATGGCAGGAGCCGCACCGCACCGACCTCCGGCGTCTGGCCAAGGTCACCCTGGCCTACATCGTTGCCATGTCCGCAATCATGTTCACGCCGCTCGGCAAGATCCTCGGCACCTGTTCCTGCTTTGTTATCACGGCCATTGTGTTTGTCGCCCCAACCCGGTCGGTCGGAGCCATGCTCAAGTCGTCGCTGCACTCACTTGCGGCCATCGCTATCGGGCTCGTTATCTCGGTCTCGTTTTTGTACTCGTCCTATCTACTGTCGACCCTCGACAGCTCGGAGAAGTGGGTTGCCAAGTTCATGACAATTGGGGGACTCTTTGTTGTTGTCTATCTCATCGCATTTGTCAACATTCGCTATTCGAGCCCGAATGTGAGCACAGGCAAGTGCCCCCCCCCAGCCAGCCATGCTACCTTTGGCAACGATCCAGGACCGTCTGTGGATAGCCAGCGATTTACCACTGACTGGGTTTTCCGGCAAACAGGATGCCTGTTTGCCTACAACCTGACGTTCCTTACAAGCACACAGATCGCCAATGCCGCCGTCACAATCGATCTCTTACTCCGGACAACACAGACGACGGCGATGGCGCTCCTTACTGGCCTGGGCATCAGCCTCGTGTGCTGTTGCCTGGTCTGGCCTGAATCTGCGTCGTCCCAGGCAGAGTAAGCGCGAACAAAAGGATGAGATGGAGTTGCTTGAAGTACTGGAGTATATCCGCGAGCATCGGCTGTACCATCAGCGAATGCTGATAGCCAATCATCCGACTTGCTCCCTCAGAGACCACATCCGGAAGATCCTAAACAACTTCAAGAAAGTTATTATCACGGTCAAGAATCGACCTTCTCTGATATTTCGATCGCCTCAAGCCGAGGACACAGTGGTCACCAATCCCGAGGAGCTCAAGTCGCTGTCGCAGATGACGGCGCTCCAGCAAAGCCACGAGAAAACACTGCTGAGCCTTGAGACGACTCGAGTCGAGGTTCTGTTTGAACCCTTCTCGAAAATATTCATGCATCTGAGGATCTTCAACGCCATCTTCAACCGCTTTGAGCACCTCACTCAGGTACAGAGCATCCACTTCGGGCAGTGCTGAAGTGTGACACAGGACCATCCCGCCTCCAGACTGTGCGCTTGCTGACGCCGTCTCGCTTCCCAGCACGTGGGTAGTTTGATATCGAGCTTTCGTTCGATCGAATCGAACCATGAGTGCGGTGAGGTTATCTACACCCAGTTTCGTGAATCTCTGTCCGAGTCTCTCGAGAAGGTGATGCAACGTTGCATGGACGCGCTCGACCTCGTTTCCTTCCAGCTGCTCGGGCGAAAGGATGCCGACAGCTCCATCACTCGCTCCTCCAATGACCAAATTGAAGACGTCCTCGTCAGCCTCCAAAAGGCCATCAAAGATTTCGAAGAGAGACAGGAGCACGAACTCGAGGTGCTCTTTCGCATCCACAAGGAGAAGATGATGCCAATCTACTTTTTCTCCTCAAAGCTGGTCGAGTTTTCCAACGAGATCCTGGAGCTGGCTCTGGCGGCCTCAAATGCACACCAAGCCATCCAAGCGAGAAAGAGCCATGGGTCCTTGCTGTGGTGCTTCCAGAACTTCAGCCTCTCCTCCATTCTTAGGATTCGCAAAGATCGGTGAGGCTGGTCTTGCAAGTGCGGCATGCGTATCCGTAAGACAGAATGGGGTCGCCGAGCTGTTTCAGCTGACACCAGTTTCAATGCTTCCAGAAAAGCTGCTCGTCACCGTGAGCGGCAGCTCAATATCGAGTTCGCCAATGCATCAAGAGCACCAGCACGCCTGCGCTACTTCAAGTATATCAAGCAGTACTTCAAAGGCTTTGACAAATTCCATGTCAAGTATGCCCTCAAGACAGCCATCACTATCTCGCTGCTGGCTCTGCCGTCGTTTCTGGAGCGATACCAGCTTGCCTACTATGAGTATCGGCTGTACTGGATGCTTACGACCGTGACGATCGTGATCTCGCCTTCGGTCGGCGCCTCTAATATCGCCGGACTCAATTCCATCTTGGGCTCCATTCTCGGAGCGGCCCTGGCTGCGGGCGTCTGGATGATCTGCAGCGCCAATCTAGTGCAGCTGTGCTTGGTCTCGGTTGCGCTGGTGGTTCTGCCACTCTACTACAACATTCGGAACAGCAAGTACTCCAAGATCGGATCGGTAAGTGTCAAACCTGTTGGCATTGAAGTGTGTTTTATAAGCTTTTCCAGCTCATATAGCGCCATACCGAGTATTGCGCAAGAGCCGATTCGTTACCGAGCCATATTTCTCGCGACCGCCCACCATCATTGCATTTTGCATCCAGCGGTACAGCTGCGAGGGATGCACACTCTGAGCCCCATCCATTTCCGCAGATCTCCCTGATGACCTACAATGTGGTATTGCTACAAGCGCTCGGCGCCACTCAGAACGTCGTCATCAGCGATGACTTTTCCATCAAGAACATTGCCTATCTGCGCGGCCTCTCCAATCTCATTGGCGTGGCGGTCGGCCTGTCTGTGTCGTGGTTTATTTGGCCCTACAAAGCCAAGACACAGATTCGCATCATCCTTTCAGAGGCCCTCTCGAGCATGAGCATCTTGTACATCAAGAACTGCGAAATCTTTGGGACCCCGAGCGGCGAGCCCGGCTATGTTGATGTCGAGGTCTTTCGCCAGGTGGAAGTGTCGGTGCGCATGAAGCTCACCGAGTTTCGAAAGCTTGCGGTCATGACAAAGCACGAGAGCCCCATCAAGGATGATCGCAACATGGAGCTCTACAACCGCATTGCCGATGGATGCGAGCGCATCCTGAACAAGTTCGCGGCGATGCGCCTCAGGCCCAGCGATGCCTATCTGAGCCAAGTAGCGACCGACCTCGTGCGGCCGATCCAGACACATCGCCAGGAGTTCATTGGCCAGATCCTGTTGATCTTCCATGTGCTCTCCGGGTCGATGAGACTCAAGAATCCAATGCCGCCCAGGCTGCCACAGATCGAGACCACACGCGATAATGTCTTGGGAGCCATCCGGAAGCTCCCGATGATCGTGGCCCTCGAGAAGGGCGAGACACAGACCATCCAAAAGATCCACTGCTACTACTACTACGCTTACATTCTGGAAATGGCCTTGGTGGTGAAGTAAGTCATCAGCACAATGTCGATTGCGGTTGGGGAACGTCGACCATCCATACAATCTCGCATAGCGTTGCATTTGTCATGGGCTGTGTTGGCAATTGCTTGTCGCCAGCACGACCGTACTCACTGTGATGAATGTGCAGCGAGGTGTCGGCTATCTGGGACTCGATGAAAACCCTCTTTGGTGAGATCAATGTAAGTACAGCCAAGCGACTTGGGCAAGATCATGTTGCAGCTCACGATTAGCGACCACCACTCTATTGTTCTTGCTTACGATGCCTATAATGGGACTGACTGCGTATGTGTGTGTGCTATCGAGATTTCTATATTCTAACGCTGATGTTGCCATATGGCTATTGAAACTGGCTCAACAGTACTGGCGCAAGACTAAATAGATGGAGATACTCGGAACAAACACCGTGGCATCCCCGGTTTAGAGATGTGCGATTCAATATTCTGCAGCCAGTGGAGCGCTCGTATAGAGTCAGAGCATTGCTGAATTGTGAAACCTTGCAAGGCAAGACAATTCGACGAACGAGATTGACTGGCTCTATCCAAGATTGGCATTCGGCTTTGCTGGGTTGAAGCCCCAGCCCGCTTGTTCATGTTGGTGAAAGATGAAATGGGCTTGCCAATACGACAGTTTCATAACTTTGCTGAGCAGTCGCGTGTGGTTGTATGGTAGTTTTATTCTCCTCGAGGTATCATATCTGAAAATTATGGACGGCAAACATGCCCGTTTGACCAAGTCGACGCTATTGAGAGAAGGGAGAATCGAGTATGGCTGGAGTGAAGCTGGTGCTTCTCTGGAAAGGATTCACTCGCTGATGCTCACTCGGAGGACGGCGCGTTCCAGTACTGAACATGAAGGTCATATTTTATGAGCGCGCATGCTTGCAGAACACACAAGGACGCCTTCTGAGCTGCACATTAGCCATGGGCCAAGTCAAGAGCATCCCCTCCCATCACACTCAATCGCCAGATGAAAACGTTGAGCGATGCCGAGACTTACATCGATCTCTCCAAACAAATGCTTGGTCAGGTCCCACAGCAGCTGAAGCTCGCTGGCAATAGTCACAGAGGCAACGCAAGTCAGCCTGGCAGTAGCACAACTGTTGCTGGGAAGTGATGCATCGACATGGCGTGTGGCTTGCATTACGCCTTTGCGTGTCACGGACAAGCATGTGGGAATCCAGCTGGGATTGTTCACCAAACGGTGCCATGTACTCACTTGATGATGCTTGTAAGCTCCCGCACGTAGGCATAGTAATAGTAAAAGTGGCTGTTTCGGGTTTCTCGGGCTCGGTCCAGACTGCCGAACGACCGCGTCTTGCGCATGATCTCGAGGATCTGCTCACGGCAGTCTCGGATGTGTGGCATGCGAGGCGGTAGAGGCACCTTCAGAATCATCGCTCCTGAGAGCACATGAAAGCACAGCAGAAGCTGCCCGATCATCTCCTGCCTGGTATCCCCCAACGGCGCCACGGCATCGCGCCTGAGAGACTTGAGATGGTCCTCATCGATCTCGAGCCGCATGGCCGTGAACTTATTGAGGATACGATCGCATGAGGCTGCAATGCTTCTGTATATCTCGGTGGGGAAAGGTTGCAGATACTGTTTCTCCAGGTCCGCGTCGGTAAGCAGCTTCTCGGCGAGCGTGAGCTTGAACCGCACCATGATCCCAACGTCATGGAAATCCCGGGCAAGTTGGACCGGTGTGCGTGCGCTATCCATGAGCTCGCTTGGTGATCCAAAGAGGATGCAGTTCTGGATAAAGATGATGTTGACGTTGAAGATGGCGTCCGAGAGCACGTTGCGGATCTGAGTCTGTGCTTTGTAGGGCCAGAATCCCCATGAGACTGCAAGACCGACGACCACACCGATTGCCACGCAGACACCCCGGAGATAGGCGATGCTATAGATGGAAAAGTCGGTGCTGCCGCTGTTGCTGTCTGCCGACACATAGACTTGAAAAAACACGATGCTGAAGGTCATCATGGCCATCTGTAACAGGAGCGATGAAAGAAAAGGCTGGTACCGCTCGTTCCTCTTGTGAGGCAGAGCCAGCGACCGCTTACAAGCACGGTGGTGGACACCCTCGTATGATTTCAAAGGACCCTACACTTACCGAACCTATTCGCTGGTAGGAGGTATTCAAGTACAAGTGATACGGGAAAGTCACCAGGAATGGGGTCAAACAGCAAATAGTAATGGGATTCGCATCGGTCAGATTCCAAAGCGCAATTGCCCCGAGCGCTCCCATCGCTGTCCCGACGATCGAGTTGAAGCTGGCGATACTCGAGGCGGCGACGGAGGGAGTCAGCACCACCATGGTTGCCGTGAGGACCCAGTAGAGTTTGTAGTCATAGTACTGGGCTGTGAAGACATCCATGAACGATGGAGAGGCGAGCACCGTGATTGTGAGTGCGGTTTTGAGCGCAAATTTTAGATCGAATACATTGAATGCCTTGAACAAGCGTCGGATTCGGGTCAGATTCAGCAGCACCCAGGAAGGTTGGCGAGCATGGGCAATGTGGACGGACAGTCGTCGGGACACTGCCGACTGTTTCTTGGAACTGGGATGTATAAATGCCTGTCGAGCACTGAGATTCAAGTCCGAAGGGTCAGTATGTCCATGTCGAGCCATCAAAATGGAAGTGTTGCCCATACATGTGCACTGCATCCTTGAACATTCGGTGCGCCGGTATCCTCCTCCACCCCTCCACGTCTGCTCTGCCTGGTATTACCTCTGGGAGGCTATTGCCGCAGCGCTCTCTAATAGACGGTAGATGTAGTGGCCAAATCCTTGGCTGCGGAGCTTGACGACACTCAAGCGAGCTTCCATAACGGCATTTGAGAGACCCAGTACTTCGTGCGCAAACTCGACCATCTTCGAAGACAAGAGGTAGATCGAGAAGGCGTCTTCGCCGTGCTTTTCAAAGAGCTCAACAATGGCGCTCTTCTGTTCCTTATCAAAGGATTTGAGTATTTCTTCAAGATTATTCGCGCTGTCGGTCCCGTGGGCATTATCGGGGCAGCCGCTGTTGCCGGTGCCATGCAGCAGTTCCAAACGGAGCTCTTCGATGGTGTTGCTGCAGCACTCGAGAAGCCCCTCGATGTGACAGTTCTGGAGCGCCTGGTAGTCCTGCAAGACTTTGTGGCTTCCCACCTCATCCTCCATGTCTCGAAGGTTGGACATCAGGCTTCCCATATGCTTCAGCGCCAAGCGACCAATTATGATCAGCGCTCTGACTCAATAGATATCTCAGTACCGCCAGCGAATCCAATCGCTGAAGCACAGATCCCGCCATGGCCAGGCCGCAGTGTTGCTCCCGTCGTACCTGTATGATCTGCTCCAGTCTTTGAAACACATTGCGGTAGCAGCCCCAGCTCAGAAAAATCTTCGAGAACGGTTCAAAGTACACCTCGACCTTTTTCGACTCGAGCTTGAGCAGCGTGCGCTGATTGAGCCGAACCAGGTCGCCCAGCGCCACCAGATGGATCTCGCCGCCAGACCTCCTCAGCTGGCTGTACTTTTTCCGGCAGAGATCGGAGAACTCTTTGGTGCTCAAGATCAGACTGTCGAGAAGCTTCCTGTGATCGTTCAGGGCGGGCATGGTTATGTCTGTGTGGAGCACTTGTACTGAAACCTTATGGCCGCGACGGGGATATGCACCATAGGTTTTGCTTGGGCTGCGCTGCTCCACTTACTCTGCCTCACTGGTAGCTGTTACCGGCCACAGGACAAAGGATGATAGGACGCAGATCGATATGCCGATTGCCAGAGATCCTGCTACGCGCTGGATGGTCAGACTCAGGACCGCGCGACGGCTTGCGTTTGTGACTTGGGTGCAGGTGATGAAGGTCAGGAGATATGCAAAGCGACACCCTGAATCCAGAGAAAGGACCGGCAGCCAATCGATAAGCGACAAGATATCGTATGGCTAGCACTTGCACAGTCACGCCAATAGTCTACAGGCACAGCGGAAGGGACGTTGCCGCTACAGCACACCCGGGAACTCGCTCAAGTTACTCGCACGCATCCATCCATACCTGTCCATATCGAGAGCACGCCTTGGGCCTTGGCGATGATCAGTGCAACGAAAAAGATGACGACGAACAAGTAGAGCAGGCCAATGCATTTCGATATCCACGTCAATTCCAGGCCCCATTGATAAAAGTACTCCGACAGCACCAGGAACGACGACGAGATGAAGGTTCCAAAGGCCAGGCCAAGGAATCCATGGTAGGTGGCCCGAACCATTGCCCCAAGGGGCCGTGCGGGGTGGACAAAGGTAATGGTGTAGGGCAGAAAGCAGAAGGATGTGCTCATATCCAAGCCGAAAGGGTTGAAGACCACGAAAGCTGTGGCGACCGTGTAAGTGATGACGCATTTGAGGACCCTCATATCGAGCCAAAACCAAGCCGACAGCGACCCGGCAAGCTTCATGGCTCGGTCGTGCAGGTCCGTCCATGCCGTTTTCGAGGGCACTGCAGTCTGTGCAAGTGTGTCGGTTGATGTAGGTTTGATGTCGCTGGACGAGGTGTCTGCGGGCGTGTCATGCTTCGAGGACACCTCGGGGGATTCCAAGTCCGGAATCTTGCGGAATCCTCCAAGTCTTCGTTGGCGAGCAGGGTTTGAATGCGGGGCGAGGCGATCCAGAAGCGACGGTGAGTTAGCAGACAAGTCCGGGCTCGAGACAAGCAAACAGACAGGCCTAAAAGTGCCCACCCAAGCACCGTATATAGTCCCAGGGTAGCAGTCAGCACCCGATGCTGGGATCTATGAAGCTTCAGCAGCCAGTGCCTCTGCCCTTACATTGCAGTCATGGTGTGCTTGAGCGAGAGGAGAGGACCGTCGATTTCGCCGCATTCTCACGCATCCATAGCAGCCACGATTCTCAATCCACTGTGGCTGTTATGTGACGCCGCCAGACATATCCATGGCGCCGACACTTTGAGACAGCCGGCCATTGTAGTCGCCGATCAGTATGGCCTAGCAAGGTGTGATGACATCACCATCATCACCATCATCGCCAATCATGCGCGAGAGTGTGTCGACGCAACCCGCTGCTGCAGCTTTCAGGTTGCATCCTGACGACTGCTGCACGGACTCGCCAACAAGCCATCGGCTGTGGGTCGGGCAACAAGACACCCGTTTTGCCGGCTGCTTTTGGATGAAACATACCATATCCTGGTGCCCTGGGCACCGCCATCGCCGGCCTTGCGGAGGCAGAGCAGGTGGTATGCTCCGAGTTGTGGTCCCCTGAGGGCCTCTCAAGTAATTCGAGCAGCGCCTCCACCACCAGCAATGAGAATGTAACCCACATGAGTCGATTGGTACGTGCCCATGCAGTGGATGGCGTCGGCACGTTGCAATCCACCGACAGACTCCTCAATCGCGACAATAACAAAGTGGATATGAGGATGTTCCATTTTTCGTCTGAGTGCATTACAGAGCAATATGGACCCAAATAACACAAAAACCACGAGGTGGAGGGTGCAGTGCCCAAAGTGGACACCGGAATCAGAGAAGGATACGGGAAAGGCCCCTCACAGAGAATCGTGAGAGTTGCTTGTGCATGTGCATCCTCATCCAGCGCAGCTGGACTATTCGGTCGGGTCTCCAAAGAACAGCTTTCCATAGCACTTTTTCCATCGTTTGGCGTAGTGCGAGTATGGCTTCTTTGGATGGAGCTTCTTGCCGCAGATATAGCAGAATATGGTGTTGCACATCTCGCAAACGATCTGACCGCCGAAAGTTGCTGTTAGAGGTCGGCCGGCTCGCCGCCGCAGAAACCATGCGGATCGCAAGCCCGCATGCGCACGTCGAAGGCGAACGACAAACCTGGCGCCAGCGAGCGACAAGCCTCACCTTATTGCATCCTCCGTCCTTCTCGCACACCCGTGTGCAGTTTGGACATCGAGTCCACTGCATCTGCCGGACAAGGGTCTCGAACTTGAACTCGTCCCTCAGCAAGGCAGAGTTGACGGTCCCGTCGGCCGACCGAGACTCCTCTCGCATTTTCGTGTACTCCTGGCAGCTCAGGCCCTCGTGGCTGGTGTCGGCCTTGCAGGATACGCACCAGGATGTCTCGCAGAACGGACATTTGGCCTGGGTCAGCGACGGGTCAATCGAGAATACCCCGAAGCAACTGGTGTTTGGACAGAGAACCAGTCCCGAGTGGGCATTGGACTTGTCGAGGACTTCGACCTGGATCGTGATTCGTCGCATCTGGATCTGCATCGAGGGTGAAATGACGGTCATTTAGCGGCGTAAGGAGACGGTATCCGCCACTGGCGATTCAAGTGGCTTCATCCTACTCAGGTGGCTTCATCCCACTCTGGTAACTCACAGTCACAAGCTCGCGATCGCACGGCCTACCTTCTCGGAGACTGTCAGAATCTGGGCGGCAACATCTTCCGTTATAACCCCGATCCTGGGCTCGGCAATGTCGGTAGCGATCTCGAGTGTATCTGACTTCGATAGCCGATGGATCATGAAGCTGTGGGATTTCCACAAGCGCTTGGGGACTTCTGAGCGATTCGGAATATGAAAGACATCAGACAACGAATAGTTTCTCCTTGTCGCTCCCAGAGGGGCTGGGGCAGCGTCCGAGAACGAGGCTACGGAGCTTCCGTGCGAATAGACGGGGTCGCTGGACCTCGTGGCTCGGACTTTGACTGTCGGGACAACCTTCTCGGCCTTGCAGATGGGACATACGATCGGGAGCCGGCGCGCGAACAACTCGGCGGTGACGACCGAGTGCGCACAGGTGCGACAGAAGCTGTGGCCGCACGACGGAATTCGGAACTCCTTGTGCAATGGCATGGAGTCACAGCAGATGGAGCACATGGGGTCGGACGATGGACCTGCGCACTCGTCGTTGCCCGATGCGGTTGAGGCGGAGCAAGGTACGATGCCCAATGGATCTGCAGGATCTTCTGGCGAAGCGGCGGGCCGTGGGCGAGCGATGCGATGGGTCGGAGGGTAGTAAGACGACGGCTCGGGAGAGTCCAGCATGGGCCTGGGCTGGCCCCGGAAGTGCGGTAGGCCTTTCTCGTCTGCCAAGAGAAGCCCAGGGGATTAGCAGGCTACGAGATGCCACTGCTCAATAGGCAGGGCTGCCATCACTGCATCGAGACTGTCAGCCACAGCAAGTCATCCGGTGGATTGATGCACCCTGGATGACTGCCCTGGTGCCACCGAGCAGCGACATTCACGGAGAGGGCATGGCTCGGTCGGAAGGATCGCTGGGACTTACATTGGGCCATGGACTCCATCCGACCGTGGATGTAGACGAGCACCTCGGAGGCGAACGATTGGGATATGGGGGCCGGCGGCACTGAGCACAGCGAGTGCGAGCTGCTGTGCCCAGAGACGGATCCTTCGGGATACCATGACGGATGGACGGGCGATTCGCAGAGTCCGTCCAAGGCATGTTGTTGGCGAGTCGACGATGTGTTTCCCATCTAAGTTGAGACTTGACGGAAGGGCCCTGCCCTCTTGGATGGAAGTGGGACGGACTGGTTGGGTTGGGTTGGGTTGGGAGGGGTGGGTCGAGCGAGGAAGCAGCCGATGGAGCCGGAGGCAGACACAGGCGGTGGCAGGGCTCGAGGGGTGGGCCACAGCTGGTGAGAAACTGGGCGATGGTGGCAGAGGCCTGGGCGTCGTTTATGAGGCCGTTACAGCAGAGACAGCCTCGGGCTTGTGTTGGCGAATGAGTCCGGTTGTGGAGGCAGTGGATGGGCGGCGAGGGGGGATACAGGCGCCAAAGCAGATTCCCGCCATAACCAAGCGGCTTCCGACGGGGTTTCTATTCAGGGCAGGCCAGCCCCGGAGCAGACAAGCGGCGCAGAGCCCCGACCAGAGAGCGCAAGGAGCAGAGAAGCGCCGAGACGAGCGGACGGCTGTTGGGCCGCAGACGAGCGAGCAGGACGGCAGCCGATGGAGAGGAGGCGATCGGTGGCGGCCGATGGAGGGCGGCCCAGGAGCCGATGCCGTCATATATCCCCCATGAGCGAGGCGACATCCGGCGTGTCTGGGCCAGTTGTCCGGCTGCAGACGGCAATAGCAGCCCAGGGTCGAAGGCTTTCTCGCGGACGAGCATGGGGGGAGGGAGCCCACAGGACCATCATGTGGCCGAGCATGCGCCGGACATGAGAGCAGCGTCTGGATTGTCCGGCCGTCTCGTATCGCACCGGCTGCGCTGTATTCGACTGCATCGCAACACATCGCACGGCGCTGGGCTGCGGGGCCGCTTTCAGAGCCGAGGCAAATGTAATTTGGCTCCGCCGGCCATCTCGGCGATACCATCCATGCACATCGCAACAGCCTGTGCTCGGTGTCCGGGAGGCACTTGCGAACGATCGCTTGCGGTGGCTGCGACCCCGGCATTCATCTTTCTCCTCTTGATACAGCCAATCCAGAAAAAAAGCGGGATAGTCCCTGCTGTTCTCTGGCATCAGCGACCCGAGGGCGCTGAACTTTCGTAGCCTCCAGTAGGCAGGCCATGGGATTGCTTCCGGCCTTGGTCGGCAATCTTTCTGTTTTCGCTGGTCTGGAAAGCATTATTCTGAATACACTGGTCGTTTCCTGTGGCGACGATCGACTGGCATACAGATATCGAGATATTCGGCCTTCTTGGGTCAACTGGGTGCAGACACTATGGACACGCCGTATGGTCATGGCAGCGATGGCAGAGTGTGTGCATTCAGGCTCGGGAGTCAGCGACAACCCTGACTCAAAACAGGGTGTCCCGTTTCAAACTGGGTACGTTGTAGTAAGCGGACGAATACAGCGCCTCCTCCATCTCAACGGCCACCTCGTCCAGCTCGGTCTGCAGTTCCAAGAGTCCCGCGATCGATGCCGACTGGCGAGTATGGAGCTCGCCGAGCCGCGAGCGTAGCGTCGAGTTCAGGGTCTTGAAGTCGTTCATGAGCAGTGACTGCTTGAGCTCCAAAGTCAGCGAGAGCAGCGTCTCGACTGAGCGGATCTGGGGTCGGGGAGGGGAGGGAAGAGGAGGGCGAATCCAGCCAGAACCAAAGTTCCAAAGTTGCGGGTTAGTCACGGTCAGATTCCCGTCTCGCCTCACGGTTTGTATGACGAATCGTATCCAAGACCGCATGAAACCTGCGGCGTATGCAACCCCGTCGGACGTCTCATGAAGCTGCGGGACGAGGATGAGCCCTACAATGTTTGCCGATGCGGCGTCAACGAGCAAATGCTCCTGCGAGAGCTTGGATCGCGGCTTTGTTTCGGTGCGATCCAGTCCGTGCTTGTCGACTGTTTTTTGCTTGATCTATATGCACCGGATACTGCATTAGATGGGCCGGGCGGGCGCCTGCAAACGAGCGAGGCGATGCCGGGGGGGGCGAAGCGAGCAAGTCGATGCCACACGAACCGGAGCGGCCTTGAGAATCCATCCAAGATTGTCGATCAGATGGGCGAATTCATCGTCCAGGCGCTTGTTGAGGGCGTCCTCGGACGACATGGCTCGGAGTTTGTCAGTGCAATGCGGCGGCCACGGCCCTCGCTCTAGTCCAGCTCCGGAGCCAGATTCAGATTCGGATTTAGATTCAGATTCAGATTCGGATTCAGATGTTGGTGGTGGGTTCGATGCAGGGGCCAAGGAGAAGCCCCGAGCGACCAGCGAGACGCCAGCGAGAACAGCCGGCGAGGCCGCGGCGGGAGCCAATCGGCGACGGCGAGCCACAGCACCAACCGAGATCTCGAGTGGGATTTCGTCCTCTGCTCATCCAACAAGCAGGCCGCTCGGTCGACACCAGCACCAGCATCGACACCAGCACCAGCATCGACGCCAGCACCAGCGCACACACAGCCTCGATACCACACACGGCAGAAGCATGGACCTGCTCGGCAATTACGGCTCCTCTGACGAGGACGAGGTGGCCCAGTCTCACCATTCCAAGAAAATCAAAGTCGATCTGGCACCGGATGTCGCTGTGCACGTAAGCCCAGAGCCGCAGACCCCATGAGTATGCCGGCGTGCAAGAAAAAACAGCGCTCTAACCGGTGGGAGCCATCGCCCGTCACAGGACCTGTCCACCAGTCGGTATCTGACATCGCACGAGACCAAAGAGATATCCCACAATGTCCCGTATGCGGATCTGTCCAAGCCCATCCAGGGCCCAGAAAACCCGTTCCGGTCCCAAGATAACACGCATCGGAATGTTCTGACAGGTTCGTCTGGGGTACCTCGGACAGGAGGAGACCTATCGGAGCAAACGCATGTTCAGAGCCCGCCTGGATGAAACAGTCGAGAACAGGACCAAGAAGTCCCTTTGGAGCTGAAGGGCCGTGCACGGATACCATCGTGATCTAACATTGCCCGTATAAACTATCCGTCTCGACCAAATGGCGGGCATGTGGGTGGCTGTGATCTGGCTCTCTTTCAGGCCACTTTGAGTCCCATGCCATGTCCGGCTTTGACTTTGATACACTGCAACGCACCTACCACCGATTCGGGTACACATACGATCCGTCAACTCACACAGCCGGGCTCTACGGCAACATCGAGCGCGCCTCTGAGCAGACGTTTGCAACCATCAACGACAAAGTCAAAGCCAAAGAGTCCAAGGAGTCCAAGAAGGCCAGAGTCACCAAGGCCGACGAGAGCAAAAAGGACCCGTCCAACATCGAGGGGTTCCTGGGCCCGTGGGCTGGCTATGAGGGCGAGCAGATCCACCTGGAGTTCCCCCCTGATGCCGAAGCCGAAAACAAAGACGGGGCCGCCGGCTCGGCAGCAAATGAGGGCGAGTCAACGGAGAAAGCCCCCTCCGCCGGGACCGAGCGCACGCTCTTCCATGGCAAGAGTGTGCTCGATTGGCAGGGCAGAACGTACATGCACGTTCCCCAGGATGTGGATGTGGACCTGAACCACGAAATCGGAAGCCAGGGCGAGTGTTTCTTGCCCAAGCAGCTGATCCATACCTGGGCCGGGCACACCAAGGGCGTCAACGCCATCCGATTCTTCCCAAACAGTGCCCATCTGCTGCTGAGTGCCAGTATGGATAGCACCGTCAAGGTAGGTGCTGCATGACCGAGCGAATGTGCGCTGGAGCCTTTGCAAACAAGACTGGGCGAGAGTGACTTGTGACTAGGCTTGCATAAGCACGAGGCCTCTGTCGTCCACTAAAATGGCATGCAATGCGGCTCTGCTCCGCAGATCTGGGACGTGTTTCACGACCGCAAGTGCCTGAGAACCTACATGGGCCACTCCAAGGCCGTCCGTGACATTTGCTTCACAAACGACGGTCGGAAGTTCCTGACAGCTAGCTACGACAAATGGATCAAGCTGTGGGACACAGAAACAGGTGCGCGCAGACTCTGGTCGACGATCCTGGGGCCAGTAGCTTGTTGCACTCCTCGTTGAGTGCCGACCTACGGCGGCCGGCACTGTTGCTTGGGATACGAATGTACCTTTGCTGACACATGGGCGACTGCAGGCCAGTGTATCTCGAGGTTCACCACCAAGCGAATCCCGTATTGCGTCAAGTTCAACCCAGACGAAGACAAGCAGAATCTGTTCCTGGCTGGTTGTGCCGACAAGGTGATCTACCAGTTTGACATCAACACAGGAGATATCACCCAGGAGTACAACCAGCATCTCGGCGCCATCAACACCATCACCTTCGTGGACGAGAACAGGCGGTTTATCAGTACATCTGACGACAAGACACTGCGGGCCTGGGAGTTCGACATCCCGGTCGTCATCAAATACGTCGCCGAGCCCAGCATGCACTCGATGCCTGCCGTTGCTGTGCATCCGCAGAGTAAGTATCTTGGTATGGCATGCGTCGACTCGGATCAGAACGGAAACGGTGGATCTGAAGCAGCTGGATGGACCCGATGGAGCATATTAGCATGTTCTTCCATTCGGCAAAGATTTGGATTGGACTGCTTCTGCGAGTGTTCTCGGTGAGGCGCTATGTCAGGAGGTGTGGCATTACTGACGAACAATGCTTCCATGACGCTTGTATTCGACAGAAAAATGGCTGGCATTCCAATCCCTGGACAACCAGATCGTGATTTATTCGGCGCGCGACAAGTTCAGAGCCAACCACAAGAAGATCTTCCGAGGACACCTCGTCGCAGGCTATGCTTGCCAGCCCAGCTTCTCTCCCGACGGACGATACGTGACCTCGGGTGACTCGGAAGGCAAGCTGTGGTTCTGGGACTGGAAGTCAACCAAGGTCATGAAAAAGTTCAAGGCCCATGATGCCGTGGTGATTGGATGCGAGTGGCATCCGCACGAGACAAGCAAGGTGGCAACATGCTCGTGGGACGGAACAATCAAGTAAGTGTCCTGACTCTTTGCGCGCCGGGCAGTCATTCTGGCTTGCTCGGCGGGCATGTTGTGGAGGGATTGGAGGCGACCTGCGCAAGCCATATGTGCGGATGCAAAGAGCGTCTTCATTGGCAGGATACCTGGAACCCCGATATTAACACCATTGGTATGTGGCGCTGATGCACTCGCTTTTGCGGCACCTGTCACCACACAGATACTGGGATTGATGCAGCGGCACCATCCCCCCCCCAATACAACACCATGAAACAACATGCATCTGCAGCCCCTGATCGCGAGTCGGATCGGTGGTGCTGGAGGATCAGACATGCTTGTTACTGGGCTCTGTGCCCTTCTTCTCCCGGTGCAGTCGCCAGCCGGCTTGGGTGCGGATGCGGGCAACATCGCTTGGGCTTGGTGATTCTGCCATGTCCCCCTGGCCAATCAGCAGCCACCACCGTGCTCGGATCACGTGGAGAGTGATATAAATTGTCTCTGCCTCGTCTTGCAGCCGTTCCCTGCTCGATATCCACGATGAAGCTGACTACCATCCTGGTTGCTGTTCTCGCCTCGGTCGGTGTCCTGGCCGCGGCCGAATCCACCAAGGACGCCCCCAAGACCCTGCGCATCGGCGTCAAGAAGCGTATCCCCGAGGAGGAGTGCACCCGCAAGAGCAAGAAGGGCGACACCCTGTCGATGCACTACACCGGCACCCTCTGTAAGATCCAATGCCGACCGGCGGGGAGCCTGGCCATGTCTACGAGCGTAAACGGGAGGGCAGCTGAGCTGATCTACTGTTTAACAGATTCTGAGCTGCTGTTGGGCAAGCCGATCATTGGAGGGGGAGGGAGGGATGCTTGGAGCAGGGACGGTGCTCCGTAAGCTGGTTGACTGACGACTCGTGCTGTTGCTTCTCTCAACCTGTATCGATCCATCGGGCGCCGCTCGCGGTCTGCAGTCTCGACTGGCAAGAAGTTCGATTCCTCTCTGGATCGCAACTCGCCTTTTGACTTTGTTCTTGGTGCCGGCCAGGTCATCAAGGGTAAGTGGCGTGAACGGCTGGATCGGCGAAGCTTGGAGTGCAGAAGCATTTACGGACACGGAGAGTCCGCAGATCTCTCTGCCGAGACGCCAGCCATGGCGTTTCCCTGATCGTGATTATTAACGGCTACTGCTGCTCTCCAGGCTGGGACCAGGGCCTCCTGGACATGTGCATTGGCGAGAAGCGCCGTCTGGTCATTCCTCCCCAGCTTGGCTATGGCGACCGCGGTGCTGGCGCATCTATCCCCCCTGGATCCACCCTCGTCTTCGAAGTCGAGCTTTTGGATGTACGTATCTGCTCTTTTTGGGCTCGGCGGGGCCGTTTGATGAGACAGTTGGCGCTGAGAACAGCCGATCGGAAGGGAGTGTCGGATGGCGGGCGATCACCGCCGGCGACCATCGACGAGCCCGCGCGGGCTTCGGTCTCCAGGAGCGGCAATCAACTGATGACCCTGGTTCCTCCCCTTTCCACTGGATCGGCTTCAATGCTCCTGCTGTGGCCCGCATGACTGCAGATCAAGAACAAGGCTGCCAAGGATTTGTAGAGTCGAGACCGTCCCGAGACACTCGAAAACGCAATTGCTGTCGATGACATTAGCCGGATAATACAGTATTCAGATAAAGTCATCCACGCCAACCCATGTCCTTTGCTCGGGGAGGGACATGCCTGTTGTGTCCCGACCGTGCACATATCGGCGTCGTGGTACATCAAGATATCATCACAGCGCATGCCGCGCTGTCGGATGCTCGCGAGCTATTCGTTTGTATTTTCCCAGGTCAAACAAACCACCGCAGCTTTCGAGCTGGACGTCCCGCTGCACAAATGGGTGGTATACATGATTCCACGCCAATCCTGGGCAGGTGAATTTTACAGAATCTTGGCCTTGGCAATGCCGGCTGAACTGGGTTCGTGGTCCGACAGACCTCTATAGCGCCGCGGGCTCGACAATGTGCTGACACCAAAACTCCTGGATGGCTTCGAAATATCCGGACTGGATGCATGTGTCGTCGTGGGCGCCGTTGGGGAACTCGGACCACTGGACAACGGCAAGTCGGCGGTCTTTGCTTTGCATGCTCCTGGCTGCGGTCACGTAAAGCTGTCGCAGATGACTCTGGGGGATGAGCTGGTCTCTGCTGCCGCTCAGGAAAAGCATCGGGACGGTGGGATCGACCAGCTGAATGTCGCTCTCTGAATCCCAGACTTGATGGCACAAAAACGAGAGATAGCGAAGCATGGGCATCAGGTGGGGAATCAGCTTGGGCTAGAGTCGGAGGAGAATGGGTGCATGAGTAGGCGTGAGACCGAGTCTCTGGTTGGCATTGTTTCGGCTAGTGAAAACCTTTGCGGGGGAGCCGGCCGAGACAACAGCAGCCACAGGCAGCCACAGGCAGCCACAGTACAGATACATAGTAGCGGGTGGCTGTGGACAGCAACAACAAAAGTCCCTAAATCCAGCCGATGGGGCTTGCTCACCAGACTCAGGAAGGTATTCTCGATGATCAGGCCAGCAATATCCGGCGACCGCTTGGAGGCCAGATGGACGGCAACGGCACCACCCAGGGACTGGCCGTAGAGCACAACCCTGGTGCTTTTGAGGAGAGGATGCTGCTTGATAAAGTCGAGGGCGCAGTACGAGTCCGTTTTCAGTCCAGTTTCGTCGGGCTTGCCCTCGCTCTTGCCGTAGCCTCGATACGAGAGCATGACGATGTTGCACTTTAAGGATTCCAGAAACTGGGCTGCAACCGGCAGACGATGGCCCTATTCAAGGCGAGATGGGAGGGTTGATGTTAGCAATCGATACTGCTGAGGGGACGGTCAATAGGTATGATGAATCTTGCTCGGTGGTCAAGCAACGCAGCGGGGGCTCGGCGGATGTATCTGCTCAAGATCCGACAAGCTTCGGCGCCCCTGTTGAGCGATTAAACAGCGAAACCCAGGCTGGTGCTGCCGAGACCACAAGGGGACGCAGGCACCGACGGCTGGCGATCGATGAACAGCAATGAGACGAATGGACCAGGGCCCTCGCCTACCATATTGCCTCCGTTGCCGTGGAAATAGAGCAGGGTGTAGTCCGAGATATTGGTGGAGCTGAAGGAGCGGATGTCGAAACGGGCGCTGGACTTGCGTGCATAGATGACATACATATGTAGCTTGACGCCGTCGGGGGTGGTGATGTACTCTTCCTGGAAGTCGTGCATCCTGAATTGCGAGGGATCGGGGACGTTGGTCCGCGAGTCGGGCGGATAGTCGGCGGGATAGACCTGTCGAATGGCGATATGTGCGAGTCAGCACGGCCTCGGAGTCCGGGGCCTGTTGAAACGAGAAATAGAACGCAGGCTCCTGCGGTAGGACTCTGTAGACGCTCACTCGAACGGAGCAATAGCAGCCCCAAAGGATCAGGAAGCGCATCCCATCCATGCGTGTGGACACCAGGCTCGGGATCAGCAAAGTCGGGCAGCACCATATGCCGGACATACAATCTCATTCTGGTTAATGATGGGGCCCAGGATGAAGTCGATCGAGTCCGAGATATAGCTGAAGAATCCGGACATGACTGATGGACGCAGTTGCAGTTGCAGTCGCTTGGGCGGAGACGTCTGGGGGCTGCTGGAGATGCTGGCTGGTGTCGTTGGGCTGGACAGGGCGATGAGGCGAGAGCGGCTGCTTGCCAACGACGGTGGCAGGCCGCGAGCGGGAGGCGCGCTCTCGTGACCAGCGCAGCCAGTGCGCAGCGCCTGGATTGCCGCCGCTCAGTCTCACGGACTCCAGGAACCGGACCCGCTGACGTGGAGGGCGAGCCCCATAGATCGTGCTCGGGTCTGGTCGGTGCGGCCGCTGCTTTGATGCACAACGGGCTTGGCAAGCGCAAGGTCTCGGTCGGGTGCCTTGAACCGATTATGATATTGTCGAGCACCATCACATGGAGCGGCGACCGAAAAGCGGTCAAAGCAAGCAACAGCGGTGACCACGAACCTGCGGGTCAGATGCATACGGCTTTCAGGCCCACAAGTACTTGGTCCACATCGTCAGCGTCGGTCGCACCGGCCGTTCCAACGGACTTGTCCTCGGCCGCAACGTCTCCCTTGGTCTTGTTCCTCTTCTTGGCCAGGGCTTTTTCCTTTTGCAATTTTTTGGCCTCCTCTCTCTTCCGGGCCCGCGACTGGGGCTTCTTGGGTGTGGATGCCGCCGACTCGGCCGGCTCGCTTGAAGCTGCAGCACCAGGTCCACTAGATGCACTGTCGGATGGATCAGGCAGCGCAGGGGCCGTCTGCACTGAGTCTTGAGTCTCGGTCCCGGTTTGCAGCGAATTCTCGTCCAAAGTATCATTCGTCGACTCACGCGTGGCTTCGGCTTCGGCCTCGGCTTCGGCTTCGTCAAAGAGGATGCTCATGACTCGTCCAGGATCACCCCGGCTTTGTACAAGCAGCTTGCGGATGCGATTCAGGTCGTGACATCCAGTTGAGCTCATGATCGTTCGCTCCATGTGGTTTGCAGGTGCACTGGGATCGGGTTTCTCGAGGGGCGGCAATGTCGTGGGCTTGAGGACGATCCGAGGATGACCTTCATATGGACCATCGGCATTGCGGACGCTGCTGTAATGTTCCCAGGAATGATACACGATATGCACCATTGGCGCGGCACTGCCTTTTGCTGGCTGACCCTCCATGTCTGGCTTTACGATCCATATGGGAGTGGAAGCTTGGTGAACGGCGATCTTGACATTGTGGAGGCGGCTGAAGGCGACGATTTCGAGATTCCCGCCTGGAGGCATTGATGGAGTGGGAACAGAGCAGATGCGAGATGCATCAGAATCATGCGCAGAATACCCAAAGCTGCCACTTTGTATGCTAGTACTTGTTCATGGCCTCTCGATGGCGGAATGGCCCACCGGGCTCGGCAATGTCAGCCTCATGGCCTCCTCATGAAAATGCAAAGACGCTGGTCAGCTCACCATAGGTGCCGTGCTTACACATGCGCTTCACATACTGGTCGAGAGACTCGTCGACAAGAAAGGGCTCATAGTACTCCCGCTTCTCATCGATGTGCACACAGACCTCCTTTCGGTGCTTGGCGTGGTAGTCTGGTGTGCCGTCCCACTGGTCCGAGAGGGCTCGGAATAGGCAGTTCCCGTCGCCGGTCATATCCTGCGGCGGCAAACAGGCACGAACGATTCGGGCGAGTGAAGCGGTCGAATGAGCCGTCGATGCCAGCAACAAATCGCAGACCAATCGACATGCAGCAGGAGCAGAAGGCTGCATCAGAGCGCAAACTACAATCTAGCATGCGACATTCGTCGAGGCTCGGTGGGGAAGCTCACAGCACCACGAAGCACTTGGATCGCCAGCTATTAATGACCGTCCATCGGTCTTCTCCAACTGTTTCGGGCGACACCAACCTTGATAAGCAGCCCCAGTTCACCAAGCTGATGTTGCAGCACCCGCGTTCCCTCGTCCCAGCTGCCGTCGTCATCGTCGTGCCGGGAAGCATGCCGAGATTTTTGTCTCCGTGGCTCACTGGCGGTAGAAGTATCTTTCGGCGTACCCGGCTTGGGACTCGCCTTGGCTTGAGGCTTGCGCTTCCCCATGCTCGGCTCTGGTGTGGCCCTGGTTGATCCAGTCTTGTCCGGCAGATCGGGTTTGACGATGACGATGGCGAGGACGCGGCCCAACCGGGCGGGCTGGCTACAGGGCACAGCGTGTCCGACGCAGCAGCACTTGTCTCGCCGGGAGTCGCGACGCCCAACCACCGCGCGGCTCGCTGCCGTCTCGCTCCGTCTCGCCCCGCCTCGCTGTTCTGTGTCGCTCGCCGATCACGTGTGCGTGCGCCGGGCTCTGTCGCGCTTTGTGCGGCGCTTGCGTGTGGGCAGTAATGACAAGCGCATTTCGGGCCCCTCCGCTTTCTCTCCCCCTTTCCACCGAGCCAATTGGTTTTGATAGTTTGCAAAAATGGTAATGCCGCCAGTACCCCCGCGACCGCAATGTGCCTAACAGACCGCTGCTGCTGCACGGACCACACCACGAATGGATAGATGGATGGATGGATGGATGGATGAATGGGATGGATGGATGAATGTGCAGGATCGATGGACAAACGAACAAGTCGACCCACGAAGAGGCAATTTCGAAGGACGGCGGCACCGCAGGCTCCGCGCCTGCCCTTTGCCGGTGGAGAACAGAATGCGCAGCCAAGCGATACCCTCCTCGCCTGCATATCGTCAGCCCGATTGGCCGACGTGTCCCCTGTGTACCTTCACAATCGCCACAATCGTGGTCTGCAACATCCCACGACGAACGCGATGAGCCAGTCGGGCCGGTGCAGCATGATGGACTGGCCGCGATGGTCAAATCAGGATGCAAGCCGCCAAGTCCCGCATGGTGTCGCACTCGGTTTGGCCAGACCGTCATAGATATCGGCGACGTCCATCACGATCGGCACATCCAACGTCCACTATCCAACATCCAACATCCAGTCCACTCCAGTCCGATCCGCTGAAACGAATGTGGCATCCAGGCAGTGGCAGTGGCAGCGCTGCAGTTGACTTCAGCGGAGCAAGTTTGGTGTCGCAAGCCTGACTGACCCTGTTCTGTCGTCTCGGACTCTGCTACTCCTCCTCGCAACCAACAGACCGAAGCCGGCACCAACTCATCCAACCCCATGCGAGAGCTCCGCCTCGAGAAGCTCTGCATCAACATCTGTGTCGGCGAGTCCGGTGACAGACTCACCCGTGCCGCCAAGGTTATTGAGCAGCTCACTGGCCAGACCCCCGTCTTCTCCAAGGCCCGTTACACCGTCCGTACCTTCGGTATCCGCCGTAACGAAAAGATTGCCGTCCACGTCACCGTCCGTGGCCCCAAGGCCGAGGAGATTCTCGAGCGCGGCCTCAAGGTCAAGGAATACGAGCTGAACAAGCGCAACTTCTCCGAGACCGGCAACTTTGGTTTCGGTATCCAGGAGCACATTGACCTGGGTATCAAGTACGATCCCAGCATTGGTATCTACGGTATGGACTTTTACGTCTGCATGGGCCGCCCTGGCTTCCGTGTCCACCGCAAGAAGGCCAAGGCTGGTCGCATCGGCTTCAACCACCGTGTCACAAAGGATGAGACCATCGCCTGGTTCAAGAAGAGAGTAAGTATCTCGTGCCGGCTGCTGTCCATGTGTTGTGGCGCCAGTTGTGCCGAAATGCCGCTGGACCGTATGCATGCCAGTGACCGAGACTAACGCATTGTCGCTTGGTTCCCCTTGCCTCCAGTTCGACGGTATTGTTCTTAACAAATAAGCGCTCTTCTTCAGTTGGATGCTAGGGCAGCTTTTGTCAATAAACAAACAGTACATGTAGTCTCTGGAGTATCACTGGACCCACGCTGCTGTGCGCCTGCGGGTGCAACTCCGGCAACCCGAAGCTGGGGGTGGTCTGATGGTGCTTGTGGATGCCGTTGCCATGGCTGCTGGAAGCACGAACTCAGGATTCGACTTGTGCGTCCATGGCCCGGCGAATCCCCAGACCGATCTGGCAGGGTGCATCCGAGAACACCGAATGTCCATCGATGAGTGAATGATCGATGCAGAGCATAGCGACCACTGGGTCTCTATATCTCTGGTCGTTTGGTTCGTTGGACGAACATGCAAATGGCCACATGGGCTGCAAATCACAATGCGGCATCCTCTCCCGCAAAGGCCATTTGCCATCCGCATGTGGCGCGATCGCAGAGCACAGAACCGCCAACGAGCGAGATCTCGGCAATCGGCATTCTGGGCTGTCTCGCTCCTCGCTCCCCATCCGCCCTCGATCTCCCTCTTCCCCACGTCGCTTCCCGAGCCCAAAAGGACCAAAGCCGATCCAGCCATCACCACCATCACCACCATCACCACAGAGTCGCTGATACTATGGACTTTCAGGTGCGTTCCTTGACAGCAGCAGGCTGATCAAGTGCGGCAGGCGGGCCGAGCCGGCGCATGCCAGGAGGAAGGACAATATCTGGATGAAAGTTCAGCCGATAATCGAGGCTGGCGGAAGAGCCCTAGACTCAAGGACGGGCTCTGTGCGTTGCCTGAATGGATGCGGAAGGGGATGTGTGGCCCTCGAGAGAGAGCCAATAGAGCGGAGCCGATCAAGTGGTTGCGACGCTTTACTCGACACCGACTTGGCTCGGCTGCATCGCAATAGCTCGGCTACATCGCCCACCGCATCACACAACTCACAACTCACAACTCGCAATTCATCATCCAGAATCGAGTCGGCAGCAAGGCCGGATCCGGTGGTGTAGCCGGATACAGCGAGTCCAATGTCGATCGCAGAGAGCGGCTACGCAAGCTGGCCCTGGAGACCATCGATCTTTCAAAGGACCCGTACTTTATGCGAAACCATCTTGGCTCTTACGAGTGCAAGCTGTGTTTAACCCTCCACAACAACGAAGGCTCGTACCTGGCGCACACGCAGGGCAAGAAGCATCAGACCAACCTCGCTCGGCGAGCGGCTCGGGATGCCAAGGATACCACCAACGTCCAGTCGCGAGAGGCTCTCGAGAGCGGTGCTGGCTCGGTCGCGCGGGTCGCTCCCAAGAAGATTGCCATCAAGATCGGGCGGCCAGGATACAAGGTCACCAAGGTTCGAGATCCGGCGACCCGGCAGTTGGGACTCTTGTTCCAGATCCAGTATCCCGACATTGGCCAGGATGTCCAGCCCCGACACCGATTCATGTCCGCATACGAGCAAAAGGTGGAGGCGCCCTCGAAGCACTTCCACTATCTGGTCTTTGCGGCCGAGCCTTACGAATCCATCGCTTTCAAGGTGCAGAGCCGCGAGATCGACAAGGGTGACGGGAAGTTTTGGACGCACTGGGATCCCGACACCAAGCAGTTCCACCTGCAATTCTTCTTCAAGCACGAGCGGCCCCAGCAGCAACACCCCCAATTTGCTGGAATGGGCATGTCCGGATACGGCGGATTCCAGCGCACGGCGCTGCTGCCGCGCATGACTGGTGCAAACGCCATGCCTCTTGGGATGTAAGGATCCGAGGCCATGCAGGCAGCGCCCCGAGTTTTCGCCGGCTGGTCAAGGCGCAATAGAGGAAGCAGACCAAGCGGAGACAATCAACGGAATGGATATGCCTGTGCTTGGCAGCACGGTGGTGGGGCTGAGGCCAATCGATGCCCCGTGCCTGTGCATCCACAGAGATCCAAATGTGATCCGCATGAGCCCCGACGAATGGACGGAACAAATAAATGGCATGACCCCTCGCCAAGCGAGCTGCGATACAGCCGGCTCAGCGTTGCATCTGAGGGGGAGCGATCGAATCAAGGCGGGGGCGCAGGCGGGTATGTGTGGGTATTTTTGGGCAGAAAAGCGGCCTGGACCTTGACCAGACGAGATTGTCGCCCCGGGGGTCGAAGGCAGCACCGACCGGATGCCTGATACCATGCCCACCTGGCCTGATCAGGCGGAAGGGGAGGACCAGCGAGTGAGTGGGTTGGCGGCAACTGGTGGTGCTGCAGGACGCTTCCGTCGATCCCAAGACCAAACAACCGACACATGAGGGGGGTCTCCAGAACGAGCGCGCACGCATCCAAAAGATCAGCCGCTCCCGACTATGAAAACCAGCGGGCAGCGACGGGGACGAATTGATGGTGTCGGTGGTGTCGGTGGTGTCGGTGGTGTCGATGCATTGAGGCATTGATGAATGGATACGCGGAGCGGCCAAGAGTCGCCGCACCAGCCCGAGCATGTCCAGGCACATGTCCTGGTGCTCAGTCATGCTGCCCTGGGGCTGTGTCCGGGGCCAACCGGACCCTATCGCGGCTGCGCACCGCATCAACGACAAGGCGAGAACAGAGACAGCATGGCGAGAACAGACAGAGCACAGACCATGTGTGAACTCTCATGTTAACTCTTGTCATTGATCATGTTCATCCATGTTAACTCTTGTCATTACCTCCATGTTCACCCATGTTCACCCATGTTCACCCATGCTCACCCGTGTTAACTCTCCCCGCCGTGTCGCCCGCCTGCACTGCAGCTGCGCGCTGTCCATTTGAGCAGCACCGTCCTTTGCATGATCTGCCCCTTATCGCTGCAATCTCGAAACTCAGCCGGCAACGCCGAGTCCGGCTGGGCACTAATCCAATCAACCGGCGAATCAACCGGCCGATTCAGCCGCCCGAGTCCGCCAAACTCCAGCGCCGTCGCCAGCTCTGCTGCACCCCCCCCCCAGAGGTCTCAAGACAGCCCCAAGGCTGTCCCAACGTGGTCCCAACGTGGTCCCGAGGTGATCCCGAGGTGATCCCAAGGTGTGTTCTCCGTCCGGGCTGAGCACCCATCTGCTGGACATAAAATCGCCGTCCGCCCCCCTCCATCGTCGCTCCGCCCCGACCGCCAAACAGCCCAGTCGCTTGCCAAGACGACCAACTTAGCGCCGATCGATTCAATCTCTGCTCGATTGGCGTCTTGCCCTGCCCGTTCCTTCACTCACTCACTCACTCACTCACTCACTCGTCTGTTGCTCGTCTGTCGCTCGTCTCGGCCGGTCTCGCCTCGCGCTGATCCCGCTTCATCCCGCTCCGTCGTGCCCGGCATCTTCGTTCCGCTTTTCGCATCCGTGGCTGCAAATCCCCTCCGATAGCCGCTCGCTCCCGCTCTCTGGGTCCGTCTCTGGGTCCGTCTCCGTCTGGGCCTCGTTTGCCCCGCAATGCGTTCCGCCCGTCTTGGCGGCGTCTGTTCCATGAGCCGGCGCTTCTGCACTGCTTGTCTCTGTTCTGCCGATTGCTTCTCGTTTGGCGCCAACCTTCCCAACACTCGACACTCACATGCCCGCCCTTGCATATCCGGCCTCTTTGCTCGTCCATAGGCAGACTTGAAGCATCCCAGCTCGTTTGCCATTCCAAAAACGACCGACACCTCCCAGGCCGTGCCTGCTCCTCCGCCTCGTTGACCCCGACCCCGCTGTCCAACAGTCCCGAACCAGCACCGCCTGTCCATCCCGCCTCCCGTCTCAAACGCCATGACCACCATCGCTCTGCTTCCCTCACGCCTGGGTCTCTTGACCTTCCCAAGGTCGTCGCTGCCCGTGATGATGCATCCTATCGTCAAGAGCATGTTCTTTCACCGGCAAGTATCTGCTCGCACCCGCAGCCAATCCTGGGCTCACCATGTCGTGCTAATGCTGGCCACCAACTCGCCATGTGTAGACCCGATGCATTCTTCTCGTACACCGAGAACGCCCTCGAAGTTTCCATCATCACAGACATCTGCGCAGTCCAGGGAGACTGGATCGATCAGATCCATCTTCTGAGCTGTCCCGAACTAATGATCTGTCAAGACACATTCAGGGTCTTGCAGATCGATTCTCAGCTGGGGCTCGGTGCGTATCCTTCAGCATCCTTCAGCATCCTTCAGCATCCTTCAGCATCCTTCAGCATCCTTCAGCATCCTACGGCATCCTACGGCATCCTGCCGTAATCGCCGCATGCCCCTCCACCATTTCTATAGTCATGATGGTACTCATCATGCTGTGTCCTACTCTCCAGACCAGTCTGCCAGCAGAATCAATGCGCTTTCGGAGCCCCTGGCAAAGGCGGGCGTCAGCATCCTGTACCTGTCCACATACCAGACAGACTACATCTTTTTCAAGGAGAAGCGGCTTCCCCTCGTCACCGCTACCTTGCAGGGCCTTGACTTTGAGTTTGTGGACATGAGCGAACCAGACGAGCTTGTCAATCTCGACTTTACCCGGATTCCGTCGCTCCACGTTCAAGCCGACCTGTGCTATCCGTCGCTCGGCAGCATACTGCCCAAGCTATCAAACGGCCATTGCGAGCCTCAGGCAAGTCCGGGCAGGGAGTTTCCCACCGACTCGGGCCAACCCTCCGAGTCCACGGCCGTTGGCACCGATTCGGAGCTCGAATCACCAACCTCGACCGAGAGTCCCGACTCTGAGCTGCTCGCCAGCGGGCACGGGCACGGACTTGGCCAACCTCGTCACCGCGATCAAACCAACGGTGGCTCGCGCCAGGGATATGCCTCGCCTAAATTTGTGGATGTCGAGGCCCTGCCCAAAAAGGTCCTGCCCAACTACCATCTCCGTCTAGTGGGGCTCCGGATCGACGAAATTGAGCTTTGGGCCATGGCGATGACAGAGACCCTGTTCTACGCGACCGACGACCAAGGGTAAGCCGGTTCTGCTGCTGCAAGACAGTGCTGTTGTTTGCTGAAGATAGTGGTGGTGGCGAATTGTATGGCATGAGACAGATGGCTGATGGCCAAGGGCACCGGGGCACCGGCATCAACTCTCTGTCGTGCGTCTTGGTCGGTGAGCCGACGACGCTGTGATATGCCATCACTGACAATCGTGGACGCGCTCGTACCTTGGCCGTTTTCACTTGTTCTCGGCAATACCTCGGTTTCTGTTTCGATCGACATCTGTATCGTCATCAATCTCACCGAATCATCGCCGTATCTCTACCAGTCTCGGGTCCAGCAGCCGATTCCTGTCCTACACGCACGCCACCGATGGCATCTCTCTCGTCGCCGACGACAATGTCCTCAGCAAGTTTGAGTCCGATTGGCTGCTGACCACAACAGCCTCGCCGCTCATCTGTATCCAGGTCGATCTCGCACAACTCGGACTTGGTAAGCGTTCGCACCCAGCAGCACATTCATCAATTTGGGGGGCTTGCATCCACTGTGCGTTTGTGAGCCAGGCACGGCGACGGCACATCATGGTTCTATGGCTAGGATCCTGCTGCCTGCGTCCTCACCCTTACGTTGCATCACTGGCTCTCAAGATCGATATGGCATCGTTTACTCGATGAGCAAGCCAATCAGCCAAGTGGGCATCAACATGCTGCTTCTCAGCACTTTTAAGACATCCAATGTCCTGGTAGGATGTCCCACTTGAATGCACCTCAACTTGCGTTTCTGATGAAATCCATGTGAACTGCTTGAATCAGCTCAAGCGTTACGGTCCCCTCCCACTTACGTTGCTCTTCATCGCCGTAGGTCGAAGAAACCGATCTCCCTCAGGTTTTGCACATTCTAAAGGCGTCGTCTCAGTCGTCTCTTAACTTGACCGAGGACGCCGACTTGGATGTCGACTCATGACGAAACTACAATGCCGACAAAGACGGAGTGGCCTTTGCATTCTGCGAATCGCCTGCAGCCCCATCCACCACCATCACCAGCACCACCAACGCCACCACCATCACCAGCACGTCTCTGGAAGACCAGACACCCGTCCCGCAACAGTGTCCCCACTGCGAACACACAAACCAGCATCTCCAACCCAAGCATGACTACAGTTCCATCGATCCAAGCCGATGCGATGGCTGTCCTTCCGTCGATCCAAACCGCGATCGCACGATTTGGATCCAGTATCCATAGCAATTAGTCCCTTTTCGTCATTTTATGGTCCTCTGCTCTCAAACGCAGACAATATTTTTTCTTTCGCCTTCTCCCCCTCCTTCCCCTCGACACATTTTGACAACGGCCACGATGGCCTGGGCGTGCACCCCGTGCGAGCCCGACCGACGTTCCGGATCTTGAATACACACATCTATAGCCACGACGACATTTCGTTGCGAGAGGGAGGCCGGATCCGGGCATGCGATGGGTTGATGCATACCCGGCGGGAGGCCGTAACCCAAAGACCGGGGCCACGCCACCATCGCATGCCGCCAAGTGTGTGGCAATGGGGCTCAGCGCCTGCCAACTTCGCACCATGCCAGGCCAAGCCCCGCTCCGTTTCTCCTTCCGTCCATGACGGGTGTTCGGCCGAATCGTCCATCCAACCAGACTTGCGTCCATATCCGACCGATCGCCATGGCGAATGCTCTGGAGACCGAGCTGATCGATCGACTTGCTGATTTGAACTGCCCTCAGACGGATGATCAGATCATCGAGCTCCTGGGCAAGAACGGCAGCAACACCACTACCGACAGCGACTTCAAAAATGCCCTCGGCGTGCTGCTGGAACAGAATAGAATGTATGCATCCATGGCTTGACCTAACCCGCAAAACACTCGATCGAGCACGAAAGATGCCTGATTGAGCACGGAAGATGCATGGGTTTGGCATGAAGCAGCCCCTCGTCGTCTCCCTGATCATGGCTCGACTCCCTCTAGATCTCGCAAGGAGATCGTCCCCGGCCTGTCGCTCGTCTGGATGAGTCCGGATCAGAGAAAGCTGCATCACCAAGAAAAGGTTTGCTCGCTCGCTCACCAGTTGCTCCCGGGCTGCCTGCAGCAACATGCCCGCCGATCCGTGTCCTGGATGACCCGTCGGCGCTATTTCTTGACGGTGATTCCTTCTCTCTCTCCCCCCCCCCTCAAACTCATGCCGATATTGAATTTTATATTCCCTCCCTCGCCTTATTCCGCTCGCTCGCTTGAATTCATCAGCTGCTATCCGCACAGCTGGCCCGACTGAATGTCGAGAAGGACCAACTCGCAACAGAAAACGCCAGCCTCAAAGCCAAGCTGCCGTAAGTGATCTTTCCCATCAACCCGATCCATTTAATGATTCCGACGATACTGCCCCCCCCCTCTCCTCCGTTCCTTGCCCTCGATTTACTCGATCGGCATTTTACCAGCTCCGGCCTCGACCACGAAAGCTGCGTTCAAACTCGGATCCAAAAGCTGCACGATTACAACGACGTCAAGGACTATGGGTGCGTGTGTCCTGTCCCTGGTCCTGGTCCTGTTTGGCCAGTCTGAGTTGTCGCATTTCGAAGATGTCGTTGCGTCATCGACATCCTTTCGGCATCCTTTCGACATTCTTTCGGCATTCCTCCCCCACACCGCCTGCTCCTTGCATCGCTCTGTTGACAAGAACTCGTTTACCTCCACAGACAAATGCTCCTGGGCAAGCTTGCTCAGATCGAAGGCGTCACCACCCGCCAGATGTACGAGCAGTACGAGCTCGATGTTGACGACTGAGACTCTGTTCCTGGGCCCTCTTGTCGCAAGCCAGACATGTATTTCAGTACGCCGCTACATCCTCATGAACCATCGCACAGCATTCATTTCAACATCTACGAGCACTGCGCGCCGCTACTGTCGTCTGTGGTTGTGAGAGATGTTGCGACTGTTGCGGCAATTCTGTCGTCTATCCTAGCGCGCGGCATCATCGAGCATGGTCCAGACTTTCGGAACAGGATAGTCGCTTCCGGATGGCAGCCATTCGCCCAGCTTGCCTTGGCTTTCGCTGTTGCTGGTGTTGCGTTCGTATCTGGGTTCAATCAAGGGCGATGCTTCGCGAGACTCAGTCCTTGAAGCCATCGAGCCAGGTCCGCTGCCGATTGTGCGGAACGCGGGGGCTTCGCCATACACCAGCCGGGGGAAACGATCAGCTGTGCTGGGGATCGAGGCCGCCGATCGCATCACCTGAAGGGTAGTGTCCGTGCTATTCGAAGTGGATCCGAAGGCTGGATGTGAGCTGAAGGCCACAGGCAGAGCACTGTCGCTGCAAGTATGTGTGCGCCTCGGTCCAGGGCGACCTCGGGCAAGGAAGAGCTGAGACAGCGAAGCCTTTAGCTCGGTGGGGCTGCAGCTGGAGGCGTGTGAATGGTCCAGCAGATCCTCCATCGTTGCAAATGGGGCAGCTGCGTGTGTCGTCAGATCGTCATCGCCATCGTCATCACGGCCGAGAGCACGGTCCCGATCGCAGTCGTGGTTGCGATTGTGATCATCGTCATCGAGATGGCCATGCGGATTCTTTGCAAAGCTTGAGCCGGGACCGAGGCCGTGAATCCATCCCTCGGCACCGTCTCGGCTGGAAGGGAGCAAACGGTATGAGTCTGCCGACACAAAACCACCATGATTGACCCCCAGTTCCGAGGCCATGTCGAGATCGCAAGTCGCCGTCCGGAACGGCACCCCCTTGGGCAGGTGCAACGAGCCCACAGGCGAATGGCTGTCGTCGGCACTGCACCATGGACTTGATTCAGCCGAGGAGTCGATCGGAGCATCAACCGGAACAGACTTGATAGGCGAGACACTATAATCGTGAACATTGACGCCTGCCAGCTTCATCAGCTCCAGGCCCGAGCATCGACGCCGGATCGGCCAAGGCGTATGAAGTCGATGTGGCGTATCCGATTCCCAGAGTCTCTGCGAATGATATTGACTGTCGGACGGACTTGAGTGGATGGTCGAGCGCTGGGCTTTGAGTATTGGAATGGCCTCACTTGTAACCGGCTTTGCCCCTGGCTTTGCCCCTGGCTTTGGCGGCACGCGACGAGACTCCGGAGGTGAAGATACGGGGCTTGGATTGGCAAGAGCACGGGCTGAGCCATCGGGAGTGGACAGCATGAGCAAGGGTATCTTCTGAGGCCCGCCAAAGTCGGAACCCACACTCCCGAGGAATTGGGCGTGGGAGTCTGGATTGCGTGCAGCTGCGGCATCCGGACCTGGTCGTGGGTCAACGAGCCCGCGGGCAGGTTCGTTTGGCAGGACTGCTGGACCAAGGCTTGGATGTAGCGGCGGCTGGCTAGATCGGTCTGGCGGAGCAGCTTCTCGCTGCAAGACAGGGGTCGTAACGGGGATGTACTTTGGGTGCTGCGGTCCCTCGCAGACCACCCGGATCTTTTCTTCGCCGTCAGGGTTGCGGTGAGAGAACACGACCCGGATCGATTTGGAAAGGTAGAGCCTCCGCTTGGAGGTGCAGTGGAACTGGAGATGGATGGCGTTCCGGAGCCGCTCGAATCGCTGGCCGGCATCCTTTGCCGATGCACCCACAGCATCCGTCGCGGAGCCACTCGGGACTTTTGCGGAAGGAATCTCCCTGGGTCCAGCCGCGGGTGCTTTTGCAAAGGAAGGGTCGTTGGCCGTGCGCTGTGCATTATGTCGAAGCTCGGGACGATCGTGCGGGTCGATGACGGTGTAGACCTTCTGTCGCAGAAAGGTCTTGGTGTTCGGAGGCATATCGCGAAAGTCATACTGGAGCAGGAAAACCTTGGCGGCAGTTCTGCTTTGGTTTTTGATGATCTAGTATCACAGAAAGGGCAATGGGTGAGAGTGCGGCCTCCTCCTCGACGACCAGAGTGGTGTAAAGCCGTGCCAAACGGAGGCATACATACCACTTGAAGCTGGCCCTTTCCAGGCAGGCGATATCCTTCGCTCGCCTTGAATCGGGTGTGATCGGGCTCAAAGACAGTCAGCTCCTCGCGGACCGGTACTTCACTGTGGCCGTTACCAATGCCGTCGCCGGGTCCGTCAGCCCCAGTCTCCTGGCTCTGCAAGTAGATCGTGCCCACGTACGGTGTGGATGGGCTTTCGTCCCCAGGCAGTTCGTAGAAATAGGCATGGAAGGGAAGAGTCAGGTGCGGCGGGCATTTAAGCGAGCTTTTGCACTTTGCCAGGCCAATGACGCCGATTTCGGCAATGAACGAGATTGGTTTGGACGGAAGCGTGGACATTCGGCCGCTAAGGATGGACTCCTATCCGCGCAAAGCCGATCCGAGGAAAGCAACAATCTCGTCAGGTCTCTCGAAGCCCGTGCAGATGGGTAGTTCAAGAACAAGCTATGCCAGCAACAGAGCTGAAATGTCCAGCTCCATCGGGACACGCAATATCGGTGTAAAGTATCAAAGATTGTTGATGGCCGAGTCATCAGCTGCGACGAGACGGTGATCGCTGCCCCTACCTCGTAGCTTCCAACCAGGCTCCCAAACAGCTCTAAATTGGGGCAGAGGAACGCATCGAGTCGCTTGTGTGCTCCGTGGCCCAGTTCCCCGACAGGGGTAGAGCGAGGACGATCAGGCCGGCACTGTTCGGCTGTGGGGATCTTGATTCTCAAGCCGCTATGCTGGTAATAGAGTAGCGTTAGCGCTATGCAAAGGCTGCGGATCGATCGTCGATATTGTCAAGGCGGAGAAGCACCGCGGTTCGCCAGCACACATGCCCCGACCGAGTCAAGCTATACCTTGAGTGTATTCACGGTGCTCGCAGGCAGTCGGTGGCGCTCGATATCTTTGTCAGCCTCTGCGTCCAAAGGTGAAGTTGCTGTCGTTGCTGTCGTTGCTGATGCTGGTGTATGGGCGCGGCTACGGAGCGGCGTCGTTGGCAATGACTTGGAGTGAGAGACAGCATACTTAACATGCAGCAGTGAAACCGTTCGCTTTTGGAGGCCAGGACTTGGGAACGGACTACCGATTTTCCGCGACCTCGAAGTCGATGCACTCTGACAGGTGTCCGCAGAAGTCGGTGTTTGAGTTTGGCAGGCCGAGTCAGCGAGTCTACCACCATCACCATCACCACCATCACCACCATCGCCATCGCCATCGCCATCGCCATCGTCGCCGTCATCGCCGTCGTCATTGAAACATGGCACTGGTGTGTCGATATTTGCTGAGTGGCAAGGGCTCGGAGGGGAGACTGCACCATGGGCTGGTGTGCATTCCGAGCGAGTCGATACAGGATGGGCGGTAGCGTCGTCGCACGACCTGATCTGTCGAGTGGCGGAGCGAAGTCTCTGCAAGAGCGACGATGTGTTGGAGTCGTAGACCACAGACAGATGCAGCTTCCCAAATAATGTTTGAGCACTGCGAAACCGATACACCTTCAGCTTGGCCCCCAAATCGAATCCCGATGGGCCACGCGAGTTTTCCCCGAGCGGCGACAGCGAGTATCCGTCCGCCGTAGAGATGCTGCAGGAGCAAGACAGGCCATGGTTAAGGTGCCATCCATCCATCAAAGCGGACGCTATAGGCGGCAAGAGTAAACGTACTAGAAGCTCGTGTCGTCGCGAGACCAGCTGCCGTCGCCGAGCGACGAGTGGAGGGGCATCAGTCGGATATAGGAATAGAGAGACTGAGCCAGAAGAATAAGGTCTGTGACATCTTTTGAGCTGTCGATGGGATACCGGGCCCGGCCGGATGTGGCGCTGGAGCAATTGACGAATACGTTTTGACAGACGAGTCCATATCAGAGGTGTTTCGAGGACCCAGTTCCAATATCCACCGCAGAGAAGAAGCAGGGTTGAAGATGTGGTCCGGACCATTCGTTACGAATCAACGGTTGCATCGCCACGAGATTGCGGGTTTCATCGTGAATGAGTCCAGCAGAGAACAGGATGCCGCCAAATCAGAATCATCGATTGCGGCGAGAAACACAGAGCCACAGGTTAGTTTGGTTGATCGATGCAGCGACGGGGACTTGTCTCTGCAGCATCCGCCATCGATACAGAAGCAAACCAGGCGGAGTACCATCGATGCACCGACGGACCCCACACAAGCTCCGGCAAGCCAAACTTACTCGTATTCATACGATATCACCCATCGCTCGAGGAGTATTGTCCCACCATCCAGACAGATATCGACGTTGATTGGAAGCCCAAACTTCCAAAAATCCAACCGCTCAAGCAAATAGTCAAAGTGGATCGGCGTGGTGAATCGAGCACTTGGAGACACGCCGGGCAGAGATGATGGGGCCGGAACCTGGGATGGCTTGAAGCTGGCCGGACTGACCCTCGCCCGCAAGATGGTTTCGCCAATCTTTTGGATGAACTGCATCACGGTATTGGCATGGCTTCGTGTGATGAACCACTGGGATTCCGCCAGCGGCTCATCGAGCTCAGGAAGACTCGGTTGAGTGCTATCTTGAAATGGATGAGGCGACGGCGGCGATGGGGAAAGCGGTGCAGATTCGAGGACTGGGGCAGACATGTTGGGCGGATGTTGGAATATGGCAGACAAGACCAAAGGCCATCAAAGCAAATGGGTCAGCGACTGAGAGAGCGTGAACGACAAGAGTCATCATGGAGATACCAACGAAACGGCATCCGTGAGACCATACAGCGAGCGGAGTAGACGCCAGAGCGATCAATGCGGGTTGCTGGGGCGAGGGTGGGTACGACCGGCGAGAGCTGGAGATCGCCAAAGGCCAAAGCAGCATTCCTCGACGAAGGAACCGGAAAACGGCCAGCGATGCGAATGACCCCAGCACTCGCAAGCTCCGAAAGCGGCTTTCTAAATCCTGCAAGACAGCCAACATACCATTCGGGCTAGGGTGGATGAGATGCATGCTCGTGGGGATATTGGTCCAGCTGGGTGCAGGGGTGAGTCCCGGCTGACCCTCAGAGCGATGGCCAAGGGAGCAAGCAGGACAATTGATAATCCGGGGCCGCCAAAGGCGTGGGTGGGCAGAGGGGGCAATACACTGATTTCCTCGGCCCGCTGGTGGCAGAGAAGAGCAATAGGATGACTCGGAGAGTCGAAACGATTGGACAGATGTGATTGACGGATGATGACTACGGAGGATCCTCTCCGCTCCGGGAGGGCATAGGATCGAGGGAGGGTGCCGCCAAAGACGACCGAGGCGAGAGATGCAAGACAGCGTCGGCGGCCCGAGCGGGGTGTGCGTTTGTTGTTTTTCTCTGGAGAAGTATCCACAACCGCAACAGAGCGCCCAGGCCGAGTCGCCGCCGACTGTATTCTGGATCCTGAGTGCGCTTGCTGCCTCTCCATCACAGCCTCAATATCCCCCCCGATTCCACATTGCCGCACTGCGACGCTGCGAGGCCGTCGATCGAACGCCGTGCCGTGATAACAGTGAACCCGAAACGAAGCGAAACGGGCGGTTTCACGAACGAGGGGATATTTGGCTGCCTCGAAATATTGCACGCTGGCTACGGCCTTCACTCGGATACTGCCGAAGGGATCAGCTTTATTGCATACGGCTTTCTTGGACTCGAGCCATACCGTGCTGAATGTTCGAGATGGAATAGCGTCCTGTTTCCTCATGTGCAGAGTATGCTGCAGTCAACCACCGCCCATGGAGCTTGAGTCCGTGCATCCGGGACTGTGCCTGTCTGCGACAGCGACAGCGACGGCGATGAATCGAGGGGAATACGTTGGTCCGGCGACGACGGAGGGACAGCGGGCGGAGATGGGTCCTTCCCGTCCGAGGAACACAACACTCCGATTCATGAATCGCCATGACCGCCACGGATTTGGCCGTCGGCTCGCACGACCCCCCCAATGGCATGGCATGGGGAGGCGCTGTATTCAACGGGCCAAGCAGAGGCAGCTATGCCCTCGATCAAGTGTCGCTGCCCACTTTGCATGGACGATGGAGCTTGAGCTCGGAAATCGAGGACGGCAGATGCGTGATGCGGTTGCCGTCGACAAACAGCCACATCAGCGAGCTCAGGCAGCCGATCGATTCCGGAAGCTCCTCGAATTGGTTTCCATAGAGATTCAGCATCGTCAGGCTCTGCAGGCGGCCAATCTCCGCAGGGACATGCCGGATTCGGTTTCGGCCGAGATTGAGGAACGACAGAGACTCGAGCGCACAGAGCCCCACAGGGATGCTATCGAGTCGGTTGTCACTGAGGGACAGGGTCGATAGATGCTGAAGATTTTCGAGGCCCTCGGGCAGCTGATCTATGTGATTGTCATCCATTCGGAGCTCCTGAAGGTTGGCTAGGGCCAGGATCACTGTGGGAAAGTGGCTCAGGCGGTTGCTCTGGAGGTGGAGGGCCGTCAGGGACTGCAGTCCGGCGAACGACTCGGGGATCGCCGTCAGTTGGTTGTGGTCGAGATACAGCTTTTCGAGCGACGCCAAACCGCCGATCGAATCCGGGAGGTGCAGCAGGTGGTTGCCAGTAACATACAGTCGCTCGAGATGCGTTAGCTTGTGTAGATCAGGAGGCAGGCAGGTCAGCTTGTTACGGGAGAGAAACAGAGTCCGGAGCTGCGAAAGCGACACAATGAAGCCCGGCAGCTTGGCAAACCGGTTGCTGTCCAGGATGAGCTGCGTCAGCGAACGGAGCTGTGCGATGCCCAGGGGCAGAGTCGACAGCTTGTTGCCATGGAGGAAAAGCCGGCGTAGGTTGACAAGATGCCCCACCGAATCCGGAATTCGTGAGATCCCCGTGCGCTCGATGAATAGATCTTGGAGGAGCACCAGATTCCCGATCGACTCTGGAACGGACTCGAGGCCGATCCGGCTGATGCTGAGGGACTCGAGATGGCCCAGCAGCCCGAGTGTGTCGGGCAGCTGCTGCACCCGATCGACAGGCCACGCCGAGCTCAATGCCAAGGCAGTCTCGCTGTGATGGCCGACGGTGTCGATCAACTCCAGGAGCCTGTCTTCGCAGTCGGTGCGGGCTTGCAATCGAGTCCGCCGGCGATCAGTCAGTCGCATCATGGCCGTGTACAGCCTCCGGTTCTGGCTGATCCATGCCCAGAAGACAGCCTCGATGGGTCTGGGCCGCGGATCTGTGCGATTGAGGAACGAGCAGCACCCGGCAGCCAAGGTGCGATATTGAGGCGACAGCGAGAGTGTCGCCAGCGGTACTTCCAGGAGCCGGGCGAGTGCGCATCTCCACAAAGCGTTGGAGTAGTAGTAGTTGATCGCACAGAACCGATTCACAAGCCCGAGCGAGAAGAGCAGCTCGAGGCCCATGAATTCGCTTTGCACAACGACATCGAAGGCGAGTTGCTGGCGGACATTCATGCTTGCACCTTCACGACTGACAACCGGACGAAACAGTCGCTGCGAAGGAGAGAAGATCGAGAGGTGTGGGACACAACCGTCCCGACTCTCCCGCCGACGCCTGGCCTCCTCCCTCTGCCTTTCCACAGCCTTTGGTATGGCAGCCGGAGGGTCCGCTGATCGACGGAGCAAGTTGGCGCCTTGGCTGGTGGGCGGACCCGGGCTCATCGCCAGGGCAGCAGGGGCAGCAGGGGCGGCAGGGGCGGCAGAGGCAGTCCCTCCATCAGCCGGTCGGCCTGCCATCGCGTGGGCCCACTACTGCAAGCATTGCATTGAGCAACGGAGAGCAGCCCGCAATCAAGATGGGGGAGGAAGATACAGGCAGAATCGATCTGGGAGACGTTGGGTGGATGGGCCGAAATGGCAGAAACCACAACCCATGCGGTCGCATGCTCTGGGCAGGCACTTGACTCGTGGGATCCTGATCTGCTGGAGATCCCCGCCCGCCCACCCGCTCTTCGGGGGTCGGTCGCAAGCAACTCGTCCTGGAGGCCCCAGGGCGCCATCCATCCGTCCTCGCCGAACCCTCGGCTGCCCAGCAAGCCAGCCATCCAGCCATCGAGACAGCCAAACCCAAATCGAGCGATCTGTTTTCGATGCCTTATACTCGATATGTGATGGTCTCTCCCAAAGTAAACGACATATCCAGATATCATGGTTGAGAGCTGCGATGAGCGAGCAATATTCATCAATCGGGGCGTTGCTGGGATGTAATATCGCTGAGCTGGCCTCATGGCTATGTAGTCTCAGAACCGTCGCACAGTTGTTATGGATCGCACTCGGTTGGAACATTTGGGGCTCTCACATATCCGCGGTTCCCGATTGTCGTCGTCTCCGTGTGGTGAATCAAATCGATTGGATTCGGTTCTTCACTCATCAATTCAAGTATCTTCATTCAAAATGAAGCCGTGGCGCTCGATTTCATTCTGTGATGCAATGAGTGAAGGCATGGGAGCACAAGCAAGACTTGCCGTTTGAGTGCGCTCGGGTGGAAGGTAGCTGTTTGGCGCACGCTCGACATCTCTCGATGAGTTTCATGCTTCCGGCTAATCGACACGGCGCACTGCAGTGCCCCCCGCTCTATTGAGTCCCACGCGCATGGCTTTGGTCGTGCTGGCTGTCGGGATCTGCTCAGCGCGAGCGGCGAGCGGCGATCTGGCGGGCTGGACTGGCCGTGGCGCAGCGACAACGTGACCGGCACCTGACCGAGGCCGCAAGCTTCTCGCCCCAGTCTCAGTTTCCATTGCGGGACTTTCTTTTGCGTTGATCGTCCACCAGCACCAGCACCGCCAGCAGCCATGTCGTCCTTCTTTTCAAAGGCCTCCCAGTATGCCGCCTCGCCCGAGTTTAGAACCTACCTCATGAGGTACTTTGTCGCTGTGCCGTGACCAAAGAAATGGCCTGCCAATCCTAGCCAGGGTCCGGCTATTGGACACCAACACTCCTCCTGGCACATCTTCTGCAGCCAAGCTCGGCCAGCAAGCTGCTCTCGGTTGCGCGATATCGTCTACGTTGCTAACGATGTCACTCTGTCTGTTCGTCAACGCTTGTTGGGCGATCGACTTTGCTCTATCGTTGTGGTTGCCCCGGATCAAGCACTGTAAGTCTGTGCGGATGGTGCGGCGCCTCCTGCGGTGCGATGATCTCGGTCCAAGCAGCGAGCTCGGTCGAGCTTGTTGGCTTGGACAGCTCCCAATTTGTCCTGAGAGTCTGAATGTGGACACGACGACCCCGCTCCCTTGCCATGGCTCTGCTCGCTGCCAGCCCCCTGCAATATCTCGTGGCTTGGATCCAGCGACCAAGGCACCGGCCCTCGGACCAGGCGATTCGATTGCTAATCCTTCTCTCCACCACTCCAGCACTTTTGGGGACCTGTCGCCAACTGGGGCCTGCCCCTGGCCGCCATCGCCGACATGAAGAAGTCGCCCGAGCTGATTTCCGGAAACATGACCTTTGCCCTGTCGCTCTACTCGATCCTCTTCATGCGATTTGCCCTCCGTGTCCAGCCCGTGAACTACCTCCTGTTCGCCTGCCATGCCACCAACGAAGCTGCCCAGCTGTGTCAGGGCTACCGCTACATCAACTACCACTAGTAAGTCCTCGTTTGTGGCTGTCTATGGATGGTCCTCGGGCACGGCTGAGCTGCACTCAGGGAGTAGCCAACCGACCACCATCTGATCCGTTGCCTGACCCAAACCCCCTACTCGATCCGTTGCCTGACCCACATTGCCTGCTTATTGTGCTGATGCCCTCGCCTCTCCAACTCGGCGATCCAATTCGGTACCAACGAATAGCTTTGGTGGTAAAGTCGCCGAAGAAACCACCAAGTCGGCTTAATTGGGCCACGGTGATGCCCCCCGCGGCCCGCCCATGTTGCTGAATGGAGCGCTCGCAGCTGCCGCATCTCTGTTATCCTTGCCCGCTCCTTGTGGCAACTGCTCGCTCTCGCTCAATAAAACAGCTTCTCCGAAACCGTATCCAGCGCGTGCTGTCGAGGCATCACGCAACCTGTATATTGGCAAGACTCGTACAGGCCCGATCCAACGGACTTGGGTGTCGTGTGGATGTGCCTGGATCAGGTGGCACATATATTCGATTGACTGCTGTCGGATAGCCTACTTTCTGCCCTTCTTCTTCTTCTTGGACGAGCCCCCTTCGTTTTGGGAAGACTTTTGTGCGGGCTTGACAGCGGCGGCCTCCGCCACAGGCTCGGCCACAGGCTCCGGCACGGGTTCGGGCTTGGTCTTATCGGCGCTGTGAGGTGGACATGAATGAGACTTCAATCTGCAAAAGCTCGAGCCTACGCAGCCTGTTGTGTGTCGTGCTAGCCATCCACAATATCAACGAAAGTACACACCTTTTGTACTTGCCGCCAATGTTGGCACTACCAGTTCCGCCTAAGGACACGATTCGCGGATGTCAGATCGGCACCTGCCGCTAGTTGGTGGGCAATGCTGCTCATGCACCATGCGCCGCACCGCAACCGCAACCGCTCCAGAGCCATGCTTACCGATACCACCGCCTTCCATGTTGACACCTTGTGGACCTTTGCCAAGCTCCTTCTTGGCCTTGCCCTTCCGCACAAAGGTGGTTCGCTCACGCTTAGGGAGCCAACGTTCTGCGAGAGGTGAAAGTTAGTCTCTGGGCCATAGTATGGACGCGTCCCGTCTTGCAAGGTCCGAGCTTTCGCTCCTTCAGCGACATGCAGTCACCACAATGAGGTCCATGCTGCACATGTTGCTGCCTACCAGGATCGGGAGTGACGTTGGGGTCGTAGTTCTTTGGCATCATGGGCTTTCTTTTGCGTCTCATCTTGATCTTTTCGACATTGGCAGCGGCTCCGCTATCGACCCAGCCGTCGCAAATCGGCGTTAGTGCTCCAAAATTGCGACCTGGCACAAACAGTCATGGATCCCAGCAAATGGCAGCAGTTGTCTCACCTGCCAGACGCCTTCTTCTGCCCAAACTGGGCTTCGAGAGCCTCTACATCCACGACGGTGGCATCATAGGACGCTTCCGGCAGATAGCTCTGGTACTTTTGGGCAAGACCGACGTTGAACTGCGAGTAGCAAATGATCAGCTTGGCCACACTCTCAATGTCCTGCGGGTTCTGCTTCACAAGGCGCTCGTAATCCTTTGCGGCCTCCTCGACATTGTTCGAGCGGAGTTTGAAGTCAGCAAACTGTCTGAGGAGGGCACTGTCGTTGGTCTGCGGAATAGAGCACCATTGTGTCAGATAAGCTGCTGTTCATGGCACCAGCAGGAGAGTCGTCCAAGGTACTGAGACGCTGTGCTCGTCATGACACGGAGGGCAAAAAGCTCACCAACTTTCCGCTGGTTTTCTTCCAGTATTCAGTGGCACGCTCCAAGAGTGTCACGGCCTTGCCATGGTTTGAGATCTGGCCATAAAGCCACACCATCAGCGACACCAGGCCAGGCTGGTAGCGAACAGGGTTCGAGGTCCGGCTGTAGAGACCCTCCAGGGTTTCGAGAGCTTCCTGGTAGAGTCCTGCCTGGATCTGCAGCTGCGCAAGGCACAGATGGAGCTCGACATTCGAGTCCAGCTTGGCACAGAATCCCTGCGAACATCAGAGCGACAGCAACGAGTAAGAAAGCCGAAGGGACGCAGTTCACAGCTGCGCTCTATCGCCGGGCAGATCGAGCGCGCATTCAAGCGACAGACCTTCAAATCCTCGAGAGCATGGGCATCCTTCTTCTCAAGCAGAGAAATCGAAGCCAAGATCAACAAGGGAGTGGCGTTCTCGGGGAACTCATCACTCAAAGCACGAGCGCTGTCCCTGGCGGCCGCAGTCTGGAGCAGAGAGCGAGAGCATCTGTGGATTAGCACGACGGATCCGCACATCGGTACCGCCACCGGGGTCATTCGATTGACTGAACCGAGTCACCTTTTTCATGTGCAAAGACAGCAAAGCGCCGTTCATGGCCACAATCTCCTTCTGGGGGCTGGTAAACTTGGCCTTGAGAGCAGGGGCGGTTGTTTGCTTGTAGAGCTTGGAGGACTCAAACAGATCGTGATCCTTCTTGATCGCCATCATGTTGTTGGAGGCGATTGCAATGACTGCAACATCGTCGATGCTACCATAAACGGCGTGTGAGTCCAGACATTCGGTGACCAACGGCAACGACTGTGGCGATGCGCTGACCTGATCCGAAACTTACTCGGACTTGAGGATGCCGGTGTATATCTCCGAGGCCTCTTCGGTTCGACCCTGTAGCTGATAGACACAAGCAAGCTGCAGCGCGATCGGAGAAATCTCTCGCTCGATCTCCTCCTCGGAGTAGTCTTCGTCCTGGAGGCTCTTGCGACATTGGGCCCTGGCCGAAACCAGGCGACGCTCGGCGTCGTCGTAATCGCCAGAAGCGATGCTTTTGCATGCCTGGTTGAAGCTGAGTTCGTAGATGGATTTTTCGGACACCTCCTTTGGGCGCAAACATAAGCAAGGAAATAAAAGAGCGCAGTTGCTGTCTGGTCAGGCCATGGTCCGAAAGACTGGCTGTTTCCCGACGATACATGGTCCACAGCCAGCCAATGACACAGCAACGATGGCGATTTCGATGTCTGTACCTGGTACTGAGAGGGACCGGGTTCACACGAGTCGGACGAGGCAGCAATCGCCGTCGCCGCTTCCACTGCAGCAAGGTTGGAAAGAACCTCCTGGTAATAAGGATCGGACTGGATAGTTGCGCAATATGGGTCAGAAGATGAAAGCGGGATCGCTAACACACGGGCGTCCTCGCTCGACAGCATTGGTGGGCATTTACACAATCCATCCAGCGACGATGCGTTCTTATACCTCCTCGGTAGCGCTGACGATTTCGGGGTAGAGCTCCAGTGCCTCGGCATAGCGCTCAAGTTTGAAAAGCTAACCAGAGGCAAATAGAACAACAGCACGCGGTCAGCGAGATTATCTGCCTCTAGCCACCAAGGTCCGAACCATATCGAGCGCAGACGGGACGGTCGAGGATTGATACAAACAATCTGGCCCTCTAAGTGGCGAAAGTGGTTGAATTGGTCAGGGGAACCATCCTTTGCGCTGAAGGAGCGAACAAGATCCAGGCTCTCCTCGAGGGACGACAGCCTGTACAGGCAGTAGGCTCGCTCGTATAGAAGGGCATCCAAAAGATCCGAGTGCGAGGTGCTCGAAAGCAGGTCGATGGCGGCTTGGTGTTGGTCCAGATGGATGAGCGTGATGCTCTTCACATGAACGACATCGCGATCGTCGGGAAGGAGCTTGAGGACTGGCAGGGACACACCAAGCCGGATCGGCAGTAAGTACCAGAGAGCCACAAAGTGCCCTTCGCTCGGACTCGGAGGCGCTCCGCCACAGAGATGCGCCTCTGTTGCGATGCTGTGTCGGCTGCGACGACGGATCAGCCCCTGCAGGAGACATACTTTTGTCGCACTGCTTGAGGACAGCTTCGTGGTTGCCCTGGTGGCAAAGCTTCTCGAGCTCGGCAAAGAGAGAGTTTGTATTGGCTGCAGCAGCCATGATGTTGGGCGAGCAGGAAGCGGGAGGCAGAGTCGCTGCGGGTGGCCGGGTTGTGATGTCGGCCGATGCAAGAGGTGACGCTGGAGATCAACCAGAGACAGGATCCAACCCCCACGAACGAGACCCGAGACCAGGACCGAGGGGCGAGACCGAGAGCGAGGGCGAGCCGCCACAAGCCACACCATCGCCTGACTCACGCCCATTTTTTTTCTGGCCTGATCCGGCGCGCTATCGACAAAACCACTCGGCCCGCCCTCCTGTCGTCCATCACCTTGCCCCCATCTGCGCCCTGATCAACGCCATGGCTGACAACAACGACGTCAACCTCGTCCTCGATGAACTCACCGGAGAGAAGGTGTCCAAGTCGTATGTGTCCACCTTTGCCGATCCTCGATCCCTACAGATCATCCTGTCGTCGGCGCGATCGGCTGTGTCCGAGGCCCGATTGGTCGTCTGTGGCTCCAGAGCGATCGCATCTGCGGATGCACTCCATTCATTTTCCTTCTGGTCACTCATGCAGCCGCATGCACACACCCGATCTTGTATTTTTGCCTCTGCCACCGCTACGGGTGTCGTGGCAGCCGATCGATCAGTCGATCGTGCGTGCAGTTCGGCGTCCCTGTTGCTGTGACAGGTCCTGAATCTCGCACAGCTTGGTGATAACCTGCATCTGTTTCTTCCCAGCGAGCTCAAGCGCCGCATCAAGCAGCGTGAGAAGGAGGCCAAGAAGGCCGCCAACCCTGCCAAGCCCGCCCCCGCTGGCGGCGCTGCTGCCACGGCCGATGCCAGCAATGAAGAGGCCGAGGAGGCCCTGGATCCCCGAATGTATTTCGAGAACCGCTCCAAGACTTTCCTGAAGCTCCGCGAGTCTCCCGAGACCTACCCTTACCCGCACAAGTTCAGCGTCGACATCTCGCTGCCTGCTTTTATCGAAAAGTACAACGGCATCCAGGCCGGTGAGCACCTCGAGGAGGTCGTCTGCGTCGCCGGACGCATCCACAACAAGCGTTCGTCCGGCGCCAAGTTGAGGTTCTACGATCTCCACGCCGAGGGCGTCAAGATCCAGATCATGGCCGCCTTCCAGGACCAGGACCCCAGCCGCGAGTTTGCCAAGGTCCACGAGAACCTTCGCCGTGGTGATATTGTCGGCGTCCGCGGCGTGCCCGGCAAGTCCAAGAAGGGCGAGCTGTCGATCTTCCCCAAGGACATTATCCTCCTGACCCCCTGCTTGCGCATGCTCCCCAAGTCCAACTATGGCTTCACCAACCAGGAATCCCGCTACCGCCAGCGTTTCCTGGATCTGATCATGAACAACAACGTCCGCGACAAGTTCATCGTCCGCGCCAAGATCATCAACTACCTGCGCCGCTACCTCGACAACCTGGGCTTCCTTGAAGTCGAGACTCCCATGATGAACATGATCGCCGGCGGTGCCACCGCGCGCCCCTTCCTGACCCACCACAACGACCTCAAGCTCGACATGTTTATGCGCATTGCCCCCGAGCTCTACCTCAAGCAACTCGTCGTTGGTGGCCTCGACCGTGTCTACGAGATTGGCCGCCAGTTCCGCAACGAAGGCATCGATCTGACCCACAACCCCGAGTTCACCACCTGCGAGTTCTATATGGCCTACGCCGACATGTACGATCTGATGGAGATTACCGAGGCGTTCCTCTCCAGCATGGTCAAGTACATCACTGGCGGCTACAAGATCACCTACCACCCGAACGGCCCTGAGGGCGTCGCCTGGGAGATTGACTTCACCCCTCCCTTCCGTCGCGTGCGCATGATCCCTGAGCTTGAGCGCATTCTCAAGTGCAAGTTCCCCTCGGGCGAAGAGCTCGCAACCGACAAGGGAGCCAAGTTCCTGTCGGATCTCTGCATCAAGCACAAGGTTGAGTGCAGCGCTCCTCGCACCGCCTCGCGACTCCTGGACAAGCTCGTGGGAGAGTTTATCGAGGTCGACTGCATCAACCCCACCTTCATTATGGAGCATCCCCAGATCATGTCGCCCCTTGCCAAGGCCCATCGCAGCATCAAGGGCATGTGCGAGCGCTTCGAGTGCTTCGTCGCTACCAAGGAAATCTGCAACGCCTATACCGAGTTGAACGATCCTTTCGACCAGCGCGAGCGCTTCGAACAGCAGGCCAAGGACAAGGATGCCGGTGATGACGAAGCCCAGCTGATTGACGAGACATTCTGCCAATCTCTGGAGTATGGTCTGCCCCCCACTGGTGGCTGGGGTCTGGGTCTGGATCGTCTCACAATGTTCTTGACTGATTCCAACAACATCAAGGAGGTTCTGCTGTTCCCTGGTAAGAACACGTTCGACGGAGTATTGCTTGAACTGAAAGTAGCGGATAATCATGAGTGTGCGGTATGGGACGAGGGAGCGGACAATGCGTGCAAACGAGGGCAGGGAGAAAAATAACCATACTGACACTGCCCGATCTTGCGCCCCGCAAGCTATGAAGCCCGAAACTGCTGCCGAGAAGGCTGCTCGTGAAGGCAATTAGAGCACCCGAGACATTATGGAGGACAGTGACTGTGTGCGAGCGAGTTGGTCCCCTGTTCTGCTGCGTACATGGCGAATCTGAACATACGATCGTGAATGAAGCGGATTGAGAGTTCCTGAACATGATGACCATCGCGCATAGGCGGGATGGGTGTGGAGGTCCATGTGGTAGCGGAAGGAGCGACAACGGACAAGCCAGCGATCCGCATTGGTCCAGTCGGTCGATAGGTGGGTCTTTATTAAAGACTTTGCCTTGGCGTCCGGTTTGGTCTCGGCGCTGGGTGCTGGTCTTGCCAGGTCATTTAGGGTCGTCGGTGCAGCTCTCCATCCCATGGGACCTGTTTGCAGACGGACGGCGATGCACGTTTTGCCAAACTCATCCATCCAGTGACACTTTGGATCCCCGGTTCCGAGTTCCGAGTTCCGAGCTCCGTGTCCAAATGGATGGCCAGGTGGCTGGGGTTCCTTCATCAGGTTCCTGCTTGTCGCAGTTGGCAATCTCGGGGATCGGTGCGGTCACATATACTTCTCGAGTCGGTCCTTGGCTCGGACACATTCCGACGAGTGCGGGCGAGAGGACCGAGCCTTGCAGCAGCCCGATCTCCAGCCGGTACGGTCGGGATTTGATGCCGCTCACGAGAACAGGAGGGGCCACGATGTCGAAGGGCTCGCGAAGTGTGCGGATGGTGGGATGGTGGTTGGGATGGTGGTTGGGGTGGTGGTTGGGGTGGTGGTTGGGGTGGTGGTTGGGGTGGTGGTTGGGGTGGTTGGTGGAAGTTTGACATCCTTGTGTGATGCGTGGTGTGTGGTGCGTGATGTGTGTGTGTGGCGTGTGGGGTCAAGTATGCAGGAATTGGAAAATGGACAATCCGCATTGGTCCAGTGGCTAGGATTTCTCGCTCTCACCGAGACGGCCGGGGTTCGATTCCCCGATGCGGAAGACCCCAATCCCAAATAGTATAGTGGCTAGTACTCCCGCCTGTCACGCGGGCGACCAGGGTTCGATTCCCTGTTTGGGAGATTGTTTTTTGGTTTTCGATTTTTGCTCTGTCCTGCATTTGGCTGGTTGTCTCTCTGGTTTCGTCCCTCTGCCCCATTCCAATGCACTCCATGATGTTTTGCTCCATCACACTCCACACTCCACTCCACTCCACTCCACTCGCTCTGCAAAGTCGTTGCCCTCGACTTCGTTTCCCGATATCCTCGCAGCGGACTGTTCTGCGTCTGTATTCGTCCCGCCTGTCGAGGACATCACCGTGCGCCATCCAAATCTCCACCATCAGCCACAACCATGCCGCCACCCACAAGCGCGTGCAATGGCACCCTGTCGCTCTCTTGGTTTTCACGAGATAACCCACTCATCACCCATAGCGGCAATTTCGAAATTTGACCCCAAGGGGGAACATTGGCTTTATTTACTCGCCGCTCCAAAATTCTTGTCGATTTTCAATAAATAGCTGTAGGCAATTTTGAGTGTGGGATATTGCGGGAAGGCAACTTGATTGTCGTGAATCAGTTTGAGAGACTCAGCCACGCACTCAACAATTGCTTGATGCTGTGGCATTGCAAACGAGTTTGATTGGTCAGTGTGCCAATATGAACGTCGATGATCTCCCAAATGTAGAATGCAGGTTCAGGGTTGCCGTGGCGGCCACTTACATCATTTTTGAGGGACATGACGTAGTCTTTGAGTTGGGCGTTCTGTATTCGTCAGCAGCCAAACAGCATCAATGCCTTCGATTTAGTGGATTGGCCGTGGCAGAAGCGCAAGAACGATGCGAACGTGGAATTCGTTGTCCTCGCCAAGCAGGAGCTGAGCGAGCCTACCTTTGCTTTGTACCCATCGATTGCCTCCGTGCACTTTTCTCGGTACTTCTCCATGTAGTCGCGGTTTTCTTTGTAGACCTTTTCGTAGTCAGCAAGCTTACGCTCCAGCTCAGCGATTCGCTCACTCGTCGGGACTGCCGCATCTGGTGAGCTCTCAATAACGGCTGCGCCTCCAAGGGTGACGGGAACCAGCTGCGCCGCGCTTGGGGCTGGATTCGATTTTGTGATACTGGCGGTGGTCTCGCGAATGCGCTTGATTTCGGCAGTCAGCTCATCGAGCTGAGCCTTGAAGATCTATTGGGGTGGTAGTCGCCATAGAACTGAGTCAGCTTGGGCCAGCTCGCCGATGAAGACTGATACCAAGTGGAAAGTCAAGGGCCCACGCGACCATCTACTTCCACGCAACCACGCTGTTTGCTGCTTTGCATACCATGGAGTCGTGCTGGTATCGGCTTTTCTCCTCGGAAAGATTGGAGTACATTTTGTGGAGCCCCTCGTTTTCTTTCTTGAGGGACTCGTTTTGGATACTGGTCTTGTGCAATGCGGCTTTGAGCTGGCTGAGCTCCTCTTGGGCGGAGCTTAGCTGCACGCGGCAACCTTGCTGTTCGTCGGTGAGGGTTTTATGGGCAAGGGCCAATCGACGGTGGTCAAATCCTTGATCCTTGAGTTGCAGATATTCCTTGTTGAGCTTTTGGACCTCTGCCTGCGATTTGGCAAGCTGAGACTGCAGATCCGATACCAAAGTGTCGCTGGCCTGCAGTCGACTCTGCGCGGCTTCGTTGGCCTGCACTTGCTGTCGATATTGGGTCTGCAGCGCATTGTACTGCTCCTCGATCTTCTGTAGCCTCGCCCGTTCTTGATGGAGGCGTTCGCTTGTATCAGCAATGAGCTGTGCACGGTCGATGGATGAAGCTGAGATATTCTCTTCGAGGGCAGCGATGCGAGTCGCTTGTTCTTGATTCAGGGTCTGGGACGAGTGAAGCCTGGAGTTGAGTTCTCCCAGAGCCCGATCGTGCTCTAGCCGCAGAGCATCGGATGCCGACCTGGCGCTTTCGACATCCTTGGTCAGCTGGCCGATCTGCTTCTTAAGCTCACTATTTTCGCACTCAACAGCATCGAGCTGGCCGGAAACGCCGCTCTTATTTCGAGTGAGCGACTCGACCTCGGCTTCCAGTCGACGATTTGATTCGATCAGCGCAGCGTTCTTGGTGGTGTAGCCGTGCATCGAAATCTCAAGATCGCGTTTCCATGCGGAGACCGAATGAAGTTCGTCTTCCAAGCGTTGACACTTGGCTTCATATTCTCCCCGAGACTGCTCCCACTGCTGTGACAAGTCGCTCTTTTCCTGCTTCAGAAGATCGATGCTGGACTTGAGTTCGCTGTTTTGGCTCCTTTCGCTGGCAAGTTGTGATTGCAAACTCAAGAGTTCTTGTCGAAGCTGAGCGGTATCAGAGGGAGAGGATCGATCTGATTCGACGCTGTTCTTCTGGCTCTGCAGCTCGCATATCTGTTGTTGGAGAGCGTCGGTCGTAGCAGCAGCATCTTCCAGGAGACGGCCAAGGTTTAAGTTCTGAGCGCGCAGCTCCTGCATGGTTTGCTGCTGCTCATTAGTTTGGTGCGCTGCCTGCTCGTGTTGGACAGACTTTTCCTCCATAAGCCGATCGATTATTTGCTGCTTTTCCTGGAGCTCGGTTTGCAGTGCAAGTTGGTCCTCTTTGAGCTGTCGGATACGGGCTTCTCGCTCAACCCGCTCATTCTCGACTTCGAATTCCAGACAGTGGGCCAGTTGATTGCGCTCCTCCTTCAGCTCCTGCACACGGCTGTCGCGCTGATCGAGCTTGATCTTTTGCTGCTCGGCTGCCGCCTTGAGCTGGTCGATACGGTCGTGCAGTTCAGCTTTCTCCTGCTCGATAGCAGCGACCGTCTCTTGGAGGTCTTGAACGATCAGGTCGGTCTGCCTTTGCGATTCCGCCTCGAGGGCATGTGGTAGACCGCCAACTTGACTCTCAAGCTCACGGAGCCGGCTGCCGACAATCTGGAGTTGACTCAGGGCATCTTGGTGTTGATGCTGTGAAACATTGATGGATTGGTCAGCTCCAAAGCCGCTCCTGGGACAGCGTGATTGCGGGGCTAATGTGGCATCACGTACCGAGAGACTGTTGATTTCATCAATGAGCGTCTGGCGCTCTTCTTCCAGAAACTCCATGAGCTTCTCCTGTAAAATGCGGGACGGCTATGTGTCAGGAACAAAAGTACGAAGCAGGTCGCATTCACAGGAAATGGATTGCACTTACCGCTTCCCAGGTATTCTTCTCGTTCATATGACGGTATTTCTTCAAGATTTCGCGAGTGGTCGCGAGGGCAAGCTGGGCCTGCTGAAGCTTTTCCTGAAGCTAACCCAGAGGATACGTGAGTGCAGTGATACGAGCATGGACAGGTCTAGCGGTGTTTTGAGAGAATGCTGAAAAGTACCTCGACATTTTCGGGCGCTTCAAGAGCATTGCTGGAATCATCAGTCATTGACTCCATGTCACGGCAAGTCCTCTGTGTCGGGATTGGGGCAAACTCGGCCGCGTCAACCTGGACAGCCTGGTCCTCAGTGTCGGCAAATATATATCCCAGCAGATGAGGTTTTCTCTGAAGCGGCGTCTGGAGTACAGAAATAAACTGCGACATTTCGTGTATCTGATTTGGCCGAACGAAAGCCCTAGTCAGTGGCTGCACCCACATCAGTCCTGGTATCAAGTTGCAGCATGCAAACACAGCCGCCTAACCTCTTGCTCATGAACTGCATCCTGTCGTCGGATATCGCTGCGAAGATCATCGATCTCCTGCAGTTTATCGTTGTATGCCATCTGCAATTCGGCACGTGCAGCGTTTCTGGCGGCCTCTTTGATCTCCTCAAGCCTGCTTGTCGATAGGTAGCTAGAAATTAATGAACCCGGTAAGGACCATATGAAACCGAACGGCATTCAAGCAGGACAGTCGTGTATGCTGGCCATACCGTAGCGGCCCATCAGAAGACAGCGAGCCGTTTGTGCTCAGCCTCTGGGACGACGACTCTTCCTCCAAACCGAGTTCCTTGGCAAGCGACATGCGCCCACGGTCGGCAGTGAGGCTCGAGGACGAAAGCGGAACGGCGGAATGCTCGGTGGAGAAGTCGTCGACAGGCTGCAGAGTGTAGGAAAGGAAAGAGCATCATGAGCCGCCAAAATAGCTGCCGAGATATCGTCGGTGTCTCGCCCAACACTGAGAATGGGCGAGGTTGATCAAGGAATGGTGTGATTTGCAACGCCATTAAGCCGCAGCATTCCAGAGGAGCGGTCCAGTTGATGCTTTGGGCTCCACTCAGCCAGTGTCCGAGACGACCTTACCTGGATGAGGTCGCCATAGAAGCTACTCCTATTGGGTCCGCTGCTGAAGGCGAAGCTCGGGTTTTGCCCAAGCGGATCCTGCTCAAGGAATGAGAGGATCTCGGGGTAGACTTGCGAAGAGGAGTTTTCGATGTATGTGCCCGGGTTCAGGCTTGATCCCAATGCAGCGCCAGCATTGTCCTGATGGCCCGAGGCATCGCCGTTGCTCCATCCGAACTCCAGAAGCGGCTCCAGTGGCCTGGGGCGGGGTTGGTTGCCGTTGGGAGGGATATAAGGCAGTGGCCGATCGTCGGAAAGGACCCTGCGATCAGAGCCGAATCCCAGACCACTTGGGCCAGGCAGAGATTGTCGAGAGGAGCGAAAGGACAGAGCAGACGATGTGCGTCGATCCGCGGGGCTGGAAGAGTAGCGTCGCTGGGAGAAATCAACGCCCATAAGCCTCTCTTGAGGGGTCGAGAGCGTCATATCCAGCGAGGCCGGGCAGGGCACTGAGTGAATGCGCTGTGCGAGGAAGCAGGTCGAAGCGGATGGCTCGGTGGGACCAGCGTTTGGCGGGTGAGGAGGGGAACCGGAATGGAAGGTGCAGTGGACGAGCCTGGAGGACGGTGCTGGTGTTGGCGCCGCCGCTCAGGGCGGGACGGTGAGGCCAGAAGCACACCCCAAATTTGGACATATTCGGTTGGATGTGTGGGCAAACATTGGGCGTGCCCGGCAGCGACGACAGCAGCGACGACGGGGAAGCAGACGAGCGACCGAGGACGGTGATGGAATGGCGGTGGAATGGTGATGGAATGGCGGTGGAATGGTGGTGGAATGGCGACAGTACGGCAAGCGAGGAGCGGAACCACGGCACAATGAACAGCAGACAAGAAAAACAGAGCGGCATGGGCGGGACTCGGGCGAGAGAGCAAGGGCAGCAGCGCACAGGAGCAGAATCAAGTGAAGACGAAAGCGCAGGTGAAGATGCAAGAACAAGTGCAGGCGAAAGCAAGAAGAAGCAAGTGAGAAAACAGAAAGCGAGTGTAAAATAGACACAGGATGGAGGAGACAAAAAGCAAGGTCCCACCGAGATTCGAACTCGGGTTATCAGATTCAAAGTCTGATGTGCTAACCGCTACACTATGGAACCTGCTCATTTGCCGCCTCCCGGGATCGAACCGGGTGCCTTAAGATCTTCAGTCTTACGCTCTCCCAGATGAGCTAAGGCGACTTGTTGTCCCCCTTCCCTCCAGCGCATATCTAAACCCAATCACCCATCGCCACGCGCTGTCCGCATTTCTGTGTCTGTGTCTGTGTCCATGCATGTGTCTGTGTCCATGCATGTGACTGTGTCCATACCTGTGTGTGTCTGTGTCTGTGTCTGTGTTGCTATCCAGCACCCAGGCACATCCTGTGCTGTCTCTGCTCAGTTGAGGAAGCCGCCACTTTCGGGTCGCTGGCAGGTCGCTGGCAGGTCGCTGACAGGTCGCTGGCAGGTCGCTGACAGGTCGCTGGAACCCCTGGCCGATGGCACAGAATGCAGGCAGAGGGTGAAAACGAAACAGAAGGGTGATGTATTGAAGATCCAGACGAGCCGCGCGGCAAACGCACAGCATCAGGGTGGTGTCAGTCGAGCAGCATCCTTGGCTCGCAGCGAGTGCATTCCGTTGACACTCCAATAATGGATCGTTTGGTGCGAATCGACAGATCCATATCGATCCATATCGATCCATTCGGAATCTCCCTCCACGTGGATCCCTGGTCCGTGTGACATGGATATCGCCTGCTTTGCCTTCGAGGCAATCCACAAGGAAAATCTGCGGGTCCTTGCCTTTCCTCCTTGACCTCATCTCATTCGCCTCTCCGACTTCTCCTGTCATCCACTTCCGCCTCCACTTCCCACCTCCAACTTCCGCCTCGAGCAGCCTTCGCCCCGCCGCCGGTCATGTCGTTTTCAGCCGGAACGGTGGCGTCAGCATCCCCTGCTGTTCAAACAAGCCTCACTCGTTTTGACCTGTTCACTATCCTCGTCACAAACGAAACGTTCATCCGCAGTGCCGGCCCATCCTTGTTTGCAAAAGCTCCTCAGAGTCTCAAAGCGGACTCGAGCCATCCTCAATACCAGCAAGACTTGGGAGGTGTGCCTGTCCCCCGATTTGCAAATCACGACCGAGTTTCTGTTTGACGGCGTCCATCCCTCCATCAACCGCCTGAATGTGCTGCGTGGGCTTTACTGCTATGTACTTCGCCGAAATCAGCAACAGTCAACCAGCGCACTCATGTCGGAGAAGGAGAGTGGGCTCTGGCACGAAGTCTATCGCGATGCTATGCTCTACAACCGAGTTCGGCGCTACTGCCAAGTAACAGACCCAGCATTCCGCTTCCCTGACAATCGAACGGCAAGCCCATACGAGTGGCTCTCAGTCGAAGAAACAATCAAGGTTGCCGAAGATGAAGATTTCGACATAGGGTCGCCAATACAGGTCCGCTCTGGGCTCTACGAAGTGACGATTCGACCCAGCGAGGCCCCGGACACAGGCGCCTGCCTGTCCAGGCTCCTGCCCTTTGATATCCCAGAGATCGACAGCGCGAGCAGCACGTCGCTGAGAATCGAGAACATGTCGTTTATGAAAGTGTCCGGATGGCTCAAGGTGCTGCCTTCGATTCGGTATCTGACCATCACCAGGGACGATCCGTACCTGAACTCACGAGTCGACGATGTGCTCACCAGCTTGATAGGCATGCCATATGTGCTGCCCTCGCTTACATGGCTCTCCATATACAGCCACTCGGACTTGAAATCACTCAGGGGGATGCCTGAGATGCCCAATGTGGAGACGCTCTTGATCACCGGCAGCATCAAGAGCCTGGAAGGAATGCCCAAGGAGCTACCCTCGCTTACCAAGCTTGACCTGGCACGATGTACCTTGACGTCGCTCAGGGGAATGCCTGAGATGCCCAAATTGGTGAAGCTCTCGATTGTTGGTCAATTTGAGAACCTGAAAGACATGCTGAAGGCACTGCCCTCGCTGGTGGAATTCAATTTAACCATGTACGGAAGACTCACGTCGCTTGAAGGAATGCCCGAGATGCCCAAGCTGGTCGAATTCAATATACCCGAAAGCGTTGAGGATCTTGTGGATGTCCCTAAGGAGCTCTCCTCCCTCACCAAGCTCACGATCTGCTCGCGCAGACCAACCAACATCATACACCAGCTCCCAAGAACTCCAAAGCTTCGCCACCTTGTCATAACCAACCTCTATGTGAAGCTGGTCGATCTCTGTGTCAACCAAAGCTCATTGAAGATCCTTGATCTGACAGTGTGCTATCAATTGAAGTCGTTGGATGGGCTTCCATCGTATCCCTGTCTGGAGATTCTCTATGCCCCTCGATCAGTACGAAAGATCAGTAAACTGGCCGAGAAGCTCCCTTCTCTCAAGTCCTTGTATTTGGAATCAAAGTATCCCCAAAGTACCGATCGAATGTCATGGATTGCTGGAAAGTATCAGAAGATGTGCGACCGCATCAACCATCGGTGGAAGATATGCTGGGCGTCAAACCTTCCGCAGGGCTGTCGGATCAGCTATTACCAGTTCAAGTTCGTTTACGACTACCACCCACGTTGATTGCTTGTGGTGGTGCTATGTGTGCCAAAGCCGACCTTCAAGTGATATCCTTGCTTCCAGCGATTGCTACTTCTGTTCTGGCTGCGTTTCTCCGCCAAAGTTCATTTACTGGTTTCGTTTCTTAAATTAAGAAGCCATATTCGTGACCACACTGAGTTCCGAGATTAGATCAAGATTTACTGAGAATCTTCCACTCGAGTGCCTCGGCCGTTGGAGCCGACTCTGAACGTGTATTATCGACGAATGGGATGAGCCAGACCCGCTTGAAACGAGGTGTTGCCCAAACACTCCGTGATGTCCAGAGCTTTGAAGCACACAGACTGGAAACGGCGTGCAGCGCTGTACCAGTCATGAGTATCTTCTGCAACATTCTGCTGCATCTGCTCGATCCTTCCTGTGACTGCGAAAGGATTGCTGTGCGTTTGCCGCGCGGCTCGTCTGGATCTTCAATACATCACCCTTCTGTTTCGTTTTCACCCTCTGCCTGCATTCTGTGCCATCGGCCAGGGGTTCCAGCGACCTGTCAGCGACCTGCCAGCGACCTGCCAGCGACCTGCCAGCGACCTGCCAGCGACCCGAAAGTGGCGGCTTCCTCAACTGAGCAGAGACAGCACAGGATGTGCCTGGGTGCTGGATAGCAACACAGACACAGACACAGACACACACAGGTATGGACACAGTCACATGCATGGACACAGACACATGCATGGACACAGACACAGACACAGAAATGCGGACAGCGCGTGGCGATGGGTGATTGGGTTTAGATATGCGCTGGAGGGAAGGGGGACAACAAGCCGCCTTAGCTCATCTGGGAGAGCGTAAGACTGAAGATCTTAAGGCACCCGGTTCGATCCCGGGAGGCGGCAAATGAGCAGGTTCCATAGTGTAGCGGTTAGCACATCAGACTTTGAATCTGATAACCCGAGTTCGAATCTCGGTGGGACCTTGCTTTTTGTCTCCTCCATCCTGTGTCTATTTTACACTCGCTTTCTGTTTTCTCACTTGCTTCTTCTTGCTTTCGCCTGCACTTGTTCTTGCATCTTCACCTGCACTTTCGTCTTCACTTGATTCTGCTCCTGTGCGCTGCTGCCCTTGCTCTCTCGCCCGAGTCCCGCCCATGCCGCTCTGTTTTTCTTGTCTGCTGTTCATTGTGCCGTGGTTCCTCTCCTCTCTTGCCGTACTGTAACCATTCCACCACCATTCCACCACCATTCCACCACCATTCCATCACCATTCCATCGCCGTCCTCGGTCGCTCGTCTGCTTCTCCGTCGTCGCTGCTGTCGTCGTTGCCGCAGCTCGATCTCTTGGCTTGTATCGAGAGCCTACTGGCTACTCATATCCCATGTTACAATAACGTATCGACAAAGCCAAGAGTTGGATGCAAACTACAACGGACAAAGAGCGGCACCGCTGAGGCAAATGCAGAGGATGATCTCTCTGTCGAAAAACTACAACACTCTATGAGGCCAAAGGTCCAGTGTCATGTGAAAAAGTACACGCAGTCGAATGGGCGACAATCGAAGAGGAAAGGGAAGGCTTGAGCGATAAGACAAAGAGGCAAGAAAGCAAAGGCGAGCCGAGAAGCGAGAGGGAGAGGAGTGAGGAGGGTGACGATGCTCGGGGTCTGCAGCAATATCGTACAGTTTCCGGGCAAGATAGTGTGCTTGTCAATTTCGGAGATACGTCGGACGCACTGCCAGGAGGCATCTACTTAATTTCCTCCACGAAATTGCTCGGGAACAGCCCTCGCTTCCGGCGGCCATTCTCGGTGCTGAGACCCTCCCACCATCTGGGTGGCAAGATGAACACATTGAAGTGTCAGAACGGGATCGCTGTGACAGGTTTACCTCGGCGCACCATATATCGCACCTTGGCACCTTGGCCACCGATGTAGCCCTCGATCCCGATGATGTGCGCAGAGCCATCGACCAAACTTACCCGTCTTCGTGTGTTGCAATTACAGAAATAATGTCGCCCTTTTTGATCGTCAGCTCCTCGAACTCTTGCGATGCGTAGTTGTACAATGCACGGACTGTAGGGGAACACGGACGGTTAGATGGCAGACCAATTCATGTTCACGTTGGACGACGCGCTCTCGATCAACACTCCGCCCCCGGTGTCACCGGTCCCACTTGCAACTCAGGAGCGACGCCTGCTCGACTCTGAACATATACACATGTGCATGCCCGACTAAACCCGCAGCTCAAGGTTTGCATCGCGCCGCCCAAAGCATCGGGACGATGGCGCGCAACCCAGCCTCGCCTCGCCTCGCCTCGCCTCGCCATCACCCGGGTCGGTAACAGCGATACGGACAGCCGTGAGATTCGCACCGACAGGCTGACTTACCGTTGAACAAAACCGGCATATCGCTTGGAATGTCGTAGGGATCGTACTGATAGTACATTTCGCTCTGGGTGATCGCCGCACTCATCGGTCGGACCTTGGGTTTGTACAGATCGTCGTCAGTGGCAGCCAAATAGGCGGCAGCGAGCGATGCATCGCCATCCTCGTTTGAGAGCGTCTTGAAAATGCCGGTGTATTCGCTCTCCGAGGCAACCGATTTCTGAGTTTCCTTTCTGGTGGCGTCGTCGAAAGTGAGTTCAAGGAAGGGCCCTCCCGACGGCGAGGCTGCCATGGTGACAGGCGATGAAGTGAGCGTGGTTGAGCGTTGGATCGTGGACTGGTTCGTGGCTGACAAATCTGTGTTGGAACTGTTTGAGCGTGTGATCTTGGACAGGAGCGTGCCGGTGGCAGAGCGGCCAGACATGGTGCCGACGGCGAAAAATTGTGTGTATTGCAGAGGCACTGCCGGGTAGAGCGTGCGGCGAGGGGGGGGGAGAGATGCGGTTAGTGATCTCGGACAGCCAGCACTCCGTGATCTCAGGTCCGGCCCGGGCAGGTCGATTTGACAGCTACATTGCCGCCGCCGCCCCCCCCCGTTCTCACCAGGGATTTCCGATCCGGTTTCGTTAGATTCAATAAACTTGGCAATGTCATATTCAATGTCGCATTGCTCCAGGGATTGTCGGATTCGCTCGCAAGACTGCAAGCACAACGGGCGATGTCAATGTGCGTCGTGGGAAGGTGGATCCGCGGGGGAGGGTTGTATTTCCATCAACACAGGAGAGCCCGAGCAGAAAGTAGCCCTCGAGGCGACGGGATCCGGCAACTTGGTCCACGAACCTCATCGTCCGTTACGCAGACAGTCGACACCATGTTTGCATAGTTCCAAAGGTTCGTCCTCAAAAAGTCCATGCGGTCCTCTTCCAGTTTTTGGCACTCCTGAAGCGATGGGCATTGGACGCGGACACGGGCGTGGATTGCAAGCGGAGGTTTGAGTCTTGTTTGCGCATCCGCTGCGACATAGGCAGCACAGCACCCGAGACACTCACCACTCCGGCCTTTCTGTAGTTATCCTCCCACTTTCGGCTGATGTCGTGTAGTTTCTCCACCGAGCTCTTGTATTCGCTGTCAGAGCTCTTTTGCTGAGACTGAGCCTTTTCGAGCTTGGCGCGGACCTAGGTGTCGGACCAGAGCACATACGTGAGCGACTCGAAACAAGGCTCGCCTCGAGAACATGGATGGGCGCAAAGGCTGGGCCACTGTATTCGACATACAGCACAGCACAGCACACAGCACGGCATGCGCAATGCCATCCATCTCCTCCCATTCATCTCCTCTGCACACATACCTTCTCGGCTTCCTTGGGCAATACACCCTGCCGCTCAGCGAGCAGTTGCAAGTTGGCGACTTCTTGGCAGCGGTCTTCGTATCTCTGCTTGTTCTTGAGCACCAACGCCTTCTGGTTGGTCTTGGATTTGAGATCCGCTTCGCAGGTTTTGTTGTGCTGAGACCGGGCCAGAGTCAGGGAGTGGAGTGCAGAAAGCGGCCAGCGGGGGGGGGTCGGCGTTCAGATGATCGGTTAGACAATGCACACATGGCATGGCTCGTTGAGGCTTACGTTCTTTCGGATCGCACTCTGAGAGGCAATAAAGTCCACGAGGGGCTTTTCGAGCGTGGCTCGGATGTCGGTGGCCAAGTTCATGTGCGAGCGAGCGGTGCTTTCGAGCTCCTCACGGCAGACGCTCAAGGCAGCTCCCAAGGTACTGTGGAGCCAGACCAGACCAGACCAGATTGGATCAGATTGGATCAGATTGGATCAGATTGGATCAGATTGGATCAGATTGGATCAGAGAATATTGCAGGCACGTTCAGGGCACGATTCATGCAGCCGATCTGCCGTCGCCGTCCAGGCCACAGGTGTTGGGCTTGCTCTTGGACGACAGAATCAAGCCCCGGCTCCTTTGAAGGGAAGGGAGAAGGGTGGCCATGCCGCTTACCCAATTTCCTCGCGAGGGTTGAAGAGCTTGGCGAGCTTGGACAGTCGTCTGCCGTACTCTTCCTCGATCGAGGCACGCTCTCGAAGCATCGAAGCGACATCCTCGCAAATGTGCTTGGCCTGTCTCAGTCGACCGATGAGCACTTCGAGGCCGCGATCGTCCTCGCCCCAGAACGAGTTGGCAAAGTTCTTTCGGCGCTGGATGGTTGTCACTCTGCTCAGAGGTTTCTGCGGCGGTCATAGCAGCCACAGAGCAAAAAGTTCAAGGACAAGTGGGTTAGCACGGTGATCATGGGTGGGATATATATAGCAGGCATGAAGCCATGCAATCTTGCTGTCGCTCGAGCCACCGGTGTGTTCTTGGGGCAGGCAGGTCGGCACTACTCCAATCTTGGGCCGAAGCGGTCGGACCTCCAAGCACCCAAGCAAAGTGGAAGGGCAGGGGCGCCTGCAGACTTGGAACTCGTATGAAAAGCTACCTGCGACATTTCTTCTTGAGATTTCGGCGATGCAAGTGAATGACTGGTGTCAGCCGAGAGCAAGGCCGCTGTTCCCGAGCCTCCCTCTCCCCGCAACTGGCCGGACTAACCTCCTGCCCTTTCCATCCACCCAGGGGCAACACCGACGAGAGCGATGCAGCGCGGATCCGTCCAGTCATGCTTACTCCGGTTGGTCTGGTGCGGTGCGGTGCGGTGTGATCGATGTTTGGAGACGGATGCGGCGGGGAGCGGATGCGATGCGATGCGGTGCGGTGCGATGCGATGCGATGTGGTGAGAGCCGATGCAAGGCGGGCTCGCCGTCAAGCCCAGGTCCAGGTGGAGGAGGGGCGCCCAGGCCGCCCAAGCGCGCTTGCCAAAAACGATGCGCGTCGGGGCCTTGTGTGTCACACGGAGCCGCCGCGAGCCAGCCGGACCAACGAAAAGCCCAAGGCGACAGAGAACGAGCAGGTGGGCGGACGAGGGAGACGGCATGGGCTGCTGGGGAAGCGACTGGGCCGGTTGGAAAACGAAAGGGAGAGAGCACGAAGAAGAAAGAGGCCGACAGCAAGGGAAGCGGAAAGGTATAGGGGCCCGGAGGCAGAAAGGCGAGCACGAGAACGAGACTGCTGTCAATCAGGAGCCGTCCAAGGGGGGGGGGAGGGCACCAGAGCAAGATGGCCGACAGGGCAGTTTGGCAGCCAGCAGATGGCCCTGCCAGGGGAACAGCAGCAGATCATCTCTCCACCGAGCATCATTCCACCGCTGACTGACAGGCCCACCCACTCACATGCACCAGCAACGAGAGATGAATAGCAGGTGACTATTGAATGTCTCGCTCCGTATTGGAAACGCCGCATGTATTTTTAGCAGATCGCAAGGCGGAGCAAAGTTGTAATGAGCAGAATCAAGCAGAGGGGCCCAATGGGGAGCTGTACAGACGGCCGCCTCGAGAGGGAATTAGAGTGAGGAGAAGGAAGGACTCGGAGAGCAAAGGATGGGGGAGAGGGCCACTTAGTACTTGTAGTCCTTGACGTACAGGGACTCGCCACCGAGGTGGGCAGCAGAGCCGGCGTACTTGCCGAGGCAGGCCTCGGAGTTGGCGCGAGCGCGGATCATGAGAGCGCTCTGGGCAGCAGCAACGTTCTCGGGCTTGCCGGCCCAGGTCTTGATGACGGTGGCCTGGAGGGCACGGCCATACGAGAAGGTCAGAGACCAGGGGCGGGGGCGGTTGACCTTGTTGATCTCGTGGAGATGGACGGTGGCGGCCTCCTCGGACTGGCCACCAGAGAGGAAGGTGACACCGGGGACGGCGGGGGGAACGGTGCGGCTGAGAACGGTGACGGTGGCGTCGGCAATGTCGGCGGGGGTGTAGGTCTTCTGGCAGTCCTGGCCGGGGCAGACCATGTTGGGCTTCAGGAGGGTGCCCTCGAGGTAGATGTTGTGGTCGTGGAGAGCCTTGTAGACGGTGGCGAGGACCTCCTCGGTGGCGACCATGGCGGTCTCGAGGTCGTGGTCACCATCCATCAGAATCTCGGGCTCGACGATGGGGACGAGGCCGTTGTTCTGGCAGATGGAGGCGTAGCGGGCGAGGACGTTGGCGTTCTCAATGACGGCGAGCTTGGAGGGGCAGCCCTTGCCGATCTTGAGGACACAGCGCCTGAGGACGACATGTGCAAGGACAGCCAAGGTCAGCACAGAAGGTCAAGTCGACACAGAAGGTGGCCACACTGATGACCACAGAGGCACAGCGCGCAAGAGCAGTATACACGAGTGACATGCAGGGCAGCATGTGGACCACTGGCTACTCACCACTTGGCAAAGCGGGCACCAGCAGCGTAGTACTTCTGGCAGCGCTCGTTCATGCCATCCAGACCCTGGGTGGTGGTCTCACCGTCGGTGCCGGCGAGCTCAACGGTGCCCTAGAGCGAAGCGGATGACCGTGTTAGCGCTTGTTTTTGCATATCGACCGTGGATAGAGAATGAATATGGTGCAGCGCAGGGCAGTGCAGTATACGCGAGCGAGATATCGCTAGCTTACCTTGTCGACCTTGATGCCGACTTGGATGCCCTGCTCGCGGAGGAGCTCGGCGAAGGGCTTGCCGCTGGCGGTCTTCTGGTACAGAGTCTCCTCGAAGAGGATGACACCGGAGATGTACTTGGGCAGATCTAGACGGGTTTGTCGGGGAAGGCAGGTCAGCAAGCCTGAACGTTCTTTACTCGCTTCGTCGACTCGACTCGACTCGACTCGACCAGCTCGAGAGATCTAGATAACAGTACCAACAGACTACGTACCAGCACCGGCGGTGAACAGAAGCTCACGGTATGCACGGCGGTTCTCCTCGACGTTCTCGACGCCGATGGGGCCGAAGCGCTTGCCTGTTCAATAGGAGATGCGCAGAGCTGGTTAGGAATCCGTTCAAGCCCACTGTTTGACGCCGCGAGCAAAGAGACAGCGACAAAAGAATAGGGGGCGGCGGGCTTCAATCCGGAATATCCGCTTTGTCCTCGACAAGCTGCACGATCCAGCTCGCCATCGCAGGACTTGGTTGGCGATCCTCGACATGAGCGCGATCAGCCCCCTCTCGCAAACGCAGATGCCGCAGTCATACATAGGACAGTCGATGGGAGCCGCTCGCGCCGGAAGCAATAGCGCTGGTCGGCCACAAACCCGGCCCAGACGAGCATACATACCGATGGTGCCGGTGGACTCGTCGGCAGCGAGGATACCCTTGCCGGGAGCGGCGATGGCGTTGGCGGTGGCAGCGAGCTCAGCGCGGAACTTTTCGGGGGCAGCAGAGAAGACCATGGCGGACAAGAAGCGTAAGAGGCTAGTAGAGGAGCGGGAGATGAGGACGGACGACGCGGAGGGTTTTCGGGTCACAGAGGGCCAGGGAAGACGGGGCGGGCCGGGGCTTTATATGGGCGGGGCGACGGCTTTTGCGTTTTTGCTTTTGCGAGGACGCGGGCGGAGGCTGATGCGGGCGAGGGCGGGCCAGCCAACCAGAGGGCCGCGGTGGGCCGGGCTTGGTGATTGGGATTGTTGTGGCCTTGCTGGAGAGGGATGCGAGATAAGGCCAAGGCCTGTGTCTGCGGGCGAGTCCGCGCGTGTCTGCGTCTGTGCTGCGTCGGATTGAGTCGAGATCTGCGAGTGGAGTGCAGTTGGGGCTGCAGTTGAACTTGATGTCGGAGTTGGAGTTGACGTTGGAGTTGATGTTGATGTTGATGTTGGAGTTGATGTTTGTGTTGGTGTTGGTGTTGGTGTTGGTGTTGCACCTCGTAATGCGCAACTCCGTAATGTGCAACTCCGTTATCCGCCTCGCTAAGCACAACTCGCAATGCACCTGGCTCCCACAGGATCCACACAGCAACGGCAGATCCACACAGCAACAGCAGTAGCAACTAGATCCGCCCGCCGATTGTTCTCGTCGGACGCACCGCCGCTGATTGGCTGGCGGCGCTGGCGCTCCGGCCGCGGCTCGAGCCGGCTCGATCCGTGTCCGCACAGACACAGTGGCCTGCCGCCCAGTGCCGTCGCCGCCACCCTCGGCCGACCCCGACGGCCGGGAAACGCTCGTCCCGAGGCCGCCTGCGACACGCCGGGCCAGCCGGGCGAGCATATGTCGCCCTCGGGACGGGGCTGCCGACGCAGGAGGGCTTCTGGGCACGTCCGGGCGGCGGGCCTGGGCGGGTCTCGGCCCACCGATCGCCCACCCGTCGCCCAGACCTCGTCGATCGCCGTCACGGTGACGAGTGCGGTGGGGGCGTCGCCGCCGCGCTGCCGCCGCGCTGCCGCCGCTCATTGGGCAGGCCCAGCCCCCCCCTTGTACCACTGCGAGATAGCAGGGCGATCTGCCTGCTGGCCGCGCTGGCCGCGCTGCTCGCCGTCTGTTGGGCCGAGATAGCCTTTGTCGCGGGGCAACGGGGCTGGGCTGTCGATCCAGAGATTGCCCCAAACCAAAAGGGGCCCGGTCCATCTGGTGCAACAGGCAGTCTCGTTGGGTCTGCATTGCCCATGCGATCTCCGTTGCCCATGCGATCTGCATCGCCCACGCGATCTTCACTGTCCATCTTCGTGATCAATACCGTTCGTCTACGCGATCGGGTGGGGTGCTTGCCATCAACGGCGTCGGCGGGGTGCCTGCAATCGATGGCATCCATGTGCACACACAGTCCGTCTGCGGCACCCGAGGATGCTCCCAGGATCTGTCCTGCTCAGCTGTCCTCCCCAGCGATCCCCCTCCCCTTTGCCTCCGCATCGACTCCCTTTCTCGACAAGAGTCCTGCTGTCGGAGGATGACGGTGGTCCGCCGGGGAACAAGACTCCTTTGCCCAGCAAATCAAGTCCGCCGTCGCCCCTGACGGTCGCCTGACACTTTGGAGGAGTCGGTCACGGACATGGGCAGGGCGAGCCACGAGACAAGAGGCGCTGCAGCGCAATTCCAGAGCAGATCTGTGGCGGCATCGACAGTGTGCGGAGCCGGGGAGCTCGCAGAGGGGACAGGACCCTGAGAGGCACCCTGTCCTCGCTGACGGAGCGCGCGGCGGAGCACTGTCGTGGCTGCTCCCACATCCTCTCCCAGGCCCTGCTGTCAGGAAGCCAATGCCTGAACCCTTCTGGTTTGAAATGACCTCGATGCCGGTGGGAACAACCACCGAGCGCTTAATATCCCACGCCGCTCTCCAGCCCGGCACCGAGGGCACTCGACCCAGCCCTGGAAACTGCTCGTGGTCACCATCCCGAGCGTGAGATCGAGCCTTGCCGTGCGAACCGTCTGCTGCATACATCACCATGTCCCACGCCCCAGTGTCGGACTGCTCCGAGTCTCTCGATTATGCCTCAGCCGGTAAGATCCGCTGCACTTCTATTCCGCCCTGAAGCTCGCCATCCTGCGGGCCGCCGCTGGCCCGAGCATACCTGGGCTCTGATCGCGGAAAGGAAAAAGGGAGCTACGTGCTGAAGAGCCTGGGCCCGGTACTTCTCTACACCGCCGGCAGCCACCCATACTGATCCAGCCCCGATCTACGTTGTCGCTGGCCTCTGATCCATCACCGGCGATCGTACATGGATGCTGACATGCACCCGTGCTCCGCCTCACAGACATGGCTCTGTTGGAGAGCGATCTGATCGCTCTCGACGATCCAACGCTCTTCCAAGATCCCATACCCACCATCGATACGACGCCACAGCCCAGCGAAAGCCTCCCTCTCGCAGACGCAGGGGAGCGGCTCACATCCGATTCCGATTCTCAGTCGCCCGATCCGATCCACTCCACCGAAGTCACTTTGGCCGAAACACGCTTGCCCGACAACGATTCCCAGTGCATTCCCAGCACAGCTTCGTCGCTGGCTTCCGCCGATGCCGCTGCTGACATGATGATGACCGATGCAAAAACTACCGTTACTGCGCACGATATCGGCGCACCGATGCTGACTTATCAGATGCCCTGTCAGCCCGAAGAATCAAACATGCTGGATCCGAGTCTTCTGCTGGAGCTCCCACCAGGCGTCAGCGCCATCGTCGTGGGATCGTTTGTCGAGCCGATCACGTAAGTATCCCTCTCCGTAGATTGGATGCATCGCTGCTCTTCGGCATGCGGCTAGGCAGGCAGCTCAACGGGCGACTCGGCAGGTGGCTCGGCAGGTGGCCCGAGACGCTAACAAAGTACCCCCGATATCCCTGCCATGTCCTTGACCAACCGTCGACTGGGTGTCGCGCTTTCCAATCCAAAGCATCGGATGGGGCACCATGTTCAAGCTCGATCTGACTCGCTACTATCCAGAGACACCTTTCAAGCACCGTGAGCGTTGTGCCATTCGATACAACACCGTCTTCCAGTGCTTCGAGGTTGCCGTCGCCCGCATGTCCCCGCCGATCGTCATCGGCGAGTTCATCCAGCAGTACACCTCCGTGCCATACATTCTCGGCGACTGGGCCATCCTCGACATCGACAGCATCAAAGTTTTGTATTTTCGACCAGACTCTCCCGACAGCTCGGGCTCATCGCTTTCGTCGCCCTCGTTCTCATCGCCTTCGACACTGAACCTCGGCAGCCAGATGTACTCCATTCCAACGGCATCTACAGAGCACACCGCCGTTGCCGATCCGGACGAGGACACTGAGGCCACCGACCTCATGGAGGACTACCTGTTTTCTCCGCTGATGCTGACGTCGCCCAACAACCTCTCGCTTCTATGTCGCTGCAATCAAACCGAGCCAGGCACGCGCGGTTGGGGACTGGCATCCCTCGGAGCGGGACCAACTTGCAGCTGCCATCATGGACCAAAATTTGTCCCGGCTGCATCGTCCGTGAGGGCTCCGGCCGTCGGTGCTTTCTCCTACGATCCAGCATCTCTTTGGGAAGGGCACCCGTCCACCCTCGCGGCCACCCAGAGCTGGCCCCCAAACGTGGCTGGCTTTGCGCATGGAGGACCATCCGCCAACCACTCCTTTCTCGAGTACCCAGCCGCACTACCCCGCATCCCCCACCAGCCCACGTCCTTGGGCCTCCACAAGCCCAAGACCGTCGTTCCCTTGGCGCGGTGCCAAAGCCAAAGTCCCGCCGCGACCTGCACGACCCTGGGCACCGGCGGTATCCAGTTCAAACTCGTCACCAAGTCTCTGAAACGCGAGCCGGCGCCGCCCGAGAGCGCAATGGAATGGCAGCCACATCCCGGGAGGGCAATGCCTCTCACACCGGATACCCCGAAAGCAAGCTTCTCAATCAAGTGCGGCAACCCGTTCGGCGGCCCGCTGCCGCTGGATCCAATACTCCAGCGGGGGGCACAGAGGCTTGGTGCCCACGAGCCGCCCTTGTCTGGCCACTTTTCCTCTGTCGCCCGGCCGTCATACCAGTATCCACAGAACTTCCAGAAGGGCTCCTTTGCAGTCGGACCGCAGGCGAAAAAGACCGAAGCCGATTACCAACGACCGAACCTCTCCTGGGCCGAGATCATTGCCGGGACATTTACCTCGCTCAACCGAAAGTTCCTGTTGTAAGTCACACTCCGGGCGGGTGCCCGCACAATGGCCGCAGTCCTGCGGGCTGTCTGTGTCGAGCGGCATAAGTGAGCACAGGAGAAACGGCATCGCAGATGCTTAACTGACGGAATCCATACCCACCGGCCTTTGCGAGCACAGAGTCAGCGAGATCTATGCAGAAATTGTCAAGACCTATCCATATTTCGGCGCGCTCTCGACCAATCGTTGGAAGAATGCTGTCCGCCACGTCCTGACCGTCAACAAAGATTTTTATCGAACAAACGAAAACGAATACAAGGGTGGATGTAGGTTCTCATCTACGGCTGGCTTCGGCTGGCTTCGGCTGGCTTCGGCTGGCTTCGGCTGGCTTCGGCTGGCTTCGGCTGGCTTCGGCTGGCTTCGGCAAGAGTGATATCATATGTGTTAGCCGAGGACGATGGGCAGTCGAGAGTGCGTTTCGGCAAAACGAAGGGCGCCACTGACGCTTCTATGACCCACAACCACTCGTCCAATTAGACTGGGGCTATCGCCCGCTCAGCCAACCGGCATGCGCCTCGGTGAGCCAGAGAAGTGTGGGAAAGCAGAAGCAGACCAAGGCGCCTCACCAGCCCGGCACCATCGTTTGCCGGGGAGACTTTGGATTTCGAGCAAAGTCGCACGCCGAGCAACCCTATCCTCGCATGCAGTCGGATCTCCAGGCAAAGAAGCACAAGAACATATACATCTTCCAGCCCACGCCCGGGATGCCGCATCCGATGACCCTCCATTTCAACCAAAGCGGCCGAGAGTGACCCACGCCTGGCAACGTTGAATCCATATGTAGAATCTCCCACGATTGTTTATAATGTTCCGTTGTAATTTTTTGGTGCAGTTTGGAAAGCGCAAAGCCAATGTCCACTCAGCCTTTGCTTGCCCTCTTCAATCTGCAGTTCCATCCACCCATAATGACCACCGTCTGCCCCCCCCCACCGACTACCTAATACATCGACCGCTGTCAGGAAGCGATGTGCCCGGAGTGAAGCGCCTGGGCGGTTGTGCCACGTGGGTTCCGCCGACTGCGCCTCAAAGGGCCTGGCCCCCACCAGCAGCCCCCCCTTGGATTCTTGTCGACCCGCCCGCCCCTCGACACATCAACACGGCGACATAGCGACGCTCTGTGCTTCAGCAACAATGTTCTTTGGAGGATATTCGTTTGAACAGGTGCCCAACCTGACCGGCAAGGTCGCCATTGTCACCGGCGCCAATGCGGGCCTGGGCCGAGCGTCTGCAATGGAGCTCGCCCGCAAGGGTGCCCATGTGTAGGTTTGCGTGCAGGCCACGGCATGTGGGCTCGAAGAGGAGCCAAGAAAAGACAGGAAATGCAACTCGAGAGATTTGCTGGCTCTCGAGACCGTCGCTGCTATCGTCGATGAGTTGAAGGTGCTAACGCCAATGTCGGGCGGGCCGACCTGCAGCATCCTTGCCTGCCGAACCGAGAGCAAAGCGCTGCCCATCGTCGAGGAGATCAAGAAGGAGACCGGGAACGCCAATGTTGAGTTCATGGAGCTCGACCTCTCGTCGATCAAGTCGGTCGAGCGGTTCTCGAAGAGATTCCTCGAACGCGGGATCGAGCTCGACATCCTCATGAACAATGCCGGTATGGAGGGCGGGGGGGGGGGCTCTGTACAGAGCGAAATGGCCCCACCTCCTGCAACAGTGGGCTTGCCAATTTGCCAATACCGATGTCATTGTCGACAGCAATGCCACGACTAATGCCACCGCTTTCTGGACTCGAATGCGGGACCCCCATAGCCATCCTGATGCCCCCGACTTTCACTCTGTCGGTCGATCAAATCGAGATGCAGCTGGCAACCAATCACATTGGGCACTTCCTCCTGACGCTGAGCCTGATTCCGGCCTTCCCCAAGGACCGCACGAGCCGAATCGTCAACGTAAGCTCGAGATCCCATCAACTTTTTGCTCCCAAATGCGGCTTCGATCTGGAAAACTACAACAATCCCGAGACCTACAATCCCTGGGTCGCCTATGGGCAGTCCAAGGTTGCCAACATCCTGTTCACGCAGGAGCTGCAAGCCCGCCTCGAGGCAGCTGGATATGACAAGATGTGGGTGATGCTTTGCTCTGCTTTCTTTCTCACTCACTCACTCACTCACTCTCCCTCGCTGGCGTGTCGACACTGAAGCACACATGGATCGGGGCGAGCGAGGTGCATGCAGAGAAGGCCGACCTTGCTCACAGACTCACTCCGATCGAACCATCTCCATGATCATCTGTGTGGAATCGGGGGGGGGGTGAATAGCTACGTGAATGCCCTGAATCCCGGAGCAGTGGCCACCGACGGTGCCAAGCAGAATCCTCTGATGAGTTCCGTCAAAACTTTTTTCTTCAATCTCATCGCCGTACCCCAAACCAAGGGCGCTCTGACTCAGGTACACAGCTCTCGACCGGCGACCTGGACAGCTCACGCTGCCGCAGAGTAATGCCCGCGGCCTGCCTAACGCTCTCGGCGCCATTTATCACATCGATCGCTACCAACAGATCTACGTTGCCACTTCGCCGGACATCGAGACCAAGAATTATCGCGGCCAGTACTTTGATCCTGTCACTCGACTGTCGACCCCATCCGCTCCTGCAAGTGATAAGGAGTTGGCCAAGAAACTGTGGGAGCTGTCCGTGAAGTTGATCCGCGAAAGGGGATACGACGCCGAGTGGGTTATCTCGTGAAAACCAAGAGAGCGACAGGGTGCCATTGCACGCGCTTGTGGGTGGCGGCATGGTTGTGGCTGATGGTGGAGATTTGGATGGCGCACGGTGATGTCCTCGACAGGCGGGACGAATACAGACGCAGAACAGTCCGCTGCGAGGATATCGGGAAACGAAGTCGAGGGCAACGACTTTGCAGAGCGAGTGGAGTGGAGTGGAGTGGAGTGTGGAGTGTGATGGAGCAAAACATCATGGAGTGCATTGGAATGGGGCAGAGGGACGAAACCAGAGAGACAACCAGCCAAATGCAGGACAGAGCAAAAATCGAAAACCAAAAAACAATCTCCCAAACAGGGAATCGAACCCTGGTCGCCCGCGTGACAGGCGGGAGTACTAGCCACTATACTATTTGGGATTGGGGTCTTCCGCATCGGGGAATCGAACCCCGGCCGTCTCGGTGAGAGCGAGAAATCCTAGCCACTGGACCAATGCGGATTGTCCATTTTCCAATTCCTGCATACTTGACCCCACACGCCACACACACACATCACGCACCACACACCACGCATCACACAAGGATGTCAAACTTCCACCAACCACCCCAACCACCACCCCAACCACCACCCCAACCACCACCCCAACCACCACCCCAACCACCATCCCAACCACCATCCCACCATCCGCACACTTCGCGAGCCCTTCGACATCGTGGCCCCTCCTGTTCTCGTGAGCGGCATCAAATCCCGACCGTACCGGCTGGAGATCGGGCTGCTGCAAGGCTCGGTCCTCTCGCCCGCACTCGTCGGAATGTGTCCGAGCCAAGGACCGACTCGAGAAGTATATGTGACCGCACCGATCCCCGAGATTGCCAACTGCGACAAGCAGGAACATGATGAAGGAACCCCAGCCACCTGGCCATCCATTTGGACACGGAGCTCGGAACTCGGAACTCGTAACCGGGGATCCAAAGTGTCACTGGATGGATGGTTTGGCAAAACGTGCATCGCCGTCCGTCTGCAAACAGGTTCCCATGGGATAGAGAGCTGCACCGACGACCCTAAATGACCTGGCAAGACCAGCACCCAGCGCCGAGACCAAACCGGACGCCAAGGCAGGGTCTGAACAACAACCCACCTATCGACCAACTGGACCAATGCAGATCGCTGGCTTGTCCGTTGTCGCTCCTTCCGCCACCACATGGACCCCGCACTCATCCCGCCTCGCTATGGACGGCCAGGGCTTTATCCGTTGGCTTCGGCTGGGGCGTGTGGTATTCATATATACACTTTATTCAGAAAAAAACGGGACAATATAGCCGTTTCCATGAACAGGTAGTATGTGCTGTGCTTGCGTCAAGCAAAGCCACAAGAAATAAAACAGATCACTTTGGCAGCCTCCGAGTGAAGACCGCCGGTCGCTCTCCGATCTCCACAATCGACCTGCATACTGTGATCATGTTGCGCGCCGCATTGACGTCGCGATTCCACACTGTCCGGCAGCTGGGATTCTTGCAGCTCCTGACAAAGTGGGAATTCGCAACATTGGGCGAATCGAGTCCTTCCAATCGAACTGGCTCCAGGCACTTGGAGCGCACTTGCGAGGTGTTGAACTCGTTCGTCGAGGCCACCTTGACGCTTCCATGATGGTGATTGGGACGGCGTCGGTGGTGCTCGAATTGCTCAAAGTACTGAGCAAACCGCTGCCTCCGAGGGCTGGATGCATAGCCCTTGCCCTGTCGCCATGACGCATTGCCAAAGGCGATCACCACATCGGTCCGTATCGGGGCGTGCTTCAGGACGGCCTTGCACATCCTGTCGACGGCCACTTGGCGCCTCTTGTGGCCCGTGAAGCGATGGTGACGAGCCTTCTTGCCAAGGTGGAAGTCGAGCTGCACTCGCAGCTCCGGTCGCAGGACATGGGTGAGGTGGACCTTGAAAGCCTCCGAGGACGACACCTTGGGCGAGGGGGTGGTCGACATCCAGGTCTCGATGCTGAGTCGATACTTCATGGTGTTGTGCCACCTTGTGTTGGACGTATGGCCACACATGTGCTGGTAGTGGCCATTGGAGAACGAGACCACCTCGTCTTGGTGGCCCGGTGCTTGGATGACCGCGGTGAAGATGGAGCCGACTCCAGGATCGATGCCAATCCAAGTGGTCCTGTTGGGGTCTGGGTCGCCGATGTGGGTCTGGATACGCTGCTCGGCAGTCGGAGGAGGCTCGGAGGTCTCGGTGTGATCGGTTCGAGGCAGAAACTTGACGAGGCCGATGGTGCATCCAATGCCATCGGTGCTGATCTCGTAGTTGAACAGCTTCTTGTTCACGTCCCGCTCTTGGAAGAGGGAATTACGCAGCTTGAAGCAACTGCGCCAGAGACGATCCTGGTTGTTGACACCGTCCTCACCTTCTTCCTTGAGCTTGTCCCTGGTGAGGCCAAGGCGTTTCTTTGGACCAAGGAGTTCCCAGAGAGTGACCGTGTCGATCTTGACATACTTGGCCCTTGCAGTGCACAGAGGGACCATCGTGCACACGGCCGGAGGAGTGTCGAGAGCGAGCTGCTTGAGTGCCCAGTTGATCCTGGCGGCCAGCTTGTTGATCTTGGACTTGGTGGTGCCGAGCTCAGACTTGGCCGTGGTGAACCTCTTGTCGTCGGAGGGAATGCCTCGGGCAGTGAGCTTGTCCAGCTTGGCCTGGCGCTGCAGCTCGGTGAATCGGAGGGCGGGCATGTCACAGTCGATCCACTTGTGGACATTGTCGACCATCTTGTCTCGGGCGAGGATTCTCACATGGTGTGAGAGGCGATGGAGGGCCCGGAAGCGGTCCTGGTCGTTGCTGTACCGAAACTCGTCCAGGACGTGGCCAAAGTCTGGATAGAGGCACTCGAGATCGGCCTTGGGTGGTGTCTGCCCTGGTTTCTCGAAGAGCTCGAGACAGGCCTCGATGGCTTCGTGCTTATGCTTGTTGGCAGGGAAGACAGCAGCACAGAAGCGACGAAGGAGTCGCCAGTAGGCCAGGTCGAGGTGGGTGGTGCAGTTGGTAGCATAGGCATTGACAGCCAGTGTGAGAAGCTGACTGTGAGCACCATCAGGCAGACGAGGGGCCGGAGGCAGGTCTGCGTGCCGAGTGGTCTGGTAGTCGCGAAAGGAAGCGACCAGATGCTCGTTGTATTTCTCATTGTCCCCGGTCTGGGAGAGGGCATCGGCCTCGACAATCGTGAAGCATTGGCGAACGAAAGCAGGGGTGGACTTGGAGATGACAGGGACGGGAAGATCCTGCTCGATGCACCGGAGGATGTGCAGGTTGAGCAGCCTGGATGCCTCGAACTGGATCTGGGTCATGGCCTCGACGGTGGCCTGGATCTTGTCGCGGAGAGCGGGATTGAGACAACAGCCATCCATCGTCTGCTTGAAGCAGCTGAACTGAGGAGCGGATGACCTTCCATCCACGAGAGGGAGGACAGAACTCTTGAGGGGCCGGTATTTGGGACATTTGCTGGTGTTGCAACGTTCGTGATCGGTACCGTCGCACTGGCGACATCGCTTGCCGGTACTCGAGGAAGTAGATGGACCAGGCTCGGTGGGATCGACATCCATTGGATCTGCAGAAGCAGTGGTGGTGAGCGACGGAGCAACAGACGACCAAGCGTGCGTGGGGTCAGAATACGAACCAGAGACAGGCTCCGACTGTGACTTGGCTTTCTTGGGCCTGGGTGGCCGAGGCTGGCCATCACCGGCACCCTTGCGCTTCGGAGGCATGGGAACAGAGGATGCTGGATGCCTGCCAGTGGTACTGGTCAGAACAGAGACTTTTTTTATCGTACAATGGCGCGATGATCCGATCAAGGCGAGATGAGGGAAGAAAGCAGCAGGACGAAGGTGTGGCATTTATACCCGAGAGCAGGAGCCCGACTTTGCGGGCTGGTTGGGGAAGCGACCTGTTCAAAAATCGCCGAGAGGTTCAAGCCAGGGATGTGAACGTGAGAACGGCGGCTTGATTGGAGGGAACTCAACCCCAGAAGCGCATCGCTCGCTCAATCAGCCGTGGGAAGACATCTGGAAGCACCCTCCGAACGGCAGACTCAAACAGGGTCACCATCCCGACTCTGAACCCCTCTGACGCATTCAGCGCTGCCACCTTCCTGTACTGACGCTTCACAATCCCAAAGAAGTTCTCGATGGGATTGAAGTCGAGTGAGGCAGGTGGGGTGAAGATCACTGACCATCCTCGGCGCTCGATGCAGTCCAGGACAGCCCTTGTCTTGTGCATGCTGACATTGTCCATCACAATCACAGAGTCGTCTGGGAAGCTCGCTCGCTCAAAGAACTCGACCATCGAGTGTGTCTTGAATGATGTGGGGATGTACATGCGATGCAGCACACCAGAGTGGTTGATGGCAAATGCAGCCGAGACAGACTTGTGTTTCATGTGATTGCGCTGGCGAAGCGGAGCACCCTTCGGTGAGTATCCGTAAAGAGGAAAAATGGATCTCCTGATCCCTGTCTCGTCGACAAAGACGAATCGCCGTGGGTCGATGGAGCGGACCTGGTCCCTGAACTGTGCCACTCGCTCATCCAGTCGCTTGGACTTGTAGAGGTGTGTTGCCCTCTTGTGTGAGAGACCTGCTCGGTGGATGGCAGTGTGGCAGAGTGAGAGTGATACTTTCCTCTGGAGGATGGACTCGAGCTTGCATCGCAACACAGGACCAGTCTGGAACGGGTCCTGTTCAATCAGGGTGCGAATGACTGGACATGCCTGCTCGAAGAAAGTGGATCTGCGAGCTGGGACCCGGGATGGGTCATCCAGCTTGCATCCTCGGTGCCATCGATGGATGGTGCTCTTGGATACACTGAATATGGAGGCGACCTTACGCAGGCTATGGATGAGGGCGTAGCATCGCAATGCGGCGGTGCGAAAGTCGGATGTGTGGCGAATGGTCATGGCCAGCGCGCGATAACATTGGGTAACAAAATATTCGATGAATGGTCAAAATCCCGGGTGTCCCGTTTTTTATTGGATTGCCTGTAATGACTCGATAATTCAAAAGGCTCTGGTGCTCACGACTTTGGCTGCCTTCATTTTCAGAACTTGCTCCACGACCGCTTGCCCGGGCTTGGCGGCTGCATTCTCTCACAATATCCAAGCACATGCACGCATCCGACCCGCTGCTTCGGCTCCAGGCCAATTTTCCAGAGATGCATCCTCGAAGCTTCAAGCGATATGCACACATCTCTGCTGTCCTCCGGGGTGCCGTCGCTGACGGTCGCCTGCAGTGGGTCGTCGTCTGCGCTACTGGTTGCGGCGCTCCTTGCGGATAACGAGCTGCAGCTCGACCCACTTTCGGCCCTCGTCTCGCTCCGTCGCCGGAAGGTCGTCCTGCTTTTCGTATCGGAATCGAGCCAACCGCAACAGGAACTCCTTCTCCTTCCCGGCCTGGACGCCGCTCTCGTAATCGCGGCGCAGGCGAGAAAGATCTTCGTGATAGGCGTTGATGAGACTGGTTACCTCGAGGAATTTGCGAGTCTCCAGCACCCTCTTGGCGAGACCTCCGCCTTCGGCGTGGAAAAAGTCTCGGAGGGTCTTGAGCACCCATCCGGCCATCGATATCTGGCGCTTGTTGAGGACCCGACGCTCCTTCTCGATCTGGCCAAAGAGTGGCGGAATCATGATCGACTCCAGTATCTGCAGGGTGTCGTCCCAGGTCTTCTTGATGACCTCGGGGGCTTTGATCGTTGACAGGTGCTCGCAAAGTGTCTTCAGATTCTTGTCCAGATAGTCTGTGAGCGGGATCAGAGCAGCGTCCACTTCGCGTACGCTCACTGGAAGATCAATCGAGACGCCTGTGGCTGTCTCGCGCGAATACTGTGTTGCAGCCGTCAGAGCCGTGAAGAAGCCCTTCTGGGGAATCGCCACCGCTTCGTGGTCCTTGATGGCCTTGGAAATCAACTCGCGGACATATGGCGAGATCTAGGTATTCGGAAGAAGGGCACACAAAACAGCCTGTCAGTCCCCGAATCTCTCTGTTCGCTCTCGTTTCGACCTGTGCTTGGTTAGGCAGTTGGACCTGGGTGACTCTTGACCCCATCACACTGGAGCAACGAATAGCTCACCCTCGCCGTCAGAGCTCGGATCAGATCGTCGTTGGATCGTCCCAGACGCTCCACGCTTCTTTTGAACCAGAACTCGACGTCTTCATCCTCGCCTTCCAAGGCCAGGCGGAGCAACACACGGCCCTGGGGCTCCATCTCCACATAAACTTCGTGTGTTTGGTGGTCAGCCATCTTCCGCCTCAGGCGGGTGGACTTGGAGAGGTCGATTGCAGCCTTGCCTACAACATCGGCAAAGGTCAGCAGATTCTTGCTGTTCACCTGGACCTCGAGCTTGTTGACGGGCGGCAGGATGACTTGGAAGGTTTCGTCCCAGGTCGGATTGAGCGTGTCGTTTATGGTTCTGGATCGCGCTAGCTCAGCACTGGCGCCGGTCAAGACGACGGGCCCGGACTTTTCGGCTGGCTTGTTCACAGTCGTTGCCGGGAGCATCTCGTGTCCAGGGATGACAATGACATGCCCGGCATTCACTTTGTTGCTGATGGCCGTGGGGTCATCCTCGCTGGGCGGAGGAACCACGGTGCCTTCGGGGACGCGGATAATGCAGAAGGGGTTTGCGAATCCGTTCTTGTTGATCGGCTTGAGGTTCTCGGCGTACACAATCTGCAGCTTGAGCATGCCGTGGATCATCTCCTCGAGGGGTTCCTGATTGATCGGAGACCGAAGCTTCATCGGTGCCAGCGTTGCTCTGTAGTTCTTGGTGGTCTTTGTCAGTCCGCGGACATTCATGCGGTCCGACAAATCATCAAGCTTTTCCCGTGCGAACTCAATATTGGACAGCTTTACACAGGACTGAAAACGGAGAACAGGCACACGTTAGTTGGTGGGCCACAATCAGAACGACGGTGGTGTTCGGGCCGCTGTTCGCCCGTTTACCAGCGCTAGCAGGTGACCGAGCTGATGCATTCGTACCTGCATGGCGATATCGGCGGGGCCGGTCTTTTTTTGCTGGATCAGCCGCTGGGTTACGCTCTGCCAGGATTTATCTTCTTCGCTCTTGATCTCGCCCTCGACCGTGGCTTCGCAATAGAATTCAATTGCCTTGGAGACCGTCTGATCGAGCCAGCGCAGTGGAGTTTATCAGTTCCTTTCCTTTCTTCCTTTTTTTGCCGCGGCGTAACCAGGTTGGCCTCATAGCGACTGAATGTGGTCTCCCGTGTGCCATACAGTTGACCTACCTTGGCGAAAGCTTGGTAAAAGCCGGCGTTCTGGACATCGTTTGCCCACTTGAGGTTGGCCAGAATCTCAAGTTCGGAGTGGATCACCGTGAACAGGTCCGTGATCGAGCTTGAATGGGGCGGTGCATCCTCTGGCCGTTCGGCTTCGGGCTCAAACGAGTCAGCCGAGATGGCATTTTTCACCCAGTTCATCGTCTCGGATGACAAATGCTCGAGCCACTGGGTCACGAACGGAGCGAACCGCTGCTCCGCCCGGATATCCGATGTGCCCCACGATGGCGCCATCTGCGAGTAGTTTTCCTCCATGTCCTTGACGCTTCGGTAGAGGCTAAAGAGATGCTTTGCTGCCGAGGAGGCTGCCTCGGCCGAGCCAATCAGTTCCTGATTACACTCGAGCGTTTTGCTAAAGCTCTGGAGATAGGTTTCCGCATTGATCTTGACAATGTCCAGTTCGCTGGGGTGTTTCAAGTAACGGGTGGTGAGCCGTACTATGAGCATCGGTGCGCACGATTGAATCGCCACAGCAACGCAGTAGTAAGGCTGTCGGTTCCTTCAAGACTCCGCCGTGGCCAATGCACTTACCGATCAAACGCTGGGGCAAAGTATCGGATGTCCGCCTCGAGCTCCTCGGTCAGGTGGTCGGCCAGTTTCTGAAGACCCTCTATGACGCCAATGATGTCTGTCTCGTCAAAGGGCGAGCAGAGCTCCTCAAGCTTCATGAAACGCATCTCGACGGCTTCGGTCATGATGATCTTGATCTCCTCTCTGAAGCTTTCCTGGAGTTCTGGGTGGTTGTTGCGGAAGAGCGTGTTCTTGTGGATCATGCGAAGCATGAGGATGGTGGTTTCAAGGCCGCCGCGGGGTTGGTTCTTTGGGAAGAACTCCTTGTACTTGACAATGTGCGACCGGTAGTAGTCGTTCATCTGGTCGAGTAGATCGACCATGATCGGACGCTGTGAACGGCAACATTGATATAGAGTCAACCAGTTAAACCACGATGGAACTCAGCAGCGGGAGGTCTTGCCAGTTGATGATGCGGAACCGCGCTTCACTTGCTTGGTGGTGATGTGTAGGATGCTCGGGGCACTTACGTCCGTGCTGCCAATCCATCCGGGGGCCTTCATACTTTCGTACAGCGTTTCATGGGCCGCCAGTAGCGCGTTGGTGGGCACCTCGTAGCTCTTGTACTTGTCAAAGAGCAGCTCGAGGTAGGCAATGACCTGGAAGCAGTTGCCTACTGCCCATGTTCGCCCAAAGGCCTTCAGGAGAGTCTCTGACTCGGGCGACAGGAGCATGGATATAGTTTCGTCCATGACATTCGACGACGTGATCACGTTCATGTCCAGCACAAGACAGCAGCGCAGGAGCGTCTTGTAGAGCGAGCGAAGATTCACGCGGCACGACAGCAGCTGCGATTGCAGGAAGGATGCGGTGTTTGCGGGTTCGGTGTTCACGGGGGCCGCTCGCTGGGACGTCGGCGCCAAATTACAGTTGCTGCGTTAGATTGGATGGGCCGACACAAGCACTGTGCATGCGGCGGGTGCAGATGAATGTGGGGAGGGGAGGGGAGGGGAGGGAGGGCGCACGACTTGTATGCTGGGAAGGCGGTTTCCCACGCCCGCATCGGCGGAACGAAGGGATACACTGTTCGCGAATCGATTGAATCGCCGCGCATACGTTCGCATAGTCGCAAAATCCATACTGGATACGCCATTTCTTTGCCACACAACCGAAGCAAAGGCTTTCGGCCAAAGGAACGGCCGCGAGGACGTGGGTTGCCGTAAAAACTGTGTTCGCTGCTTCCTCCCCGCTTAAACTTACATCATGGCCCGGCAAATCAAAGTCGATCAGAATTTCACCTCCGACAAACTTGTCACTCTTGCCTTTCTTTCCACCGCGAGGCTCAAGGCGGTACCAGCGGCTGATGTAGCCGTCACGTGTGCAGCTCTTGATGATCTCGATGACGTTCAGCCGCACTTTGCCCAGGAACTCTTCCTTGCGGCTGTCCATGACCGTGATTTCAATCACATCCGTCAGGTTTTTCGCCTGCAGCTTCAGGTGCTGCTGCCAGATCGGAGAGTTCGTGGGAGGTGACACGTCCGTCTTGTAGATTTCGTTGGTGAGCTCGCGCTCTTTGCGCTGCTTTTTTGTTTCGTTCTCGAGGGCAACATCGTCGGGGATGCTTCCAAATTCGATTTGGCAAAAGGCTTCGCGTGGTTTGGACGGATCCTTTGACAGCAGTCCCTCTGCTTCGACAATCTTGATCGCAATCGCCTGGGAGACTGCCGGGTTGGGTTTCTCGGCCGGTGGAGTATCTTTGGTCAGGTACTTTGCCTTCAACAGCTCGACCAAGACATATTGGAATCCCTTTCCAACCTGCTCCCCCCAGCTCTCGAAGCCTTCGGTGTTCAAAAAGTCTTCAGGATTAGCGGTGGCGACCGGGTCCTTCTTCAGGGTGGTGATCACGGCACGGACATACTCAGGGGTAACCAAAGACTCGTCGATGGGCTGGGACTGCTCCAGCTCCAAGCTTCGCTGGTGCAGTCGCTCTTCTTCTTCGAGCTGTTGACGCTCACGTCGTTCGCGGTCGATTCGAGCATTTTCGTTGTTGCGATCGCGTTCTCGCTCCGAGACTATTCGCTGACGCTCCATCTCCTGCTCCTGCCGCTCCTTCTCAGCAGCCTTTTCGGCTGCCTCGAGTTCGGCGCGCTCGTTGCGTGGCACTCTCTCTCGCCGGGTTCCTTGGCGACCTACGGTTCCACGAGATCGGGGTCCGTCCCGATCCCGATCGCGGTCGCGTTCACGCTCTGCTTCTCGAAGACGATTGGCTTCGCGCTCACGTTCGAGCTCGCGTTCCGTTTCCAGCTGGCGTTCCCGTTCTCTTTCGCGCTCCCTCTCCTGTTCCTTTTCGAGCTCGAGTGCTCGCTGGCGTTCTTCTCGTTCCTTTTCGCGCTCCAGTTCCAGCTCTCGTTCACGTTCGCGTTCACGTTCACGTTCACGTTCCCGTTCCCGTTCCCGTTCATGTTCGTGCTCCCGTTCGCGATCGACAACGGAGCCAGAGCCAGGTTCGCGGGACTCGTTTTCAGTCGTCATGGTGGCATTCCGCTTGAGGCTACGAGCACGGGCGATCTTCTGGGCTCGGTCAGAGTCAAATGCATGATTCCGCACAGGCGGGCGCTCAGGCTCGGCGGAATCTTCGACAGGCGCAGGGAGAGCATCTTGGCTCTTGTCTCTGTGAACAGTTCTCTTGCGTGAGACTCCAAGGACGAGCTTGCTCTCGGGTACAACTGCTGGCTCGGTAGATTCCTCATCAAGGCCGTTCTCGGGCGACGTCCGGGACACAGAGCCACCAACTTTGCGCTCGGGCTCTCGTGGAGGCAGGGAGGCGGCCGAGATGGCAGGCGATCCAGCGGCATTGGAATACTTGCCGCGGTCGGGGTCCTTGCGTCCGCGAGCACGGTCAGCCAGTTCACGTTCAGTAGGGTCCATGAGGGACTCTCGTTCTCGACGCCCACGCTCCAGCCGCTCCTTTTCTTGCTTGACTCGGTCGAGCTTTTCCTGAGCCAGCACGGAGCTGTCAGAAGGCCAGTCTCGGTTTTCATGGCTGTCACCGCTTCCGCCGCCTCGTCTGCGCTCTGGCCGGGAGCGAGATGGCAGGGTGCCGGAGCTCTTGTCAGGGTCATCTCCGAGCTTCTTAGCAGCCGCAGAAGGAGCACCGTTCGGGTTTCTTCGCAGGAGATCGAGACTCTGGGCCATCTTCTCGAGTTCGTCCATCTCGTTGAGATTCTCGCTCAGCAGGGCATCGAGGTTCCCTGCCCGCTCAGGGCGCTCAGGGGCAGGGTCTCGCATGGCCCTTCGGGATGCCATATACGGCGACGGAGCGGCTGCGGGAATATCGGCCGCCGAGTCCGGTGCAATCGAGGGTTTGCGATGAGAGAGAGTGTCCCAATCGCCATTGTCGTGTCCGCGGAAACCTCGTTGTGGCCGGGCAGGATGTGCCGAGGGTGTGTCAAGACCTGCAGCCGAGTCCGGAGCGATGGAAGGCTTGCGATGCGATGTCATGCTCTCAAGGTCCTTGAGCATGTCCTCCATCGACATGTTGGCAGAGTTGCGGCTTGGTTCGGCTCGCGGCGGCACCTTCGCTCTGGGTGGAATGCCGGAGGCTGGGAGTGGTGGTTCGTCGAATCCGTCGGGGGGTGCTGCTCCTCGGGCGCCTCGATCTCCCCGGTCTCCCCGATCTCGTGCTCTCGACGGAGAACGTCGTCGGCGGGAAGTAGCGGGGGTGTCGTCTGGGGCAGCCGAGCCGCGGCTGCGATGGCCTTCTCGGCTCAGGGACGACGACATGCTTGGAGAAACGTACTTGGAGGCATCGCCGTCGACATGTGGGAGCGCCGGAGACATGACCCGCCTGGGTGGGGCTTCAGCAACGACTCGGTCTCTGTACAATGCGACAGAGGCCTACGTTAGCTTTGAACAAATGGACATGGGGCTCGGCAGAACAGCCAAGCATAGCCTCGCTTGCCCTCCCTCCCTCTCCCGCCAGCGGTCATAAGCGAGCCAAAGTAGGTGTAGATTGGCTGCTGAATTGCTGTGCCGGCGAGTGCAGCTGCCTAAAAGAATCGACATGGATCTTGTCCGGGCTGTGGTCAGGGCCGGGGGACGTATACGGAGACGGATGCAGCAGTACCTGGCCGTTCGATGATAGCCACCGTCAGGGGACGAGGACAAGACCGATACATCCGTGGACGAGGGGTCTCGCCGCAAGGCCAGACCATGCCGGGTCGACGCCGCTGTTCTCGGAGGGGGCTGCTCGTCGTCAAGGTGGCTGGGCGATGGGGGACGCCGTTGGGGCACTCGAGCGGCATGCGAGGCACCCCGAGCCGGAGGAACGTCGGTGGAATAGTCTTGCGAGTCGTAGGAGTCTGCCGGCGAGATGGTGTTGCCGTTGTGCGAGCTCGGGGTGAAGTACCCGTCGGCATTGCGGGCCAGTATGCGAGGGCCGGTCGGTGACGAGGCTGAGGGCGAGACAACCGGGGACCCGCTATTCAGGTTTCGGTCCGAGTGAGACCTATCCCGCATTTTCTGCCTGAAGTTGAAGACATCAGACATTGCTGCGGGGGAAAGAGAGGGGCAAGAGCAGCCCGGCTATGCAACGGCGGACAGGAGTGTGAAGAGCCACAGGCCGACACTGTGAGCAGGATGCAGGGTGCAGGTCAAGCCAAGGGCCGATGGAGCCAGGTCTGCGGGGTCAAAGGAGGAGGAGCTCGAGCAGCCTCGGGATGGATCGAAGGAATCAGGGCCAGCGCCGAGACGGCGGCGAGAGGAGGAGAGAGAGGTGCGAGAGCCACACGGCGTTGGCCACGCAGACGAGAGGAGCGACGGCACCACTGAAGGCCGCTGCCGCAGCCCATTTTTGGAAGCCGTGCCCCAAACACCAGCGAGCGGCTGTTTCAATGGTTCTGATGGCATGGCTCTGATGGTATGGCTCCGATGATATGGTTCCTGGCATAGCTCCTGGCATAGCTCCTGGCATAGCTCCTGGCATAGCTCCTGGCATGGCTCTTGGCATGGCTCTTGGCATGGCTCCTGGGATTGCAGCCCAGGTGCTGTCTGGCAGCAGATGCGACGACAATGCGCTCGGCCTCGGTGGAGGACATGGGCTTACCGGGCGTCCCTTTCCCTGTGGGCGAAAGAGAAAGAGGCGCCTGGCCGTGCTGTGGAACGGAAGCGAGGACAGCGCCAAATCGGCAGCCCGTGCGGTTTCCACGGCAGCGGCGGCCTTGCCTGCGACATGTCTGTTTCCCACGCCCAGCGCAGAGGCCCCACATGCATGACAGAGCTCGCCGATACGGCTGCGGGCAAAGAGAAACAAGACAGATCCAGACCACACGATGTCGCTGCCAAGTAGAGGGCGTGCACGTCGGCCTGTCTGATCTTGCTTGGCCGTCTTGCGAACAGTTCCCGCTTACAGCGTTCCCAAAACGAAACGGGACACCAGTAGTATAGGGGTATATGAGGAACTATACCGGTTTTTTTGCGGGGGACGGTGGGGTCGGTAGACGACAGAAACGGTATAGCTCCTCATATACCCCTATACTATGCGTGCGGCTCTGTTGGACTCATTTCATCGTAACTATGCTGGCACGAGGGAATAGGGAGCATGTCCTGATTCTCCCTGAAAACATTTCACTCGTCCATCTATCTGCCCGACCACCCGCTTCGCCGCACATGCGCCCGGGGTCACTACTGGCCGCCTCGGTCATGCAATGGCCATGCGACGGCCGCATTTGTGCCTGTCATGGCCAGGCCCGCTGCTTTGTGGATGTTCTCGGCGAGATCCTTTGGTGCGCCGATCTCTCCAGCGAGAAGGGAAAGCGCGCCTTCGCGAAATCGAGCAACTCCTGTCGGGGAGCCAGAGCGACCACCACGGCATCGTCCTGCCCTCGTATCTGCAGCCTCGCCGGCCTCCGTGTTCGCTCGCACAGCGCCATGCCCCCGCCCCAACTGCCAGTTCGAGGCCGACGGCCCCTCAGCACTTGCTGCGGCTGCCTATGTGTGTGTCTCGCCGCAACACCCTCGGGCTCATGCATCTCATCGAACGTTTGTCTGCTGGCTGACCGGTTGCCCCCCCCCTTGCCTCTGGCGGCGCTCGACCTTCTGCTGCCCACCTGCTCGACTGCTCGCTCACATCTTGTCCAATTGTCCTCAGCGCTGCGAACCGGCTCTCTGATCGTTATCGGCCTCAACTGGTGGTGCGACCTGGCTGTCATTGCCGTTCTTTCGAGTCTCTTCGTCCTCACCCGGAGTCGCCCATCCTTTCTGGAAAACTACATCGAGCTGAGCTCGTTCGATTTCGCCTTTTGGGCCAAGTTCGGCCTGTGGTCGATATTTCTGGCATATGTGGATCTGGTGATTATGTCACTTGGAATGCTCGGAGCCATCACGGTAATATTGGATATTTCCCCTCCTGGACGGTTGAGAATCGGGCTGGCCGACATTGTGGATGCTTGGTCGGACGGTATCGTGGACACTGTATCCGTGGGGTCGGGATGACGAAACCTCGATAGAGCGACCTGCTTTGGCAAGGTTGCTACAAAACGTGAGGCATAGCCTCGTTGCGGTCCGAGCTGGGCTCGCTTCCATCGTCTCGTTCCCAACATCAACGATACAGATCCCATGACGAACATACTCGTCGCTAGGTCACATGCGAGGCATGGACAGATGCGATACAACCCAAGTGGATTCGACCCGATCGAGCGAATGCGGCCAAAATCGGGGCTCCTCCGAGTTTCCTGATCCCTGGTGTCAGCCTCGATTCAACGGCGCTTCTGGAGCTTGGGCGCTAGCGCCACTCTACTGACGAAGCCACCATCTCGACCATGGGGACTGGTTATTCGGGGCGTGGATTTATTCGGATACCGTTATCGCACCTCGATCCCAAGAACTGACGGAACACCGCTTTCTCATCGCGCATGCGACTCATCCCACACTGACCCCAATGGCATCAAATGCCTCATCTTCGACGCGTTTAGCAAGATCTGCGTCTCATCAGCATGTTCAACCTCTACTACTGGATTCATATCGGTCGGTATCTTGGTGCCGATTTCGGAGCCATCACAGTCGATCCGAGGCATTACTCAACGACATCGACAGCATGGCACACTGGCGGGTGCACTTGCCAAGCCCTGGCTGCTTCTTGCATCATTACGTTGCAAGGCCCTCGCTGGACACAGGATGGACATGCGTTCCGCTTCAGATTGACGGAATTAACGCCCAGTCAATCTCTGACCCCTCGAATAGGTCTGGGCCACCTCGGAATGATCTACTTCCACTACACCCTCCTCAGCATCACCTGCGCGTCCTACACCTCGTCTGGAGCCGTTCCGGCACATCCTATCCATGACATCCAAGCGCGCATGCTGGGGATCCCGACCCAAACACTATTTGAGTTTGACGGCGCGGACGAGTTTTGCGACTTTGCCACTGGCGACGTCAAGTTCTGGGATGGACTCTATGAAAGCACGGTCGGCGAGGTTCTGAACCTCCTCATATCGGTATGATCCTTGAGGGGCTGTCCTGTGGATGGCCAGCCGCAGAGATCAGCTTGGATCCAAAGGCGGAGAGGGAGTGCCTGTGTGTGAGGGAGATGGAGGGAGTTGCTCGATGGAGAGCTGGCGCCGATGCTCACGCACACCATGTCTGCTCCTCTCCAGCTTTACCTTGCCCTCGTGATTCAGTCGTTCACCGAGGAGCTCAAGTCGCGCATGCGGCCCGTCCATCATGCTTATCCGCCGCCAGAAGCACAGACGCTACCTGATACCGAGCCCGCGGCTGCATCCTCCGGATCTACACCACCAGTACCGTCGCCATCTGAATCGGCGACCTTGGCGAGACCAGATACTTCATCAAGCACCGCATCGCAGCCGGGCGCAGAGAAAGCATCCGTTGAAGCTGGACACGCCACGGCAGGGTCGTCGTCGGAGACGGTGGCGGCATGAGTTTGGTCCAGGCCGAGCGCAATACAGCCGTCTTGCTGTCGTCTTGCTGTCGTCTTGCTGCCATCTTGCTGCTGCACTGCGAGCGCCATGGCGGCCCAGAAACCACATGGCGTTGTGCCACCGCCGCCCAGCTGCGCACACGGAGCGCGTGTGACCAGGCATCGCCCAGCTTCCCGCCGAGAAGACCGCGCGCCGTGTCCAGGGCAGCCGGAAATTATATTTTAATTTATCAGATGTGGGCCTGCGATTGGCCCGTGTGTGTGTGCAGTCGCACAAATAGAAAAGTTTGAGGCCGTCGATCCCATTCGAACCGCACCCGCGGCGCGTATAAAAGTTGCCCACCAGCAGCACCTTCTTGAGCTCCCTCTCAGGTCTAATCCATTTCACTTAGGTACATATCGGCTGTTGAGGCAGCGAGCCACGTCCGCCGTGGCCTTTGGGTGTACCCAGCTTGGCTGGCTGGTCGGTTGAAGGCAGCACTCCCACCCGTCTCTTCAACGCACCGCTGACGTACCCTGCTCCTCACCCATCCCACAGACATGCGTGACAAGTGGAGAAAGAAGCGCCAAAGGCGTCTCAAGCGTAAGAGAAGAAAGATGCGCGCTCGTTCCAAGGTTGGTACACTGTGCCTGTTTCGCGGCGATCGTCTGTGGATCCCACCGTGTTCCGATGGCGCTAACCGTACTCGTGCGTCCTCTCTCTCTCTTAGTAAACAACTGGATCGGCAGCTTTGAAGACTCGAATCATCAAACGCTTGAACCGCCTGCATCCGACTGAGCCATGCTGTTGCGCTTGTCCGACTGTGACCCTCTCGAATAAATGGAATAGTGTGGATTTTTGAACTCGCTTGGGTGTGTTCCCCATGTGCTTCGAGCCCCATCGAGACCGCAAGACAGCGGAGGTGCGTGGGACGCCAGCCAGCACGATCTCGGACCGAAAGGAACGTGTAATCGTTCGGTCGGTGCTGGGCGGCTGTTGCATCTGGGATTTGCTGGGATCATGGACGCTGGCTGATCCAGGGAAGCAAGCAAGCAAGGAGGCGCATCTGGCCAAAGATGGCCAATGGCTGGCCGCTCTCCAGGCACCGGCTTGCTTTCGTTGAGCGCCAGCCCTTCAGCCCCGTCGCCGCTCTCATCTGCGGTTTATCTGCCCCTGAGCACGACAAGACGACATGCTGGTGATCGAGTCGCTGAGCGATGTCCAGACATCGTCTGGTCCGATGCGGATCCACTTCTTCCAGCCCAATACCCTGCCCAACTACCCGAATGCCAAGTTCCCGGGCGTGCTCGTCTTTACCGAGATCTACCAGGTCACCGGGCCACTCGAGCGGTTCTGTCGCCAGATAGCCTCGCATGGTATGTCCCCTGGCCTGGTCCGTCGAGTGTAGCCGGTCTTTTCATTTCCAATTCTCCAGCGTGCCGTAACGGTCTCTTGCGTTTCGCCTTCTGCGACCCCTCCTGGCTATTCGATCTGCAGGGTATGTTGTCGCATGTCCCGAGTCCTTCCACGAGTTTGAGCCCCTGGGCATGCAGATCCCCTATGACGTCGAGGGCACCGATCGAGGCAACCGCTACAAGGTACGTCCGTGCGCCGAGCTTGAGTGATCGCAGCCATCGGGGCGGAGCCCTTTGCAGGAAAGATGAAATCGCATCGTCCAGTGCTGTGCTTCAGGATATGCTGATTTGGAGCCCACATCCTCACCCTTGCCATGCATCGGATTTGGTCTCACACCGCCTGCACTGAATCACCAGGTCGACAAGCTCGTGTCGGCCTACGATGAAGATGCTCGCCTTGCCTTGGATGAACTTGCTCGTCACCCAAACTGCAACGGCAAGCTTGGCACCACGGGGATGTGTCTCGGTGGCCATCTGGCCTTCCGGGCTGCTCTCGACCCTCGAGTCCGTGCCGCCGTCTGTTACTTTGCCACCGATATCCACTCCAGAACTCTCGGCAAGGGTGGCGACGACTCGCTCGAGCGGGCCGGCGAGATCCAAGCCGAGCTGTTGATGATCTGGGGCAAGCAGGACACACACATCCCCTATGCTGGTCGACAGCTGATCCACTCCAAGCTTGCAGCCCATCCTGGCTTGGTGTTCTCTTGGTGTGAGTACCAAGCCCAGCACGCCTTTATCCGCGACGAGCTGTCCAAGGGCCGCTACGACGCCTCGCTGGCCCGAATCTGCTTTGAGTCTCTCCTCGAGCTCTTCCACCGCAAGCTCTCTCTGGATCTTGGAGACAGGATTGAGGGATCCAGCCGAATCGAACATGTGTGCTGATTCCGCCATTACGAGCTCTTGTGGTAGTTTGCCGAGGTCTTCCAGGAACCCGGGTCGGTTGCCAGCGGCTTCAACATCATGCTCATCTGGTACAATGGGTTCTCGCGGCCGCATATGTAGATGCATATCCGTTCGGAATACATACGTGTTGAGCCGAGAGGGTTTGAAGTATGGAGCGAGGGCGTCTGAGCCACGGAGTAAGTCATGGGCGTTGATTCTCTGGTGGATCTATTGTGTCTGATGAACTGCATGCATCTCAGTCGAGCACCTCGGATGCACACTTTGTCAGCCTGCAGAGGGGCAAACGAGTCGCTTGGCTGCCCCATGGGTCTTGAATGAGTGCCCGCTGAATCTCCATGGACACGATGCATATTGCTTCCATGGTGTATCCCCCAAAGCCAACCACAACTCCAGTCCCGTTGGATGTTGTTGGGTCATGGTGGACGAGTGTACATTTCGCGTCCGCTGGTCCGTCCTCGCCAGCCGAGAGGACAGCGAGAGCGCGGCCGGTGTTCTCGCGGCCTGTCACGTGCCTGGGATTGTCCCATTTTCTTTTTTCAGCGGGTTCTCATCGGCTTTCGATTTGATCCTGCACCACAGCGAGCAGATCGACACCAGCCGCAATGAACCGCTGCCGAGTCTCCCCGCTGTTTGGAGTGCGGGCTGGCCTTGGCTCGTGGTATCCTGGCACGCACACTGCGTCGTCTTGGAGCCGCTTCGCGCCAATGTCTCCAACAGGCCCACCACCATCCCCACAGAATCCACCATCGTCGTCATCATCATCGGCGTCGTTCTCAACGCAGCCATCGGCATCGGCGACATGCGCCCAAGCGACCCTGTCTGCTGCGATATTTTCGGATATTATATCAAAGGCATGTTCACTGAATCTCGATGGCAGCAGCAATAATTGTGGACGCACAGGCATCTTGGAGCGGCAAACGCAATCATGTCACCGCCCCGTCATCCCGAGCAGCTGCCGACGACGAGATCCGCCTGCATCGGCTCGCCTTGAATATGAGGCAATATCCATCGCATGAGCACAGGGCCTTTCATCTCATCATGATTTTCTACGCTACAGTCTTCAGAGGTCCCCCGAATTCTGTCCGAGTCAATCCACTCACAAGCCTCGTTACTACGATCCAACTTTGAGGAGGATGTGATCGAGGATCTATGAAGCTGGACGATGAGGCGGATACCACAGAGCAACAACGAAGAGGAAGGGCATGGTCGGAGCCGATCCGGCCCGCGGACCGGGCGAATAGCGTGGCCACAAAATGACACCAATGCCCTGTTCGAGTCCCAGCGACCCTGATCTGGATCTGGATCAAGATCTGGATCGTGAATATACAGCGCACGCAAAACGAAACGAACATTCTGTTTCAAGTCACGGCTGTCGTTTTTTTTTCTGGATCCTGAATATACACCAACCATTGTTCACCATGAACAACCGGCGTCCCCAAGGAGACGGACATTGCGATTGGCTTTGGATATGCCTCCAGGAAGCCAGGGAAGGGCCTGAGGGGATTTGGTTTGGGCTAGGGTCAGCTTCATCGAGAAAATACCGCCCCGAGTGTATTTTGGGAATCACGGGTGCCCCGTCTTTTCAAGAAAGAGCTGTATCAGTCCGGTCCACTTCATCTCCGAGTTTGATACGATGATCTGTTGCACCACGGACACGCATTTGGCGCCGAAAAGCAATGGCACAGGTGGGTTAAAGGACGAGCCTCGATGCTTGCCTTGTTGCTCATCGACAGCCAGACCACCGACCTGGAATGGGAAAGGGTATGTGTCGTTGTTGGTTACTGGAGGGATATGGTCCTTGTGGTCATTTGTCTTTTGTGAAATCGATGACAGGCAGTTCAGGAGTTGTGTTTCCACCATTTTCTTGGATTCGATTTGCTCTGTTGTGCCAGGTGGTCAACAGTTTAGCTGTGCATTTTGCTGGCGGCTTCGTCACATTCAGCCGTTTAGTGGCTATGGCCGGTGCAGCGTTCAGTTGCAAGTTTGATGCAACAAACCTTTCTCCGTCTTTGCTTGAGTTAAAGTAAGGGTGACAATCCATTGCTATCGACAAAATGATGGATCTGGAATGGATATCCAAGCTGGGCGGGTCCGATTTGCTGCGACGGATCCGCTCGCCATGTCCAAGACATACCTCCCAGCAGCTATCGTCTGAGACCTTGACGAACCATGTGCTCTTCTTCTCTCGTCTCTCTGAGAACATGATAATGACCTGGCAAAGCGCATGGGAAGTATCGTAGGCCGACATGGTTATGGCGTCTCTGGCGACGACAGCACGGGCAAAGGGCGACGGCGCATCCAGTTGACTCTCGCACCGAGACTGCTCAGAGCCAGCCGCAATCTGCTTCGCATAGCGAGCAAGCGGATACCTGTCCAGTGTTGCTGCCTCCAGCCGCAGGATCAAATGCTCGCAGAAATGCAGCGACCTTCTCTTCGACCAGCCTTTCGATCTGTAGTTCGCCGGCTTTTCGTCAGCCCGGTACAGTAGCTGTCTGTGTTGCAGCGACTGCGGGAGCATGGATCGGATCCCAGCAAACTGTCGGTACGCCTCGTATCGGCCCAGCCGATCATCCATATCTGCTCGGCGTCTACCTCACCTCGGGGTCGTCTAGACGAGGCTGGTGATTGATCGGACGTCCATTGTTCATGCAAAATACGATGGTGAGATCCGAGTCAAGGACGGTGCCAGGCCATGATTTTGACCCTGCAAAAATGCCAGCCTATCGACTTTGCGGCGTTTGGACTCTGGTCTGGGCTGAAGGCCTCGTTTGCAAGCTCTCACATAAACAATATTCAAAAGCTCGATGTCGGCATCCTTTGGTCGGGTCATAGAAAAGCTCCTATGGAACAGTATAGAGTGGATGATGGCTGCCGGGAAGCCGTGGCATATGCATTAGCGGCGAGGGTTGGGCCTTTGATGCAAATGTTCGTTGGATGCCGGTGCGACTAGGTCAAACAAACCTCGAAGGACATCCTTGAGGTAGTAGCGCTCAATGGTCTATTCATCCTCGGGGACGTCGGGACGGAAGTGGGAAGCCAGTTAAATGGCTGCTTGTCCGCATCGGGCCGACTTTCGATGAGCAGCCCGCATCTTATCACACATCTCAAGCTCTCGAGTTCCCTGCTCACCAGGTCGAGTGGAAAGTCTGGTGGTGTGTGGTAGCGTCGTGTTAGTGTCGGCTGTGGTTGAAGCGATCAGTGAAAATCAAGTTGATGGGCAACGGCATGGCGGCTGGCGACCCATGGCTTACCGAGAGGCATCTTGCTTGCTTTCCGTTGGTGTGAGGATGACAAGTGTCCGCATGAACAAGCCGGGGGACCAAAGGCCAGGCCCCGGCCCAGCCTCGGTCTCGGTCTCGGTCTCGGTCTCGGTCTCGGTCTCGGTCTCGGTCTCGGTCTCGGTCTCGGTCTCGGTCTCGGTCTCGGTCTCGGTCTCGGTCTCGGTCTCGGTCTCGGTCTCGGTCTCGGTCTCGGTCTCGGTCTCGGTCTCGTCGGAGTTTTTGGCGCGGTCGTCTGCCTCCGCCTGTTGTTCGCTTGCCTTGGTTCCGTCTCGGCGGCGGGCTGGGCTGGGCTGCTCGTCCTGAGCCGAGGGCCCGATGCCTACCAGTCTTGGAGGTGCACAAGTCGGGGGGGGGGGAGACAGAGTCGGCGGTCTGACCCTGTTCTTTGTGCCCTTGCCTTGCGAGTCGCTATCGCTCGACCAAACTGATCTCGACCGAAACCCGCTTGAGAATTGGCGTCGACAGAGCTGCAGCCATGATGCAGCCCTCTCCGTTAACAGCGAGCAGCGGGATTGTCTCATCTGAAATACTTCCGGTAGGACACTTTGTCTTTTTGCAGAGACAATTCAAAATCTGCGCCATCCTGATCGGTACACTCATACGATATCACGGACACCCAACCGCCCCTCTCTGGCGGGATCGTGCTCTGCCTCGCAGGATATAAACGTGCCCAGGATGTATATACTGGCATTAATGAATGTGATACAGCTCGAAAGTCCAGCGTATCCCGCACCCGAGGATTTCCTGGCCTTCGATGGCTTCGAGGAGTGGTCCAATAATCCGTCCCTTCCCAGGCCCTCTTTCCAGGATATCTTGATGGATTACCTGCAGTCCAACTGCCTGCTTTCTCCACAGGACCGAGGTGCTTCGCGTGATACGGCCGCTCACCAAACTCTGAACTTTACTGCAGTCAAGGCAAGTGACCTGGCACCATCTCCAGACGGGCATCCTCGGAACCCATATTGCATGGTTCAAATAGAGCCCAGCCTTCCGAGCCCGGACGGGCAATCCGCAAACGAGCTCGCTGGCTTCGTTACCGATGCCGTTAGCGGTACAACAAGTCCTGTATGGGATCAGCATATAAGCCTCGAAATCAAGAGTATCGCAGATCAGCTCGTCGTCTGTGTCTTTGATAAGAGCGATGGCAAGAAGAAGGACGAGCATCTCGGACAAGTTACCATCTCGGTCATGACCATTGTCCGGTCCTGTGCTTCTGTTGGCTTGTTTTCGGGTTGGTGGTCGCTCGGATCAAAGCCGACGAGGAAGGGCAAGGATAAAGCTGCTGAATGTGGCCAGATTTATCTTGAGTTTTGCCTGGATCGGGCCCCCAAAAAAGTATGTATTCCAAGCTGCCATTACTGCGCTGGTCGCTTGGAGTCTTGCCGATGGCATCAGGCTCGTAGATCTCTCAAGCGTGTCCTCATCATCTGCGAGATATCATTCTAAGATATTCTTGCCAGTACGACAGCGACGCCTCATGTATGTTTGGCTCTCTACGCCCACGTATTGCGATGTAGATTTCGGCCGCTCAGCCAGCAGAGAAACTCAGTGCAATAGCCGAGAAGTTTGCCGTCCTTCAGCAGCGCATCATGTCTACAAAGCTCCGCAATCTCAGCCTCTATCGCCACTTGCTTCGCTCGACTCTGACCTTAGAGCTCACTGTGAACCGAGATCGCATCCTGGACGTCACAAAGTATCTGCTGGGCAACGAAGCCAACCAGATCTTGAAATACTTTGCCAGGGTTTGGGGTGTGGGCCACGCATTTCAGCAGATCATGCTGGTCGAGCTCCTGTTCAGCAAATACCAGTCATTTGAGATCCCGCTCGCTGCCCTCTGGGTCTCTCAAAAAGCTCTCTACGACGGAGCCAAGCAGTCCGGCTGGATCACTGTGCTTGAGGTTGGACACTAATGGCAACTTTGCTTTCGGTGTACACTATGCTATTTGATACCGACCTGCGCTTCTGACAATGTTCCTATGTCCAACTAGCGCGAATACCTCTCGAATCTGCTTTCCGAGATGGCTGTCTACTTCACCAACCAGGTGAAACGCTACAAAGAGCTTTTCCCCAAAAACACGCCCCCAACGAATCTGTATGCCACCTTCATAATGCTACGGATGATCAAGAAGAATGATATTTACCGCGAAGCGCACCCCGAAACGAACCCTAGCTTTCGATTGGATCTACAGCATCATATGGTCGATGCGTGCAAAGCACGTTATCGTCAGCTCAGCGAGCACTCACGGCCCTTTGACCGATCTGACCATCAAGCTGTTATTGAGGGATACATTCGTCTGACCGAGTCTCTGGTGGACGATATCAACTTGGACGTGCAGTATTTTGCTGATCCATTCAAAAGGTACCGTCATGCAGAATTTTCAAAAACGTATGGATCGGATAATACCCCGATGTGGGCTGCTGCCACCCGTCGAGAACATCTGAGCACTTTCTCAGTTTGCGCTCACCCAGTGTTTTTTGGTGCACATGCCCCGTTCCTCTCACCGAACAAATCTTCAGAGAGCTGGATATTGTTGCCATCACAGTTTCCATCTACCAGTATATGCTCAAGACCAGTTTACTCGGTGACCCGGACATCTCGAACTGCAGTGCAAACGAAGAGGTCTCGGAGCTGATGTTCCAACTGCACGAGCGAGTGCAGTCTATGGAGGAGCTCTTTGGAAAGGAATCACTGCTGTACGTACCCGAGCGCAATTATTGGATACTGACATGAGTCTCCAGTATTCTGGAAAGCTATCGGATGCCGTCAGCAGCATATAAAATGAGAGAAGCGATCGCGCATCATCACTCGCATTGAGACCTATTGGTTTGTTTGGTGCGATTGCAGGACGGGATCACGGCCGATCCCCACAAGAGAATCCATCTTCCAGTACTTTGTGAGCTCCTGGATTGATGAATTGCTCTCACAAGCTCCGAATTGGGTATCTAGAGCCATTGATCTTGACGAGTTTTCGACTGTGGTCAGTCAAAGCGATACTGAAGCCCCCGCTTGCTCGAGCTCGGCCCTGGACGTCATGAGCCTCGTTGAGGCCAAGCTGATGAAGCTTTTATCGCTCAAATGGGACGAACCTGAGCAGAAGTACAATTTCATCCTCGATTATTCGAAGGCAAGTAGCGATGTTTGCTGATGGGTCCGGATGTATGCGAGAAGGGCAGATGCTGCGATCCGATCCCAGTTCGTACGCGATGAACTCCGAAAGGTTGCAGAATATCGATCGAGTAACCATCGTGCTGATACCATTAGGTCATTCACGCGATGGTGACCAACTATGTCAACGAGATCAAAAAAACGTGTGTCTCGGCAAACGACTCCATTACAGGGATTCTTCATCCAATATACGGTAGTCGAGAATCTGCCACGGTTTTAGTTGAGGTAGGGCTATGCTGAGCCAACTGGCAATCATGATAATATCCAAAGCAAGCTGACGGACGTGAATCAATATAAATACAGGTGTGCCTGAAGCTATCAAATCTCGATTATCTCGTCAACCGGCTATACCACATCCACTCTCTCCTGCGCGATGCCGTCGATATCTGTCCCAGCACAGATCAAAACTGCTTGGGCGGTAAATTGTCGGTCAGTCTTGTCAAGATCGAAGACGTCGAGGACAATGCATCCCTGAGGATCAATTTTGTGATGCCCACCCGCCCATGGGACGAGGCATGCGAGGGGTTCGACGAGCCACCAACACTCCTTCACGTTGAGTATGCCGATAGCTCGATCGACGGTCCTCCGACTGTGAAGAGCTTCCCTACTGCGGCGCGCCTTGAGGTCCAGCTAATTGCCAAGTCGGGCGAAAGTCCCAAAGCAGCCGAAGTTATAGGGAAGGCATATTTGGAATTGAAGAAAGGCTCCAGTCTGAGAAACATCCTTGAGGATTACAACTCACACGAGCTTTCTATGGAGATGCGGCCTCGTGGCAAACTCACAGTGATGATGCAGCTTCACCGAAATCCGAGCGATATTTCAACTTGGCTCAGCCACAGCAGGGCCGAGATAAGCTCGTCCATTGTGGTACTGATTCGGTACATTGCCTCTCTGGTAAGAAAAATACTGAGAAATTCTGACCAAGGAGTGGAGGCCGGGAGCAGGTGATCCGTTTGAATGGTACTGAATGTAGCGGTTGTGTCAATTCTTGATCCAAAGGTTGCTCCAGATATCCGGGGTATGATGGAAAAGGCCATACGAGACCAGGAGGCTGCACCGGCAAAGCGGCAGCGAGGAGTGCTCGGCGTCTTTGCCGGCATTCAGTACTCCCAGGAAACAGTCGATGGACATATGATCAATGTGCCTGCCACAATGAGGCAGGTTGAAGAGTCGCTTTCTCCGTTCGTGGGTTTGCTTGAAGATTGCTTCAAGACCATCTGTGCGCATCTGTCCACCAGGCTTTCCAATTTGATTATCAAGAAGATTTGGATCGATTTTTTGCTCTCCGCAGAGTCACTGCTTCTACCGCCATTGGCAGGCTCGCTAACGGATCGAGACAGGAAGCTCTGGAACGTACGGCAAACGTCATATCTATCCTTGATGCTGGATGTCTTGAAGCTGTTTTTCCATGCAGATGGTGACGGGCTGCCTCTTGATTCACTAGAGTCAGCAACTTATTCAGAGCTCCAGTGGGTACTGAGCAAGTACAACGAGGATTTGGATGCCTTGAAAGAGCAGTATGAGACATCTTCCAAGGTCGGACATGTATTCACGATGCTCATACGACTTCTAAAGCTTCGAATCGATAAATCCAGTGAACTAGATCCGTCACAAAGGGCAGCGGAAAAGCTATGGCTGGCAGGGCAAATGTCAATGATGTAATGATGATCGTGCTCAATATATTTGTGTGTAATCGATGATATCGATTCGCCCTGTCCTCGAGCCGGTCAGCAAAACGGCAACTTCGTCACAGCGACGGCCGCGTTGTCACTGGGGTGGTAAGCCAGAACAAAAGCACTGTCCATTTCGTCAGTGAACGAGAAACTGAAACAGATTCCCGAACGTGAGTATCGCATGCTTCAACCGAGAGCCCTTCCTCCACTCAATTGGGAGACGAAGCATACGGATAATCCATTCACAGCGATAAGGAAACAAAGTTGGAGGATGTATTCAGGGTAAACGATCCTGAGCATTACACCGGCGGGACAGACGATGATCGTCGTCGTCCCAATTCCGACGAGTATCGTGACGAGCTTGGTCGCCGCGATTGATCACTGCTGGTGCCAAGAAGCCGTCGCTGCATACTAAGACGAGTACGAACGTTGTGTTGCACGCGAGAAGGAAGCTTGGTAAAGATTTTCAGGGGCATGAGAGCAATTGCAGGAATCAGGAGGATAGTCAGTACAATTGCGTTCGACGTGGAAGTCATAAGGCCGTACTGTTGCAGCAAGAAGGTTTCTTGCAATCGAAAGGATCCAAGAAGGATCAGGGCGGTGTATCCAACGATCTTGACCGAGTTGTCGACGGGAGACCGATACGGCATCGTAAAGACCCTGGCAACAGAGCGCGGCAAGCGTGAGTCGGCTGGTGGATAATAGTGATGAGCGGGAGGGGTTGGGCAGATAGAGACTGATATGGGCTGGTTTACAGTGATGTTTTCAGGTGCAGACTCGTTATCAAAATCACACCACAACCACACAACCACACAACCACACAACCACACAACCACACAACCACACAACCACACAACCACACAACCACACAACCACACAACCACACAACCACACAACCACACAACCACACAACCACACAACCACATACCGGATCAAGAGAAACATCCACAGCAGTATGACCACGCAATACGTGGTCACATACTCTGAAACGCGTGTACAGTAGGTCAGATTAAAGCCATTCAGGCGTTCATGTTCTTCCAGCTGATCCCATCCCTGCTGCAGTTGAGTTGCCGCTACAGCATCTACACGCACATTTGCACACGATGCACACGATGCACACGATGCACACGATGCACACGGTGCAGACTCCCGCTTACCTCCTCGAGACTGAATAAGAACCGGAACACCGCTGACGACCGAGCGCTCGACCAGATCAATAGGCATCCACCAGTACCACCCTGGTGTGTAGCAGCAGTACAGGATTTGGTATGGGTCGATCTGAGCTGGCTTCGGGACGGCTTTCTCTGTGGCCTCGCCCTTGTAGTGGCGAGTCACATGTTTGTAGATTGAGATTGGAAGAACAAGGCCGAGGGCGACCAACAACACGCCGGCGATAATGCTGAAGACCAGGTGATATCCGACCCAGCACTGGCGAAGTTGGGTGAGACGGCAGGCAGGTTGATAAGTTGTGTGGTTTCGAGGGCATGGTTCGCAACAAACACGGTTCGAGTCGAGTATCATTTGTGAATTCGACAGTGAGAGTGATAGTTGATGTCCAAACATGGAACAGTTTATCATTCGACGAGATTGCGTTGGCGTGTTGGTAACAGTCGTGATCGTTCAAGGAAATACAGATCGATGCAAGAATATGCAAGTTTGGCATCAGCATAGAGCGCTTTGGACATTTCCACAGCCCTTCGTCCGTCACGCTCCATCTCGAGATTTTCAGCGCAGATATCTCATTACCACCAGAACAACGAATCTTCATTGAGGACACTCAGCATCCATCCTATATATCATATCTCTCCACTGGCTCCACTGGCTCCACTGGCTCCACTGGCTCCACTGGCTCCACTGGCTCCACTGGCTCCACTGGCTCACCTGGATTGATGGATAGCTCCACACTACCGGTGGGTATCCCTCGACTTGTCGGCACGAGAGGATGTTGACGGCTGCAGGATATTGTGCGATAATATACCATATGTAGATACATAGTGATAAAGAGCGGATTCCCGTCCAGTGTGAGTAGGGTCTCATTTGTCACAGACGGAGAGCCATTTAATGACTGTAGCAGCAGCGGCTTGCTGTCTTTTGTTCTCTGGATCCTGTGTGCTCATCGCCTGACCCCAGTGGCATACCTGCGTTGTATACTGGCGTGTAGCAGAACAGCAATATCGTCAACATCACTCCGATGTTGGAGTTGCCGAGGCCGCCCTTGAGATGAGGAAAGTAGTGCAGCCACGTCCTGATAGTCTTTTTGGCCAGATGCGAACGAGGCTCCAATGACAGAATTATTCTCGCGATGATGTACCAGAGGATTTGGCACACAAACATCGCAACCGGAATGAAGAAACTCGAGATCATCTTGAGAAGCGAGGTGAACGGGAAAATGCATCCGCTGCTGATACTGATATTTGTGTTGAAGCTCAAGATCGACAGGCTACTTTGGATCAAGTTGTTATCGCTGAAATTGAACATGAACGATATCTGGTAGATGAAGAGCTGTCGGAGAACAAAAAAGCCAGCTCTTAGTAACGAATATGGCCTCCCGTGCGTCTAGGTACGGTGGTGTGCGGAGTGGAGACTGGCTGATGATGCCTTGTGGAGATATGCGACCAAAATATGGCTGTTCATGCTATCCATCCACTGCTCCAAATATATCATCAGACACAGTGATAAAAGCGTTGTCGGATTGTTGTCGGCCCGATTGACTCGGACAACAATGCCTTACCAGATCCACGAAAAAGTTGTCCTTGGACGGTGGAATGATGTAGATGATCCCAACACCAATAAAGGTCAGAAGGAACGTGAAGGTGTACATCAGAGTATTTTGAACCGTATTGTTGCAGTAGACGCATCGGCCGCTCCATTCGTACATTCCATTCGGACAGCTTCCGCAAAGGCTGCGTGGAGTGGATGATCATAGGCACATTCGAGCCCGCATCGGTTGTTGGTGTTGGTGTTGGTGTTGGTGTTGGTGTTGGTGTTGGTGTTGGTGTTGGTGTTGGTGTTGGTGTTGGTGTTGGTGTTGGTGTTGGTGTTGGTGTTGGTGTTGGTGTTGGTGTTGGTGTTGGTGTTGGTGTTGGTGTAGTTGATCACGGAGGACCATCGTATCAGGAGAAATCGTTGTTGGAAGGATTAAAAACAATAGCGATGTCGGGTTTGGGTGTAATATCGGCGGTAGGTAGACACAATCAGCTTACACTCCAAAGTGATTGTTTGAGCAAGTGTTGTTCTCTGATATTGGACATGTACCGGAGCAGCCTGTGTCGATCCGATATGGTGAAAGAATTTCAAACAGATATTCAAGATGGGTCTGAGTAAATACCGTGTGGAGCCAAGCTATTTGGCGTGGATTATTACTCTTGGCCGTCGGGTCAGTTAATGATGGCAGCTATAAATAGGCAATATATGATTCGTATCTATGTCGTCCGCATCTGCGGTGATACTCACAGCGATTGTCGGATCCACAGTAGAGGAATGCACTGGTAATATCCTGCGCACGTGGGTTGTACCAGTAGTTTTCCGTGACCATGAGGGTGCTTCCAGAACATGTTGCTCCAGTTGGACACGGAAGGCAGGACGAGTTGTAGTTGAGATTGTATGTTCCTTATGATATAAATGTGGTGTTGTGGTGGGTGAGAGGGAATAGTATGCAATCCAAAGGTTGCTCTCCAAAAGGAAAAGGGAAAGCAGGCCATACCAGATAAACACGGGGTGCATATCCATTCACCAAGGTTTGAGAGGAACGGCTCCCATCCTGGGGGACAGTCTGTGATGGGTTGTGACGATCACGGTGGTTGAGGTGCATTTCCGGAACCAACCAACACGGTCCGTGGTGGATGATCGAGGTCGAGTCAGCGAAGCGCAGGAGAGCGGCATCAGCCGGAATGGAATGGGCGGGGGTGCAGAGGCGGCCTTGGCTGCATCTATGTTCCTGCTGTCTAACGGTTCAGCTTTCTGCCCTTCGTGCATTTCGTGGGGTTGCCGTCATCAGCTGCTTTCAACAGCAAGCAACTTCACTATGACCCACCAAATATGATCTTGTCGCTCGGTACCTTCGTCCAAAGTCAGTTCATAGAGATGAATATCCGGGTCAGAACGTCACCTCAAAACAGTCCACTCTTGAGCGTGATATTTTGCGACACTTTGGCTGATCCTTGTATATGTGACTCAATTTCTTGATGTTGAACGTCGGAATCATATCCAATAATCGTAGATGCTATCTAAATCCCATCACTCATCGCACTCTGTTGCTTACATTTGACGACCCGTCGTTATTCAGAAAACTGCAATTACTGCAATTTATGTTTATCACATTGTCCTCGTAAATGGCGACTGTATGATATTCGATGTTGGCTCCGGTTGTGTTGAGGAATGCCTGAACGTATATTGAATTCTTTTCAAAGGCAAGTAGCCCATCAGAGCTCTAGATTGCTCGTGTTTTTGTTGATGCCCCAGTATCATTTCGCCTACCTGCATATCTCCGTTTTCATCAAAGATGTACTTTGCTCCGACTCCTTCGTATGAATAATTCTTGATGTAGTTGAGCTCGGAGTCGACACTGTACGTAATGGCTTGGATCGGGCTCATTCCTGGATTTCCCAGTATTCTCTGCCGCTGATAAAATAGGTTAATTCTGCCCTATGCGTGCTATTTACCGCTCACCTCCATGCAATAACTCACCCAAATCATGGCCATAAGAAATACTGCATCGTAGGATTGTCTGAAATAGAGCCAACTTAGTCCATGAAACCAATTCGAGAACACTTTGATGTTGGAAAAGCAACACTCGGCCTACCCTGCTTGCAGCAACGACTGGATATCGGCGTTGGTTGGATAAGCTGACGGATTTGTCAAAGACAGATTTCCCCATCGATTTGAGAATTTGTAAAATGCGCTTGTCAGGGTTGGATTGCTGTTTGCTATATAACAAAATATAGCAGTAAATTATATGTTTCGCACCATTGGAGTTGCGTTCCAATTGCTTACGAGAGACATATCCGCGTGCTACCAGGACGGGATCCGCGTCAAACCAGGACAGATCAATCGTATTCGAGTACGGCGGATTTAATCCCTGCAAATTGAGGATCAGAGATTGGTATGCGATTTGCGGAGCACTCCTTCGAACGGATTCAACCTACCCCCCAAAAATAGGAGCTGCCGACAAGCCCATTTTGATAAGCAGTGTAGTAGAAATCGGCACTGTATGGCACAACAGCGCAGAGGATCACGATCTTTGCCCCTGAGGATTTGAGATTTTGTACGGGAATGGCAAGCTCGCTTCTATTTCCTAGCGACGCTCCATAGAATCCCTGTAGGGTTGTTGTGCGCTCCAATATGAATACGACTTTGCCAAACTCGCAAGATATCGGCTTGCTCATGCCAGTTCTCAGGAGCATTGCGTTCAGTTTAATTCCGCAACAACGGCACCGAAATCAGCCTTTCTACCTGCTTCAGCAATATTTTCATGTTCATTTTGTTCGCTATATCGACGGCGTCGCTGGCAGCTGTGATGACAGATTGTCGCACGTTTGAGCCTGTGGGGTTGATGAAGAGGGCACTTTGATTGCTGATTGTGTCTTACCTCCCTCTCCAAAGCCATCACGACCGTATACGATAGCAATCTGCAGTTGTGCGAGGGATTAGTAACTTCGATGCTTGGATCGTCGGCGACAGTCGTCTCCGTTCCTTACCGAGTTCCATCCCATGGCTTTGATGTACGCAAAGAAGCTTTGAGTAAAGGTTCGCGTTGACGGAATAAGACGAAAGAATGTCTGATCCCATGGTACTGTCAGAATAAGCAATATCGAATATCACACGACCACCACTCGACCCTACCGGGTACAAGGTCTTGTTGGATAGAATAGTTGCAGATGTCTGGAGGCCGACATGGAGCACCTACGAATGCAAGTGTATCTCAGCCAAGCGTGCATATCGTTCCAAACAACTTTGGCGGTGCAGGATTAGCGCGAGAACAAACCTCGTAGTATCCAGTTATAGAGGCCTCGTATTCGTTCAGCTGAAATAAATACATCGGTATGAGCAACTTGTTTGTCGCTACCTCTAACAGTGCTGGCCGGGTTGTACCTGACTGCGGGTATCGCCGATGACCCCGTGGATGTTTTCGTTTTGGATCATATCTAGCAAGGTTGTCCTGCAAGTTCAACACGGCTCAGTTACTCGCCGCGAATCGATTCGTTATTGAAGCAGCACCTACATTCCAGTGCCTGTGTCGTCTTGAGAATTGCGGACCACCATTCTCAGAGACACGTCTACGACAGTCGGCAAAACAGGTTAGCTTTTGCGGACCCATCATCGTCCCATAAGCCGATGAGGGACAAAGTCTGCAAAAGGTTATCGGATGTTTGCATTAATATCCATCACTGCATCAGACCACCAAATGATTCGGACTCACGCACTCGGTAAATATGTTGTATTCTGGTTGATGTCATCGATAGCAAGCTGGACAGCCGAGACCAGATAGGCAGCTTCGGGGTAGTCCAAGAAGTCGGAAAAGCAGTAATTCAGGCCAATGGTGAAGTTTGTGGTTGTGTTGCATGATACGGGCACCAGCAAAAGCTGGGGTGGAAGCAGAATCAGACACAACCACAGCCATTTCTGGCTTCGGAGGAACATGACGCCGCTGGTCAAAGGAAAGGGGGCGGGCGAACGGGGTTTATTGCGCGTCAGGATCTGGCGAGTTGATATGAATCCCCGGAAGCTACGAGCCGGAGGATTTTGGGTGGATTCGACTGGCATGGTGGATCTGCGGCAACTTGGCGAACCAGAATTGATGATACGTGATCGAATCACAGCACTCGCGAAATGAATGAGGTCGCCTGTTCTGGCTCCTCCAACACATGCAAGCCTTCGCCAATATCGCTGTTGCAGATACTGCATCGACAGATACAACATGCTCGACCCGAAGCGAGACGCTCTGCTTTATGAACCACACCTATAACTATCTAAACGGATTGAATGCATGCATCACGCACACATCACAACATTAGCGCCCCGCGGAGCATGAACCCAGTCGATCGCCACCATGAAGATCGGCCGAGTCTGTTCAAGAATGTGCACTCTCGCCCTAACTCCACAAGAGCACTTCAATCGCCAGCCAGGACGGGAGGCCATCGCGGTTGTCCCCACGAGAGCGGGTGCCGTTCCGCTTATTTCTGCCTCATTGCAAGTCGCATCTTGCTGATTACTGCGCTCCCTCGGCACTGCCATCGCACCATCGATATGCCAATCCAGCGTCGGAAGCACAAAGACGCCGCGGATATGTCGAGTCGCAGGATCCGGAGAGTTCCTGCATTTCGATCCACAATCCTATCGGGGTGTCCATACGAAGCCTTGTCTTTCACGTATCAGCATAAGGTGATGTCGATGATGGGGTGATGTATTTGGATCTGCGATAGCAACGCCGATCGCACAAAAAACAGGCCGGATCTGTTGGTTGTGTTGAAGGAAGCTATGGGCGCGATGAAGTCGCATTGACCTTCTGCTCTTCTTGGTACTGTAGCAGCGCCTCGTAGTCCAGTTGCTCCTGCAGCCGCTTGCGAGCTTGCGTCTTCTTCATGATCTCATCTGTCGATGTAATTCAGGTTCCGTCACCAATAGGCATGGATTCACAACAGCCAAGCCGGACAGCACGAGGTCGTTGCAAATGCCAGTCGGCAGGAAGCAGAACAGACCAGTTAGCCATTCCGAGAAGATAAGCCAGAATACGCTGCCGGAGATTCTCGCAAATTCGCCCGCCTTAGCCATTGTGCGGACAGGAAGCCTGGAGCGGACAGGTCCAGGCGATGCTGCCAGCAGGCTCGGTTGGTCCACATCAGCATCATCGACACTCACATGAGTTGGTCTTGACAAATGTCAGCTCCAGTGCGGCGCCAATCGCGAAGCCAAGAAGCCCGGCTTTCAAATAAAACGACACTGGTGCCGGCCGGTGCTGAAGAGATGCGGGAACGGCCAGCTTCAGCGGCGATGGGGAGCGGCTGGACGGGGTCATCCTGGATGATTTGTGGCAATCAGGGCGGCCAAGGTCGCTGGAGAATGGTCGCCGTTTGGACACGAGCGACTCCGTGGTCATGTGTCGGTCACCTGCCCTGCGCCACACCAGTCCAGCTCTGAGCAGCACATGTCGCGGTCGATGCGAGTCCCTCCATCATTTGTTTCCACGAAGCGGAAAGCGACAGTGATCGATTCATCGATCAACGAGTGTGTGCTCAGTAGCGGACAGTGCGATCCGTGCGCCCGAAGACAGGGTCCTGTTCATTTTGTGAACAGGGCGGTGCCGATCATGTCTGATTCGCCGCTGGTGGGGTCTGACGTGAGGAAACGATGCAAGCGAGCTCGTTTGTTCCGAGACCGATTTGGTCCGAGCTCCCACGAGATATGAGTTCTCTGGCATCCGTCACGGATCCGACTTCGCTTTGAGCCAATTTGTAATCTCTTATCGGCAGCAACATGAATGTCCAACGCCTATACTACTGGTTATCGCTATGGCTCGCCCTCATGAACGGCGCGGTGGCCCAAGCTACCGCCGTCCTGGGCGTGACATACTGTATGTCTGATCTAAACAACTATCCGGAGGCCGAGTTCATCCCAAAGGTCATGCAGATTGCCGTCGACGAGATCAACAACAATACTGCTATTTTGCCAAGTATGCCGTGAGTCGGCCTGTGGTGCGGGTATCAGGAGCCTTTGTCTGCGCATTCAACAGTTAGCAAGGAACCTTTCCTCGCTGCTTTCGCAAACACAGGATTGAGCCAGCTCTCTGAATATGCTGTGCTTTTTCTCTGGCAAGCAGATGTGTCCCTCGCATTCGTTATCCGCGATTCGCTGGATGCGACACCACAGGGGATGTAGGTTGCCATGCCATGCCATGCCATGCCATACCGCGAATATCTGCCACGCCCAGCCTTCTAGGATCTGCTTTGATTCGTCAATTGACACCAATGGGGATCGCTATGGGTCTCATTAATGGCGCGCGAACTGCTGCTGAATGTCTTGGCGATGGCTTTCCAGAGCAAATATTCTGCAGCTCATTCAGTCTGACGGCGTATCGGCCATCATCGGAGACACACGTAGCGAGGTATCAATCGATGATCCATAGACAGGATATTGTGCGATGTGCTGTGACGTGGAGCTGACGACCTGCATATATGTGAAGCTCACGCAGTACGAGGCCCAGGTTTCGGGTTACTATCGGGTAGGACACGCTTGCTTTAATCCAAGGAGTCGCTCAGATAGGTATTGATGGCTCTTGGAGGGTAGTGACGGATCATATCCGACCGACAAGAGCGTTGCGTGCACATGTCTGATTCATGCCAAAATCTCCCATCATTAGAAAGCCCAGTTTGGGCTCCAAACTGCAGCAACAACTCTTTCGAACAGAACACTGTATCCGGTTGGTTGAAATTGGAGAGCGTCCCGTGTATCCGGCTTGACGAAACTAATTATCGCTGCACGTCCAGTCGCTGGTCAGTCTTATCGAGCCCAACAAACTCTACATCCAAACCTGCCTTGCCTTTGTGGTGGCTATGGGTTGGAGGAGGGTAAGAGCCATGTTCATGGGGTAGCAGTGCCAAAGAATATCTGTCTCTGGCCCGGGCGCTGAACGACGGCCGGATTTCGGTCACAGATAGCAATTGTGTATGGACGCGACACATCAGGAATGGGAGGTAATAATTCGGTGGCGGCATGCGATGGAGCTTGAACCCCACATGTGCTCTGACGGCCGACTATTCGGCATTGAGCTTGTCGATCCTGTATTAACCTCTTCCTTCGACACGCTGCAGCTTTAGCCGATGCTGAGGTTATTGCCAATCAACTTGATTTGGCAGTCATTCTGAAACAGGTAAGTGGCAGGCTTACTGCGTAGCCGAAAGTAAACGAGCTGCTGACACAGAGTTTGGCAGGGCTTTTATGGAGCAACACAGGGAGATCGCAGCGAATTGGTGATTCCTCTCCAAAATCTGAAGGAATCTGGGGCAAATATCATATTGCTATGCGCTTCGCCATGGTACAGCGCCGACTTATATTTGAGCGCTTACAATATCGGCCTTGTTGGTCGAGACTATGTATGGATGGTAAGTTGCCAGCGCCACTGCGCGGGAGTACCGCAGAAACATTATGCGTCACTGACTAACACAAAAGCGCCGATAGGGGCTGAACGAGCCCTACTATGACTTCTTGAATGTCTCCTGGTTCCAGGACGACCCCGTCCTTGCATCTCAGGGATATATCACAGGTGAATAGAGCGCAGTCGAATAAACTCTGCCCACTATCGCAGCGCAATTCTCAACCTGATGTACTTGTCCATCACAGCTACCCAAGTTTCAATCGATGGGCCGGGCTTCAAGAACTTCAGCGCCAAATGGGCAGCGCTGGTCGCAGGAGATCCCGCCGTATATCCACCGATGAATGAGGACAGCTTCGGAGATGCGCTGAGGTCAGTTCCCCACGGATGGCTGAGATGATGGATTGAATGCAGCGCTCACTTTGGGTTGACGATTACAATCTATTTAGATCACTCTATGACGTTATTTACATTATCGCCTTGGCATGGGTAAGTTACCTGCCGAAATGAGATCAATGAGACACATATCCTGACTATATTTTGTGTTGGTCGCAGACGGATTTGATACACAAGAGCCCTTCAATGAGCTTCCACGAGCTACTTTGGATCAACTATACTTACATTGCTCAGTACGTCAAGGACCTCACATTTGACGGTGCGAGTGGCATACTAAGCTTCGACAGCCAAGGAATCATGGATGTGAGTGTGCTGAGGAAACGATTTGGCGATTCGGGGACCTCTGCTGCGACATAGCTACTTTCTCAGGTACTGACAAGAGGGTTTGCCAAAGAGACCCTTTCTTATCCAGGCTTACCAAGGAGCAAATAGCAGCAGCACAAATTTGAATACAATTGCACTGTATGAAAACGGCACAATCAACTTGAAATGTAGCGGCTGTCGATTCCTCAATAACGACGGAACGTCATTTGTGAGTATGATGGGGAAGCCGTCAGTATGAGGGATGCCGGTGGAATATCAGTCATGTTGCTGGAGCACAACTCAAATCTATATCATGTGAGGCTGAGACTCACTCCAGCATTGGCAATTTCCACGGAAGGGAAGAATTTTGGGCGCGCAACTGATCGATTCGTTCAACGCAGATACCTCTTGATTACACCAACATAAGTGAGTTGAACGAGAAGCTTTTGACCCCGGTTATGGAAACGGAGAGAGGGATGGATTTGGCCGACGAGGGATAGGAGGGACAGCCAAGGCCGCCTCTGCACCCCCGCCCATTCCATTCCGGCTGATGCCGCTCTCCTGCGCTTCGCTGACTCGACCTCGATCATCCACCACGGACCGTGTTGGTTGGTTCCGGAAATGCACCTCAACCACCGTGATCGTCACAACCCATCACAGACTGTCCCCCAGGATGGGAGCCGTTCCTCTCAAACCTTGGTGAATGGATATGCACCCCGTGTTTATCTGGTATGGCCTGCTTTCCCTTTTCCTTTTGGAGAGCAACCTTTGGATTGCATACTATTCCCTCTCACCCACCACAACACCACATTTATATCATAAGGAACATACAATCTCAACTACAACTCGTCCTGCCTTCCGTGTCCAACTGGAGCAACATGTTCTGGAAGCACCCTCATGGTCACGGAAAACTACTGGTACAACCCACGTGCGCAGGATATTACCAGTGCATTCCTCTACTGTGGATCCGACAATCGCTGTGAGTATCACCGCAGATGCGGACGACATAGATACGAATCATATATTGCCTATTTATAGCTGCCATCATTAACTGACCCGACGGCCAAGAGTAATAATCCACGCCAAATAGCTTGGCTCCACACGGTATTTACTCAGACCCATCTTGAATATCTGTTTGAAATTCTTTCACCATATCGGATCGACACAGGCTGCTCCGGTACATGTCCAATATCAGAGAACAACACTTGCTCAAACAATCACTTTGGAGTGTAAGCTGATTGTGTCTACCTACCGCCGATATTACACCCAAACCCGACATCGCTATTGTTTTTAATCCTTCCAACAACGATTTCTCCTGATACGATGGTCCTCCGTGATCAACTACACCAACACCAACACCAACACCAACACCAACACCAACACCAACACCAACACCAACACCAACACCAACACCAACACCAACACCAACACCAACACCAACACCAACACCAACACCAACACCAACACCAACACCAACACCAACAACCGATGCGGGCTCGAATGTGCCTATGATCATCCACTCCACGCAGCCTTTGCGGAAGCTGTCCGAATGGAATGTACGAATGGAGCGGCCGATGCGTCTACTGCAACAATACGGTTCAAAATACTCTGATGTACACCTTCACGTTCCTTCTGACCTTTATTGGTGTTGGGATCATCTACATCATTCCACCGTCCAAGGACAACTTTTTCGTGGATCTGGTAAGGCATTGTTGTCCGAGTCAATCGGGCCGACAACAATCCGACAACGCTTTTATCACTGTGTCTGATGATATATTTGGAGCAGTGGATGGATAGCATGAACAGCCATATTTTGGTCGCATATCTCCACAAGGCATCATCAGCCAGTCTCCACTCCGCACACCACCGTACCTAGACGCACGGGAGGCCATATTCGTTACTAAGAGCTGGCTTTTTTGTTCTCCGACAGCTCTTCATCTACCAGATATCGTTCATGTTCAATTTCAGCGATAACAACTTGATCCAAAGTAGCCTGTCGATCTTGAGCTTCAACACAAATATCAGTATCAGCAGCGGATGCATTTTCCCGTTCACCTCGCTTCTCAAGATGATCTCGAGTTTCTTCATTCCGGTTGCGATGTTTGTGTGCCAAATCCTCTGGTACATCATCGCGAGAATAATTCTGTCATTGGAGCCTCGTTCGCATCTGGCCAAAAAGACTATCAGGACGTGGCTGCACTACTTTCCTCATCTCAAGGGCGGCCTCGGCAACTCCAACATCGGAGTGATGTTGACGATATTGCTGTTCTGCTACACGCCAGTATACAACGCAGGTATGCCACTGGGGTCAGGCGATGAGCACACAGGATCCAGAGAACAAAAGACAGCAAGCCGCTGCTGCTACAGTCATTAAATGGCTCTCCGTCTGTGACAAATGAGACCCTACTCACACTGGACGGGAATCCGCTCTTTATCACTATGTATCTACATATGGTATATTATCGCACAATATCCTGCAGCCGTCAACATCCTCTCGTGCCGACAAGTCGAGGGATACCCACCGGTAGTGTGGAGCTATCCATCAATCCAGGTGAGCCAGTGGAGCCAGTGGAGCCAGTGGAGCCAGTGGAGCCAGTGGAGCCAGTGGAGCCAGTGGAGCCAGTGGAGAGATATGATATATAGGATGGATGCTGAGTGTCCTCAATGAAGATTCGTTGTTCTGGTGGTAATGAGATATCTGCGCTGAAAATCTCGAGATGGAGCGTGACGGACGAAGGGCTGTGGAAATGTCCAAAGCGCTCTATGCTGATGCCAAACTTGCATATTCTTGCATCGATCTGTATTTCCTTGAACGATCACGACTGTTACCAACACGCCAACGCAATCTCGTCGAATGATAAACTGTTCCATGTTTGGACATCAACTATCACTCTCACTGTCGAATTCACAAATGATACTCGACTCGAACCGTGTTTGTTGCGAACCATGCCCTCGAAACCACACAACTTATCAACCTGCCTGCCGTCTCACCCAACTTCGCCAGTGCTGGGTCGGATATCACCTGGTCTTCAGCATTATCGCCGGCGTGTTGTTGGTCGCCCTCGGCCTTGTTCTTCCAATCTCAATCTACAAACATGTGACTCGCCACTACAAGGGCGAGGCCACAGAGAAAGCCGTCCCGAAGCCAGCTCAGATCGACCCATACCAAATCCTGTACTGCTGCTACACACCAGGGTGGTACTGGTGGATGCCTATTGATCTGGTCGAGCGCTCGGTCGTCAGCGGTGTTCCGGTTCTTATTCAGTCTCGAGGAGGTAAGCGGGAGTCTGCACCGTGTGCATCGTGTGCATCGTGTGCATCGTGTGCATCGTGTGCAAATGTGCGTGTAGATGCTGTAGCGGCAACTCAACTGCAGCAGGGATGGGATCAGCTGGAAGAACATGAACGCCTGAATGGCTTTAATCTGACCTACTGTACACGCGTTTCAGAGTATGTGACCACGTATTGCGTGGTCATACTGCTGTGGATGTTTCTCTTGATCCGGTATGTGGTTGTGTGGTTGTGTGGTTGTGTGGTTGTGTGGTTGTGTGGTTGTGTGGTTGTGGTGTGATTTTGATAACGAGTCTGCACCTGAAAACATCACTGTAAACCAGCCCATATCAGTCTCTATCTGCCCGACCCCTCCCGCTCATCACTATCATCCACCAGTCGACTCACGCTTGCCGCGCTCTGTTGCCAGGGTCTTTACGATGCCGTATCGGTCTCCCGTCGACAACTCGGTCAAGATCGTTGGATACACCGCCCTGATCCTTCTTGGATCCTTTCGATTGCAAGTTACATACTTCTTCCAAACTTTCCAAGTGCAAATATCCACCCCGCTCGGCCAGGAGCTTGCTTGTTTGGTCCTCCCCATGATCATTTTGTTTCCTATGAAGTTCTACGAAAAGGTCATCCCAAAGCTCATCAAGATCCGAAGCAGGATCCGGTCGAAAGGGTCGCGCTCGAGCTCCGCCACTATCTAAGGCTCAATGGCACCTGCGTGTCGAGTCATCTTCCGAGCTGCCCACCTCTTTGATGAGATGGGTTCAGACGCAATCAAGACCATGGCGTCCCTCATATGTCGCCCCGGCTGTTCCAATGCTCGTCCGCCGTCCCTCCTGTTGTCGCCTTTGTGAACCATTCCCCAGGTCCATCATCCCACCATTCGACCCCGCCATCTCCCGAGGGCATCCTCTGTCGCCCAGTCCGACTCTCCTGTCAGCATTCCCACAGACGCAACAATGTTCATGTCCGCGGTCGTGATCTCTTCCATCGCTGTTGCTTCCTCGGTTGATCCTTGCTTCGTACTGCTGGTTGTGTTTCTCTCCAATTTGCGGCTGTCCTTTGGGGGACTGTGCACCATCCTTGGCATTTGACGGTACACCCGACGTCTGTCTCTGTGTTGCCCAAACCAGCCCGCTGGACATTGCCATCCGCACAGACCAGTCCACCCTTCAACCAGCCCAGACACCCCCCCGGTCCTCGCCCATGCCGTGGGCATCGTGGGACTGTGGCCGTGGGCCATTGTCCAGACGCGCAGTCACCGGCCGCTCCGCCCGCGCCCCACCACCCTGGCCCGATGAGTCCTTCCGCCTGGCTCGAGTCTTCGCCCCCCATCCGCTCCGTATTTCTCTCGTCGCCGTCGCTTTCCCTTCCTCATACCCCGGCTTTCCTGCTCAAGCACTCTGATCGCCACCAATGACCACTCTGCGTGCTTATCTGTGGGCCGCCTGTGTTGCCCTCGCCCTGCTTCTGCAGGTTTCGGCCTCGGCCGTCAAGACCGAGGTGGTTCCTTCCGCCCCTCTCCTCTCTGCCGACGGCAGCACCGTCATCAAGGACTCGTATATTGTTGTCTTCAGGGAGGAGCTCTCCCAGGATGCTTTCCTGAGAAACGTCCAGACCTTCACGGCCTATTTGCAGACCACGCTCTCGACCAAGGTTCGTGTTGAGGCTTCTGTCGGATCTCTGCAGCGTCGCTGGCTCCGCTGATCTTCTGCGCGCGATCGCGGAGCAGTTGCCTCCTTGTGGGCTGCAGACTCGCTCACCCTGGGGCATGAGCCGATCGTCGCGCTCGCCCGAGCGGCTTGGTGGACTGTTGTGCCTTTGGCTTTGCATCGCGTGGGGCCTGATCCTGATATCATAGTCTGACCTATCTAATATCTCATGCCCGTGTGGTGTGTGTCGCTGCGGCTCATTTGCCATCCCTTCCAGGAGGCTCTCGCCAACCGCGGTATCAAGAACGTCTTCAATATTGCGCCTGAGGTCCGTGGCTTTGTCGGCATCTTCACCGAGGCCGACGTCCATGAGTTGCAGCGCAACGCCGACGTTGCCTACGTCGAGAAGGACTCTGTTGTCTACGTCACCGAGGACCAAGTCGACGCTCCCTGGGGACTTGCCCGCATCTCGCACGCTACCCATCCCGAAGGCGAGGACGCCAACACTTACTCCTACTACCCCGACGCCGGAGAGGGCGTGACTGCGTAAGTCGGACTCTTGGCGCATGGGCTGCTCGTCGTCCCTTGACTCCGGTGCGGAGGTTCTCGCTCTGAGCCGATTCGCGCGGCAGGGATATCGGCCGACTTTGATCGGAGAGCCTGCGCTGACGGCACTTGGCCATGCACCTCTTTCCTTGCACAACTGTTTCCGCCCAATCTCTCCTCCCTCACTCGTCCGTTGATCAATGCGTATTCCTCGACGCTGGTCGCTCCGCTTTCCTCGCTAATACATCCAACCTCACGGCTCCTCTGCAGCTACGTCATCGACACTGGTGTCAACATCCATCATGTCGATTTTGAAGGCCGTGCCGTCTGGGGCGCCACTATCCCTGAGGGCGATGAAGATGCCGATGGCAACGGCCACGGCACCCACGTCTCAGGCACTATTGCTGGCAAGACCTTCGGCGTTGCCAAGAAGGCCAAGATTGTTGCCGTCAAAGTCCTGCGCTCCAACGGCTCCGGCTCGATGAGTGATGTCCTTGGCGGCATCGACTGGGCCGTCGAAGCCCATCGCCGTGAGGACGAGGCTCTCCGCAAGAAGGGCAAGAAGGCCAAGTCGGTTGCCAACATGTCCCTGGGTGGTGGCAAGTCGCCTGCGCTCGATGCTGCCGTTAACGCCGCCGTCGCCGCCGGCATTCACTTTGCTGTCGCTGCTGGCAACGAGAACCGCGATGCCTGCAACTCCTCCCCCGCTGCTGCCGCCAAGGCCGTGACGGTGGCTGCTTCCAACAGCGACGACGCTCGCGCCTGGTTCTCCAACTGGGGATCGTGTGTGGATATCATCGCTCCCGGCCAGGACATTCTCTCGGCCTGGATCGGCTCGAATGTTGCGACCAACGTGATTTCGGGCACGTCTATGGCCTCGCCGCACGTCTGCGGTGCCATTGCTGCCCTCCTTAGCCGCCCCGAATATGAGGACCTCTCCCCTGCCGTCCTGAAGGCCCGCCTCATTCGTCTCTCCAAGAAGAACCTGATCTCGAACGTCCCCCGCGGCTCGCGCACCCCCAACCGCTTCCTGTACGTTCCTCCCCCTAGCGAGCTGGATGCCGTCGAGCAGGCCTAAACCACTCGACCCGAGGCTGCACAAACGATGGCGCTCTCTGGGGGGGGGTACATCGTCATTCTGCTTGTGTTTTACTCTTGTTTCTGTTGTTGGTGCGAACGGAGCATTGTCCAGCCTGGCGTCGCGCGGCCAAAGTACACACTTTGCGTGGTGATCCTTGGTTTCCCTGTTTCGTGCCCCCGCCATCCTCTCTGGACGTTTGAGGAGAGCAAATGAAATAAACAAAAAGAGTCTCTCATTTCTGGCAAATTTCGAGCGCGCAATATCAGATGTCCTCGGAGAGCATTTGTTTACCCCGCAACGAGACATTGGCTGAGCTTGGCATGTTCCGAGAATGCTCCCAACGTGTTCTGTCCTGCGAACCCAGTGCGCTCAGGCACACCCAAGCCCCTGAGGTCGTCTCCATGGAGGCCCACTACAGCTTCGAAGCGTCCGGGGTGTCCTCGATGAGCTGTCGAAGGTCCACCAAGGCTCGCTGCAAGTGCTCGATAAATTTGGGTGTGCTGGTGTTGGGATAGCCGTGCTTGGACTCGATGCCGGCACGGATGATGTTCGGGTTGATGATGTAGTTGAGTCCGTAACCATCGGGCGCGACTGCGCCGAATCCGGTGGCAAGCAGAGTGACGTTGGAAAAGAGCCCACTGGTCGAGAGCTGCCAGTGGCTCGATTGCGCATAAAGCGGGTCGGTCAAGATTCTGACGCTCTCGGGGTTCAAGGGTGCTTCGCCTGGTGAATTGATGCACATCTTCAAGCCCAGCATATGGCGATCGCAGCCATGAGCCTTTGATGCGGTGGAGAGATATGCGACATGGGCCGAGCATGCCTTGCGTAACAAACCGACCTTGACGTTGCCCTGAGAGTGGTACGGCAGTGTTAGGTGACTACTGGAGACGCAACAGCATTATCACAGCCTGCCACATGGCCCAGCGGACAAAGGGCAGCGCAGGCTTCTTCCAGAGCTGTATTCATGGCTTCCGTGGAGCCAGGCCACTCGCCCACGGCAACAATATTGTCCATTTACACAGCCACGCTCAGCAACATCACTTCCACCTCAATCAGTAGCCGTGACTGGATGCTTACCGGCACAGTGGTTTGGTCAAAGGATCGCACAAAGGCGGCCGACTCGCTGGAAAGCGATCGGCATGTTTCGGTTCTGCCGTGGATGAAGCGGCGGACACTTGCTGTCTCGTACACCGCTGGGAGCCGCCCGTGCATCCGGTAAAAGGCCAGCTGGAGAGCCATCTGCATGTAAGCGTCGGGGCTCACCTTGGCTGCGATGGCAAACAGAGGACCATGTGAGGACGGCCACGTTTTTGGCGGTGAAGATGGGCCGAACGTCGAGCCGGTCGCGGAGTCGCACATGTGTTTTGGAGGGACCGCGGACAAGATTGCGGTATCAGAATGGGGTCGGATAGAAGCGCAACATGAAAACTAGGACAAGCAGCCAATGAAACCGAGTAGCAAAGGCTGCGGAAGCTTTGCGAATGCTGCAGGCCGCACGGCCGAATCTCTGATTGTCATGACCAAGAACATGTACCCAGGATATCGCAACGCAATATGTCCTCCCCGGCGTGCAGATGTCTTGCATGAAAACAGTCGAGTGATTCCGGTCCACAGTCTCTCGGCTATCAGACAAGTGCAGCTATTGCCAACATACCCTTCTGTTTGATAAAGGTGGATCCAAAGCCAGCAAACTCCATGACACGGACATCGCTGTTGCTGATAATGCCATCGACCTCCTCTTGGGCCAAGTGGATGGCATCTTCGACTCGCTGATCAACGCTCCATCTGAGTCGATGCGGCTGAGGAAGACCAGTGCCAGGAGGTAGGTCACTCGAGTCCTGAGCCGGCTCGCTGCAGGGCAAGGCCAAATGAGGTCAGAATCAAGAAGTAACTCGCCTCGAGCCAAGCCGCGGTATGCAGTGCGACGAGGATCTATGCTGCGAGCGCCCCAACCAGACTCAGACCAGAGAAGCAAAGGGATCGCAAATATACTTTTTGAGGATAAAGTCGGCCATGAGACAGGGCACAAGCGCATCACAGGGCGAGTGTTCACCGTTCAAACCAGCGTGTCCATCCGACGACACGATCACTGTGAATGACTTGTCGAACCACCGATTGCGACCGCGGAAGCCGTGGAAGCAGTTTCCTAGGTGCCAAGCCGTGAGGCGAGGGATTCGATCGTTTGCCGGTGTGCGGATATCCAGATCACCAACGTTAGTGCCATCATCGAAGAAGCTTGGAGGGGAGCGAAACTCGCCAGCCCAAAATCTGCCAGCACGATGTACCAGGTGGGCCCAACGTACGACTGTTCTTTCACGGATCGCCGCCCAACGCCCATTCACTCATTCCTTCATCCACCCGCTGCACCACGAGCTCAAAGCGGATCTTTGGGGGACGGCATTTCATCCTTACGTGCAATGTAGGTTACGCCTTCCGAGAGCCTGTAGTCGTCAAGAGCGATTGCGAACAAAGACGTTTGAATGATCTCCAAGTTGGATGCATTCTCGGGCGAAAGGTGGCGGATGTACGAGTACATCTTTTGGCAGAGCATAAGTCATGCGCGTCAGTGGAGAAGCTGGATCAGACTTCGCTGCAAATGCAAGACTGAATCTCACGAGCCTCTTGTCCAACTGCAAGGCTCACCTGAGCCCAGCGGTCTCGGTGAATAGCCGTGAGCAATCCAATGGGACGCTCGCGACGGGTCGAGCCCTCAACGTCTCTAACGATCCACTCGAGCTGCCTGTGAGCCAAGAAGAGAAGGATCCGTTCCAAACGGTGGTCAGAAACCCGCGACCGCACTCATGCAGTTCAAGAGTGGCGAGTTCCAAATGTGCTGATCGACTCACCTCTGCAAAGAAACCAGACCCAGACGGGATCCAAATGGATCGCAGATATCCATGCGGTAGATCTGTCCTTTGACCAAGACAACAATGTGTCGGGAGTTTGTATACGGGCCAACATTCTCATCGCACTCGGGGCGAGGCACACGAGTGACGCCGAAGAGCCATCGATATTGGTCAAGGCAGAGACCGACGTTGCCTTTGGCGGCCCCGGGCTCGGTTGGGATCTCGTTTCTGGATCGATTGCAGGCGATGGAGCAAGCGATCAGCCAGGGTGATAGAGTATGGCCGAGAGCCACGTTAGTGAGTGCACAGGTTCTCAGTCAAGAGTATTGAGTGTCGCCTCAGGGTCGCTGTATATGCCTCGAGGAAAGTGAGCTGTACCTGTCAATCAGGTCCTTGTACTTGAGGAGGTTCGCGATAAATCCAGCCGCCCTTCTGATTTGGAAGGCGCTATAGTCGCCAATGCCGAAGGAGGGAGCCAAGGGAGCTCCGGAAACAGCCTCAAGGAACCTGCCGTATGAGGACGAGGTGCAGAGGGTTTCGACTTCGTCACGAAAGACGACGTACCAGTTTGAGTGGACCATGAGCGGCTCTCTCCAGGAATGATATGCGAGACGGAGCCTGGGGCCACAACACGGAGGGAGTAGTGCGACACTGGGTGAGTGCCAGAACCCATCATCGACAGAGAGGCACAATGCGCACGCAGGGCGATATAGTCAAGTGACATAAATGCAACAGGGTCGATAGCGCGAGCGAGCGCCGAGAGGAAATACTGAACATGCTGGATGCGGGCCTGAAGGGTGAGAACGCCACGAGCCATACGCATATCCAGGGCAACCCACACCGATGGATCAGCATCAGTGGACGGCACGAGCCTGAGCGCCGTTGCTTACCACCAGTCCTCGATCCACGAGTTCTTTTGCAGACTATCGTGTTGCTTCAGACGTCCCTGGAGCAGCTGTCCGACGCCCTTGTCTGGGTCGGTAAACTTGCGGACACGCTCGGCCGCCAGATGCAGTTCGCCTGGGCTAAGCATTGGCTCCAGAGAACGGAGAAAGAGCGCCATGGTCTTGTCGAGGTCGGGGATGGGGAGGCGTGGCTGGGCCATGGCTAGATGCTGTCTATCGTTTCAAAGAGCTTCTGGGAGAAAGGTTGCTGGGAAAGAGAAGCTTTGGGATGGAAATTGCGGCGACAGAAGCCTGTGAGTGCGTGGGAGCGCGTTTGTGAGATCCCGGTCATGAACGCCGGGCGGTGATCGGATATGCCGCTGTGAGGAACATGCAGGTCGAGAAGCGTCAATACAGCCAGCTGGCCCCTCACCGGTCCTGAATCTGCTTCGGCTCGGGACAGAGTGCAGACGTTGGGGGGAGATGCTGGGGCGGGCGGGGCGGTTATGATCATCGGGCCGCGGCCGGAGGAGCATGATCGAGCACCGGCGCCATGTGAAATTGGCGCGGTTCGATCCAGCCAAAGCCGGCTCGACAGGCTCGATCCAGTCAAGCCAGCGATAGCAGATCGATCCGGCTGGATCGCTGCGCAGCCCAGGGTTGAGTCACATGGAGGCAGGAAGACGATTGCAAATGACCAGCAGTGCGCGAAGCTCAGGAGCAAGCAGCAGCACCACCCAGATCGGTCTTGGCTCTCCTTACCATCCTCCATCCCGCTGCACGCCATTGCCTTCTTGCTCCTCTTCTCCAACAACAACAGACGACAGCACTGCCAGACGCCTGGATCCGCACAGCATGCCTCTTTCCGCACCCATCAACTTCCCCAGGTGGCTCAGCGAAAACGCCGACAAGCTCAAGCCGCCCGTTGGCAACTTTTGTCTCTGGAACTCGAGTAACTTTGTGGTGATGGCCATCGGCGGCCCCAATGCTCGCACCGATTTCCACGTCAATCCCACGGAGGAGTGGTTCTACCAGCACAAGGGCGACATGGTTCTCAGGGTCCTGGACGACGGCGTGTTCCGGGATATCGACATCCGCGAAGGCGATATGTTTCTGCTGCCGCGTAAGTTTCGGTCTGGGCAGGAGCAGGAGCAAGATCAGGATCAGGATCAGGGCTTGGCCCATCCAGGCGATGGCGCGAGACGGGTCAATAGACCGCCACCCGCTGTTGGCCGTGCGAACAACGGTTCTGGCCGCCTGCACACTCGCCAACAGGATGGCGAATAGCTCGATTGACTTTTCCGTCTGCTCTGCGCTACAATGCGTCCCGATTGTGGTCACGGTCTGGCACTTGAATCTCACGACAAACAGCGAACGTCCCTCATAACCCCATCCGGTTCGAGAATACTGTCGGCGTTGTGATGGAAGTCCAGCGACCGGAGGGCAAGCTTGGTAGGGAGATGGCAGCTCGCAGAAACATGCCGTCGCGATTCTGTCGATCAGCTTGCAGTCGCCTTGATGATGAGTGTAGCCTGCGACAGAGTCGATCTGACCATGCCGATCTTTGCTGGCCAGATTCGATGCGATGGTACTGCGAAAATGAGGAGTGTCGCAAGAACCTTACGATCGTATACGAAGAGTCCTTCTACTGCACCAATCTGGGAGTCCAGCTCAAGCCGGTGATTGAAAAGTTCTATGCCAGCACCGATCTGCGGACATGCAAGGTCTGTGGCCATGTCAACTCGGCTCGATAAAGTGCGTCGCGGTCACCAACATCGTGCGCCGGAGCGACGAGACCGCCCAGACTGCGGACATGGATGCCCTGGAGACGACGGGCAAAAGACATGCGACCCGGCAGGGAGCAGCCACGCGCAACATTCTGACGAACCAAGGCCACCAGCGACAAAGAACATGAAGGCGATGTGACCTTCATGGATGCGGGGTCGGTGGCCATGGCCTGCGAGGAAAGACCGCGGGATGCGAGCGCTGCGGGACCAAATACAATTTGTATCAATGCAAACCACCCCACGCATAATGGTGTTGCGATCAAGGCTGTTCTTGAGTCGGGCCGGCCGGTTATCGTTGGCGACGGAGCCGCGCCGACGGGGATTCGCTGGTCTGCATTTCGGGCTGGGTTCATCCGTGTCCCACATCGGCTCATGACCGCTGTTGTCGTTGATGTCGTCGATCACTTGCACGCCCGTCTGGGGACATGTTTGTCCAGGTCCCAAAAGAAAGAGCCGCTCGGGGCTCTGGCAGAGCCCGCTTCGTTGTGCAGCCAAACGGCCCCCACCTCATTCTGGAGTGGCGACGGGCTGCACGGGCCCTTGGTGCCGGACCCGATCGCCGAACCCCATCCTGCTGTAGACCCCGAGCGATGGATTGAAATATCAACTCCAGCGGTGGATTGAAATATCGACTCCAGCGCCAGATTGAAATATCGACTCCATTGTTGAACCAAGCACAGCGCCGCAGCAGCAACACGACAGCCCGCACCCCCGACGCGACGGCCGCCGCCAAACGCGCCACGGCGGGGCGGGGCGGCTGCGCCCTGTCTCCTGCGCCGGGCGTCTTGGGCGCCAGCAGCCAGACGGTCCTTTGCCGGCTTGGTTGCGGTGCAGCCCTGTGTGCGTCTGGCTCTGGGCCTCGCAGGTCTCCTCCATGCCTCTTCGGGGGGCGACCGCCGGGCTGGGATATTTCTTTCTCGGCACCGTTCTCCGGCTTTGCCCTCTGTCTCCTTCGCAATCGCCCTCTTGGACACTTCTGGCCGGCGCGCTCCTGTCGGTTCTGCTTTTTTGGTCGGTCGCCTCCCACGGTCCTGGCTGCAGCCGAGTCCAGGCACTCTCCCAGGCACCTTTGGCCAAGTAACGGCCTCGTCCGCATCCGCCTCTGCTCTTTGGGCAACTGCCATCCCTCGCCCTCCACTGCCATCCATCGCCCTCCACTGCCATCCCTCGCCCTCCACTGCCATCCATCGCCCTCCACTGCCATCCATCACCCTCTCCACAGACCCGTCTCCCATCCGCAATCGTAGAACATCATGGGCAAGTACTACAAGTGTCGCCCGCGACAGAACCCGCCCAAGAGCTATTCATGGGCACCCCCCACAACAGCAGCAACATGGCAGCCCTCGGCCACATCATTGCCATGGCAGCCCTCGGCAACTGTCTCTTGGTCGGCCACTGCGGGGCCTCCTTCGCTGACAGCGACATCCGGCGGCTCTGTCGTCCCAACTGCAGCCAGTGCGCCAATCGCTTCAGGAACCTCGGGAGCGACTACAGTTGGGCAGACGACTCTGGGACTCGCCAGCTCCACCCAAGTCTCTGCCCAGCCCACCCTCAGCCCGTCCACAATCTCCAGCATCACCCAAGTCATCCAGTTGGCGTCTTCAACTCCTCCTCAAGTCACACCCACATCTTCGGTCGGCGCCAACGGAACTGCCGCCAATGGCACAGTCTTCACCGCCAGCAGCGGTCCGCCGCCGCTGACCATCATCCTCTCATCCGTCGGAGGTGCCCTAGTACTTGCCTTGGTCGCCATAGGCTCCATTCTCTTTGTTCGGCGCCGCAGAAAGAAGCAGCAGACCCAGAGCGTCCGATTCGAGCCCGGCTATCCACCCTTCACCAATCCCTACAAAAGCGTCGGGCGGGTCGATGAGAACACGGGCAATGGCTATCGCAGTAGCTCTGCCCCGCGCCTGAATGAAGTTGTTCAGGACTACCGATACAGCCTGTACTCTGCCGTGAACAATGCCGGGGCCGGGGCCGCCATGGTCGCTACAACTTCCTCCGGCGCTGCTGCAGGTGCATCGTCGTCGTTCTCGTCGTCGTCGCCCATGTCTTCGTCCCCGTCCTCGTCCCAGAACCCTTGGCAAAAGTCGCCGCAGAACATCAGCATCCCCATCAAAACCGAGATCCCGGGCAAAATCGGCACACCCGTCTCCCGTCCAAAGAACTCGTCGCCGCTCGCAGGCAATTCGTCGCCTCTCACAAAGTTCTCTCGCCCGCCGCCTGCCACTTCCTCGCTCGCCGTCGCCGGCAGCTCTGGCCAGGGATCGTCTCGCAACTCCTTCACATCGCCCTTCCGCGTGCGTCCTGGCTCTGGCGCGAACACCCGAGTTGACGAAACCGACATCATGGACGTTATGATGCAGGACAACTCGCGCTCTGGCCAAGTGGTCGTTCAAGAAACCGTCATGTACTCTACTCAGACGGAGCAGTCTCGCCTGCAGACCGACCAATCCCGCCTGCAAACCAAAGATGCAGCCTCGACGGTCTCGTTCCTCAAAGAAGATGTCCAATCGAGCGTCGTGGCCGAGAGCCTCGTCTCCCAAACCACCGCCGAGAGCCAGGTTCGCATGTATACGGCTGTATCCGGATGGATTCCACAGGCTTTTGACGAGCTCAAGGTGTTCCCGGGCGATGGTGAGTCTCAGCCTGCGATTGCAACCTGGCTTTGAAGTGCCCCCCATACACTGCGCCGTCCAGCGACCCTTCTTACTGACACTCCCCATTGTCTCCCGCCCGCAGCCATTCAAGTCATTTATGTCTATGACGATGGCTGGTGTATCGGAAAGAACGTCAGGTCAGGCGAGGAAGGCGTCTTCCCCATGGCCTGTGTCAGCGATCAGAGGGGAGGCTCGCAGGCGGGCAGCATCAGCGATATTCGAAGCTCGATTTCTTCTCGATCCCACAGTATCTCCCGCAAGACGTAATTTCTGCATGCCTGCTGTCCACCTCCACCTCCGCCCCAGCCCCACTGTACTCTACAGCATTGATTCTTCAAGCCTCCTGGGCACTGCCCTTGCATTGTTTTCCAATAAAGAGACTGCCCTATTTTTTTTGAGTCTACATATGCCGGGCTCCATGAGCAGGCAGCATGGTTTGCTGCTGGCCGCTGCTGCGCGCCGGGCCGAGGCTTCTCGGCGAGAGGGCGGGCAGTTCTCGGCGAGGAGAGCAGACCCGCGTTTCTGCCTTTCACAAGCGCCAGCAACTTTTTTTGTGGGTCGATCTGGGCCGCTCCGATTTTTGCTTTTTCTCGTCCCAGAGCCGTATCGCAGCTTCTTGGCATCGTCTGCAACAGGCCCGCCTTTGCCATCCCCTCCGTTCTCGCTCCCTTCCTTTGCAAGACAAGCCAAAGCCAAGCCAAGATCGCCTTGGCCGTCGCATCCAGTAGATCCGCCTGACACATCTGCATCGCTGACTCTGTGGTAAGCGTCGTCTGGGACTTGTGTCCCACGACCTCCCTCCCTCCGAGCATGTTTCCTCGTCCTTGCACCAGCGACACGAGGCATCTCAGCTTCAACGATCGCCTCTGCCGACCACCATCTGAATGCGGCAACTCCAGCGACATGGTTTTCGCTCTCATCTCACTCATCCCCCTCCCTCTGATCGAAATCGGTCCTCCCTCCCGTCTCTCCAATCAAACTTGCAACAGCATCGAGATACAGACCTACTCCCTGGGCTCGACCAGCAACAAACTCCTATTCAACCCAAAGAAGCCATGATTCGATTATCCTCATTACGAAGCTCTGCCCGTGCTGGATGCCGCAGCGGACGCCCTGCGTCTGCTCCTGCTCCTGCCGCCTCTAGCGGCGCCCGATTTGCCCAATCCCACCACACGGCCTCCAGCGCCCAGCCTGGTTCGATGCCCTCACAGTCCGGCCTTGGCTCGTTACCTCAGTCCTTCTCGGGAATCGGAGGCTTTTCCTCTGCCAGCGTATGTGCTCGAGCTGAAGCTGCCCAGCACCGGAAGTGTGACAGCAGAGGCGGACTGTTGCATGATCCCATCAACACAGCCTGGCGGATATAGATCCTCCCAATCTTCTTTTATATTTGACAGCCCGCTGACGTCTTTGGTTCTCTTTCGGTGTCAAACAAATCGCAACGTCTGCATGGATCGGAACGTGAATCCCCTCTGGTGCGCAACTCCTCGATATCCCTCTGGGAAACTGTCTGATTTGGACACCGACTACGTCCACGAATCGGCCGGACCTACATCTGTCACTATGGCACCTCTGGCCGACACACGACACATACTCGCGCTCCCGTCAAACGAAAACCTCACCTGTCATGGGACCAACAACCTCGCCCGAAACAGTCCCTTCGCGCCAACGTCCCCGAGTCCATGTCGAAGGCCGTTGCTCGTTCCGCCATCCTGTCCTGCACCGCCATCAACGGCTCCGACTGCCCCTTTGATGATTTATGAGTTTCAGAAGCGAAACACAGCACTGGAACATCGACGAGGAGAGAACGGGATGAATACTCATCGTGATCAAAGGGAGCGAGAATCGTGAATCTTCAGCAGCCGGAATCTACGATTGCGAACTGTCTGGCTGTTACGGACATGTCCTCCCTCATGTTCGAGGCGTTTGTTGGTGCGTATGTATGTGTAAGTGTGAGTGTACTCGTGGTAGCGAGTGCGTGAATACATCGCAGTTGTGTTTGGAACCCACTTCACTCTCCGCGCAGGGATGGACAGACCAACCGAGTCGACAGCTGGTCGGTGAGGTTGAGCGCGATGCACCTTTGCTGTCGTCGAATCTACTGGTTTATAAAGATATGGACGGCATCGACGCAAAGGGACAAAACCACAGAACAGAGGCACGCGAAGGAGAAACCAGCGCGAAGCGGATGCGGTGAGCCTCCCTGCCCAAGAGTTCAGTATATCGGATGCGTCCCAGAGAAGGGTGGAAGGGTGCGCAAGTGCAGCATCATGAGCACTGCCGAGCAAATAAATAATAGAGAGCGAGAACAAATAAGCAGATATGGGCGGGACGACAAAAGAATACTGGCAAATGATGGAGTGCAAGCAAGGCGGCAACAGCAGCAATGAGAGAGAGAGAGAGAGAGAGAGAGAACATGTGGGAAGGGGCGAGCAAGGCGCCCCGGATTCAGGATAGAAAAACAAGCACCCAAGCAGAATCAGCGGCCAGGACAGGGAGAGCCGCAGTATCGCTCCCACCCACACAACAAGAACTAAAACTAAAACTAAAACTAAAACTAAAACTAAAACTAAGACTAAAGAATGGTGCAGCATCCGCCGCCCTGTGGTGGAGGTGGCGGCTGTGTCAGGTTTACGCCCCCGACAGGGACCTGGACTTGGTCCGCAGGCCACTCCGGTTCCAGGTTGTACTTCTTGTCGCCGTCAAGCGGATGCGTGAATGCGTACTGTCGAACGAATTGACGCCGCCCTCGTGCGCGCGGCTGGTCTCCTTGGTGGGCTGGAAGGCAGGCGGCTCGGGGCTGATCGCCGACTCGGTGAGGGGCACGGCATCGCTCGGCTTGTCGTCGGCAGCCGCGGGCGCTGGCACAGCCGGCACAGCCGCTTCGTCATGCAGCAGATGTGTGGCAGCGTCCTCCTCATCGGGAACCTGCGCCGTATCCATGTCCTCGTCTTCTTCCTCCTCAGCCTCCTTGATCTCTTCGTGAACTGAGTACTGCGAGTAGCGACTGTGGGACGTAAAGGACGAGTTGCGGCTGACGGGTCGTGGGCCTCGGGCCTTGCCCCTGGGCATTGACGGATGGCCCGACTCCAGCTCCGAGGGATGGATCGAGCCCGAGTAGACCGACTGCTGATCCGCCGAGTTACCGTCGTCGGTATACGAGCGATCGGTATAGGAGCCCTCATCGTCGTCGTCGTCGTCATCCGAGTACGATGTGATGCTCGAGGCAAGAGTGCTCTGTCGGCGCGAATGTGCCTCAAGAACCGAGGAGGTCGACCGGCGAATCTCCAGCTGCTTGCTGATGCGATTCATTTTCTTTCGACCCGTGAGCTTGGCATCGTACGGCGTCCCCCCAGTCTGCACACCGCCGGCCTTGGAGGAGAATGGCGACTGGCCAGTCGGCGACAGAGGCGTGGCAGCCTCGTCCAGGTCCATAAGCTCGAATTGACTGTAGTCAGTGGCCAGGTTGTCAAAGACTACGTGGATCCCATGGCCGGTTTTGGCGGAGCATTCCACAAACTTGAAGGCTTTGATGTCCTTGGCGACCTTGACGCCCTCCTGGGTCGAAATAAGCTTCTGGTTCAGCTTGGCCAGCGACGCAGCCACCTCGGGCGAGTCCCGCAGGTCCGCCTTGCAAGCGACCAGAATGAGCGGAATGGTGGGGGCAAAGTATCGGATTTCGGGAACCCACTGTTCACCGACGTGGTGGGGGGGGGGATGGAAGGCAGACACCGATGGGGAAGATCCGGTGGGTCAGAACAGAGAGAGCATGCTTCGTGTGCTGACTCGAGACGTCCTCATGCTGCGCCGTCTCGGTCTCTGCACATAGCAATGCCAGCACACCCAGCCGAGTCCAGCAACTCGAGCAGCAACGTCCCTCCCAGCGCCCGTGCAGTCGCAGCCTCGGACCAGCTTGCCTCTTGCTCTATCGAAACTCACCTTCTCCTGGACGGTCTGGAGCGACATATGGTTGTCGACAGCATAGCACACCACCCAGGCGCTGACCCGGTCATACGAAAACGGGCGCAGACGGTCAAACTCTGCCGAGCCCGAGGTATCACACATCTCGGATCCATCCGAGTCGAAAAACGAGTCGCTGACTGTGGGTACATGAACCTGGGGATATTGGATTCCGTCAGGAACGAGAGCAACGAATCAGGAGAGCGCTGGCAGCGGATGCGGCATAGCCTCAGAGGTCAAGCTGCATGACTCTTGCCCGATGCATCCCAAGCAGAGGGCCGAATACTTGGCGGCAGGGATGTCGACAGACGACAGAAAGCGGCAGCAAGCAGCAAAAAGCAAGCGACAAAAAGCAAGCGGCAAAAAGCAAGCCTGCTTCTCGGATGGCTCAGGGGAGGGAAGAGCAGGCCACATACCTCGTCAAAGATATCCTTGAGGTACCGCTGGATCAGCGCCGACTTTCCCGACTGCTCGTCCCCGACAAAGACGTATTTCTGGTAGGTCATAGCTGCACAGCAGACAGGCAGGACGGGCGGAGCAGAGCTGGACAGAGAGCAGCGGGCTCTGGGGGTGTCGTTGGCGGCGGTGGATGCAAGACGACGAGCGAGGGAGACGCACGGTGACCAGCGCCGTCGCACACGGGTCGTGCACGCATCACGTGCGGTGCGACACTAATTTGGGACTGGAGCCATTCGATCCAGGCCGACTGCATTCGATCCAGCTCGATTGCATCCAGTCCTGTGCACGTGATACTGTGCAGCGCCACATTGCAGCGCCACGTATCCCTCCGGGCGAATCAGGCACGGCAACGAGCGGGTTGGAAACGCCAGACGCTTGTGCAGTTCTATCGCAGGGCTGCGAGTCTGAGCCTGGTGTTGGTCCAGAAGATCGTGTCTGAGCAGACCAGCCCATGGCTGCGACGACAGCCTCGATTGTGCGCAACTGGCCCGGCATTGACCCCGTGGCCCAGAAGATGCTCCATCAGGATGCTCCATCAGGATGCTGCCTGACCATGTCGCATCGAACGGCTCTGGGCTGCTCCCACCTCGAGCCTAGACCGAGGGAAGAACCGACGCAGCGCCGAGCTCGCCAAGCTCGCCGAGCCCGCCTGCACCGCCGACGCTGCCCAAAAGAGGCAGGAGGTCAGCGCAGATCGGAGACCGTCGCCGGCTCGAAGATAGGAAGGCAGCGGGCTCGTCCCCGAGGCGAGATAGGCACGGGCTGGAAGCGCCGGAGCAGCGCTACGTATATGGAAATACGCCAGAGGATTGGGGGGGAGGGACATGTAGCAGACCGGGAATGGACAGCGCACCAAGACGAACAGGCTACCAAAAGAGGGCAGCACGGTGGCGTGGAGGGGCATTTGGGGAGGAGAGCAAGCGAGCAAAGGAGCGCCAGCCAGCCCAGCGGCCGGAAGGGGGCGACAGCAGCCCCGGGAGGCGAGCGCAGATGTCGGCAGCAGATGGCAGCAGATGGCGGTGGAGAGGGTCGCCGGCAGGCAATGGCAGACGGGGACAGATGATGGCAGAGGGGCAGATGAGGTAGATGACGGCCGATGGGAGGTATCGAGGGCCCTGGTGGACAGTGTGAGCCATGTCCGGCGCGGCCGAGCAACAAGGCGCCGGGGCCGCGGTGTCATGATTGCATGTCTGGCGCGGCTGTGTCGGCGACAGATACGACGGACGCTGTGACGACATCGATGTAGACTGCGCTGCGGGGCGGATAGGACGCCGGCTGTGCGGTCGTGCCGAAGAGGCCGTGGTGGTGCCGTTCGGGAAACTGCAGGAGACAGCACGAGATGATGGGTGGTTTGTGAGGGCATCTTGGGCAGAGGGCGGGGATGTCAGCGACGGTGCCGCAACGGCGAACTGCAACGACGGCACCGCTGACACGCAGTGAGCAAGCCTTTGGTCAGAGGGCGGTCTGCGGTCTGCGGTCTGCAGAGAGGATATGCCGCACCGGGCGGCGCGATAAGACGTTCGGCAACACGATATCGCATCGATGTGATGCGATATGATCCTGGCGGGGCCGTGGCACTGTGCAATGTGCAATGTGCATTATGATGCGATGTGATATGACACCCGACATGGAAGGAGCTGCGCCGCCTCCGAGCACCGATTGTTCGACACCAGAGCCAGAGCTAATATCAAATGCCTGACAACATCAAATGCCCGACAACATCAAATGCTGGTATATCCCCGGACACCAATGTCCTCGCGGCAACGCATTTGTTCATACTTCCCCAGCCCGGACCCCTCCCGCCAACCTCGATCCCGCCAGGGCACTTCTCCCCGCTGGATTCCCGCCAAGGTCCGTGCTGCTCCCCCTCCCCGATCGATACCCGATCTTATCGGTCGACGCTCGCATCCGCTGGCAGCATTCCTCGACGGATGTCGGCGGCGCCCGCACACTCCATGTCGTCTGCATGCCCACGCGCCCTCCACCCGGTGGTCAGGAGCACACCGGCTCGGCTGCTTCTTTTGGGTCTGGGCCATGCGGCTCCTTTGCTGCACAGGCCACCAACCGGAGGCCCTCCTCCAGACCTTGGGGGCCCCGCCGGGAGGGCCCGCGGGCGGACGGGGCCATGCCCATGAGCCTGTCTGCCTGCCTGCCATATAAAATCCCTGGGCCGCCTTCGCCCTGGTGCACACCGCCCTCTGTCTCTGCCTCTTCCTCTTCCGCTTCCTCTTCCGCTTCCTCTGCTCATCCGCTGTTACTTGGTGGGCTTCCTACGCTTCCGGACCCGAACGAGGTGCGTGAGAACCTGTGCCGGCACTTGTGTGCCAACATCGGTGTGGCCGGTCTCGCTGTGCAGACGCACAAGTCAACCACGATGCAGACACACAAGTCGATGACGATGCAGTTGCACAGGTCGACGATGATGCGGGGCGTCTGGATGTGTTAGCGTGCAGCCGTCGGTGACAACAGCAGCAGAAGCACCTTCGGGTGAATATGCTGCTCAGCCATGCCGGCCCATCCGTCCGTTCCGGCTCGGTGCTCCTTCAAGCGACCACCACCCGCCATGCACGAGCCTCTTCGTCCACTTCCCGTACTGACCATGAGACCAACCACCTGCATCCTCCCCCCCCCTCTCTCTTATGGTGCAGCCCGCACATCCGCCTCGCTGTGTGCTCCTCCATCTCCTGCCACTGTGTCTCCGGCAGCATTGGCTGATCGCGAACGCTCCTGTGCGTCCACCGTCTGCACCCCAACCGGGTCCGATAAGCCGCCGTTCCATTGCAGCCACCCTTCCGGGGTCCCAACCCGATAAGCCCCAAGCCGAAACTCGATAAGAGATAAATCGCTGCTCCCGGTAGGCCTTCCGATCCTTTCCTGCGATCCTTTCCTGTTCCTGCTCGGCCTCTGCATCCGCGCTTCGGCGAGAGACCTCATAGCCATTGGCCCCCCCCCAGAGGCCTTTATACTCCCCCCCCCTCTGTCTGCCCATCTCGAGCAGCACCCGACGAGCGTTAATACCCAACCTCGTAATACCCCCCCTTCTCCCTCCTCTAGGCGCAACGCCTACTTTGTCTGCCTTCACCAGACTCCACTTTTTTGGTCCTAATTCCTGGCTCGCGACTCTCGTTGCTGGATCCCAGAGTTCAACCCGGCTAACGAATCTTCTATACCCGCTACCGACCTCTACCGACCTCTACCGACCTCTACCGACCTCTTCTTCTTGTGCCCTCCTTCTGTCTGTCTTTCCAGCGTCCTCCACGACCGCTCCCCTGATCCTGCTTTCTTGCCCCCAAACCATCGTATTACCATGAAGTCCGACTCCCCTTCCCTTGTCTCTGCTTGGAGCGCTGCCCAGCCTTTCGTGTTCGGCGGTCTGTCGGGCATGGTCGCCACCGCCGTCATCCAGCCCATCGATTTTATCAAAGTCCGAATCCAACTGCTGTCCAAGGGCTCGTCCACCAACCCAATCGCCATGGCGGCCCAGGTCATCCGCAGCGAGTCCATCTTTACCCTCTACAGCGGTCTCTCGGCGGGTCTGCTGCGACAGGTATGACATTGGCTGTCATTTACGCCCCGCCGCTGGATCCGCGAGCAAATCCTCAGGGGGCTGCATGAGCAGAGTACTTGCGGCTGCGGTTGCAGGCGCAATCGGAGCGAGGCCGTTCGTTAAAACGCCTGTTCTTCTGATCTCGCCATCCAGGCCACGTACACGACAGCACGAATGGGCCTCTTCAACACCTTCATTGCCTATGCTAAGGAGAAGAACGGCGACCAGCCCATCACATTCGCCCAGAGGGCCGTCGCCGGTTTGGCGGCAGGTGGTCTTGGCGCCATGATCGGCAACCCTTGCGATCTGGCCCTCATCCGCATGCAGGCCGACGGACTGCTGGAGCCCGCCAAACGCAGCAACTATACCGGCGTACTCAACGCCCTTTCCCGCATCGCTCGTGAAGAGGGTGTCCTGGCCCTGTGGGGTGGTGCGGGCCCGACAGTGGTTCGTGCCATGGCTCTCAACGTCGGCATGCTTTCCACGTAAGTGCCTGGTCGTGGATATGCCGCTGGTCGCGCGACTCGGCCATCTTGGAGCGACCAGCATGATTCGGCGCACCACACCATACCGCAACCCGCAGCCAGCATCTGGGCAAGCCATGTCTGACCATCCTTTTGCTCCTGTCACTCTCCTTGATATCCAGCTACTCGGAAGCCAAGAGCAGACTCGAGGGCTATTTCGGCCCCTCTGCCTCTGCAACCTTTGGCGCGTCCGCTATCGCCGGCTTCTTTGCCTCGTTCCTGTCGCTGCCCTTCGACTTCATCAAGACTCGCCTGCAGAAGCAGCGCAAGGTCCCTGGCCAGGTGCCCCTGTACGCCGGCTCGATTGACTGCTTCTTCAAGGTTCTGAGGACCGAAGGCCCGCTCGCCTTCTATCGCGGCTTTGGCACCTACTACGTCCGCATCGCTCCGCATGCCATGGTCACACTCCTGGTGGCCGATGGGCTCAACACCATGGCCAAGTGGGTCCAGAACCAGCGTCAAGGCACCGGGGTCTCTTTGGCCAAAAACCACTGAGCCAGCGATCCCAACTGCCTTTGTTCGGATCGGTTCCTGCCTGGCCGGACCCTTTTCTTGGCCGATTGCCCATGTCAACCTCCCATTACTCCGCCGCGGATCGATCTTTGAAGCCGTGAGGCATACACTGGAGGTCTGACGTGTAGTCGGCAAGCATCATAGGGCCCCAAGGCTTCTTCCTGCGCTGGATCATCCACCATCCCCCTGCACAACGTCCTGCTTCCCCGTCGCCATAATTCAAGCTTCTCTTGATCTCCAACCTTCACTCTCCCCTCCGGTGCGCACGTCCGGATAGCATCGGGCCGGCCTTTGATCCACCTCTTGGTGTTCCGCCCATGCCTCCATTTGAGGAGCTCTCTCGTTCGCTCTCTCGCCTTCACTCTTGATTATTCCCATCCCATCCCTACTTTCTCTCTCTCTCTCTCTCTCTCTCTCCCTCTCTCTCTCCTTGCGAACAGCAAAGCCTTCGCAATCCTATTGACTGCACTTTCTCCTCCCTTCCCGCGATGAAAGCCAAGCGCCATCGTGCGCCTTCTCCCTTGTTCCCGACCGTTGTTTCGATACATGTGGGCCATATGTCCCAACAAATACATGGCCTATTGAAACAACAATACCAAGCTGATATACTGGTGTTGCTTGGCTGCAGCCACCCTACCGGGTTTGCCTTCCCCAGATGCACTCCACTGCACTGCACGGTGGATAGCCAAATTGTGCTGAGCCGTTGGCTACGGCACCAATCGCATGACATACTATCCCATAATCACGAGAAGGGCTGACTTGACACCAACGACCCAGTCGCCTGAAGACTACAGCTTGAGCAGTTTACCCTCGCTGTCGATCACGACGGTGTTATGCGCATCGATCTTTTCAGCTTTGTGGATGATATCTGTCATTGGGAATCCATGGGTTGGAGCTCGTCAGCGACGCTCAGCACGAATGGTTTCTCAAAATTGCAAACGAAAGGGAGCATACGATCGTTTCGACGATTTCATAGCAGTACATACGATTGCGGCTGCGATCCCCCCCCCTCATATACATGATGTGATACGAACCATGCTGCGTCAGGAACCTCTTGAACCGTCTGTACTGCTCATGCTTCTCGAGAAGAATGTGTAGGATCGAGAAACTGGGCTCGAAGAAGGCGCAAAACGACAGAAACATCCAGATACCGCACTCACTGTCGAACTTGATGCCTGTCTGGGTGTCCAGCGTTTGGATTTTGTTTCGGAACCTCTGGACTGGAAAGAGGGAGGGGCAGATGCAACGTCCGAATATCAGCCAAGAGATCATGCATATTGTGTCGGAGTCGGGAACTGTGTCCCGAGATGCTGTTTCAGACAGCAATCTTGCAATGGACGGCTGCTTGAGCCACAACTTGCCCGTGTCTGTGGTGCAGATGTGCCGACTCTTAGTGCAAGGGCTGGTAGTGTCGTTATCCGAGGAGTCGTAGAAGCACCCAAGGTTACGGAGCGTCCGGAACATGCGCTGACCACCCTTTTGCATGAGGTTCTTGACCAAAATCAAATCGCGGTTGTACTGCTTGCGCTGTGGATGGGAGTATATTCCCGGTGGATTTGGAGATAGGGTGAATGACAAGATGAGAGCAGGTTTCAGCTCATCAACACGGCAGTGGACAGGTTGCATTCGCGACGGCTTGCGCTTTTGTGTTTTTCTGTCAAAGTCAAACCCAAGCTCAGCAGTGGGATTGCATGGCCTGTTTCCGATGCGAAAGCGCTCGCTCATCCCCCCCCCCACATTTCGGTCTAGCCAGCCAAAGCGCAGACGGACAAACAGGACTTACCGGCTCAAATTTGCACATAAAAACGAGCCGGTCGGTGGTGATGACATCATTGATCAAATCCTGCAACTTGGTGCTCATCACTTCCAGAAACTTTGTTTGCTTCAATATCTCCTCCTTGGTTGTGAAAATATAGCCGATGTACCTGAGAATCGGCAGAGGCTTAGTGCTTGAGTAAAATGAGGCGGGGGGGGGGAGCAGACAGTCGGAAGTCCTCCATACACGTCTGGGCAAGCCAACATCGTCGTCGTATCACCGTAGGCCATGAACGATCATACACCAGCCTCTCTGTGCAGGCATCAGCGTGAAAGCCAGAGTCACTTCCGGCTAGAAACGCACCGCACGCTGTCTTCGACCGGACGAATCAAGATCTCCTTCTTGCCATAGATCCAGAAGAGCGGAAGTCTGTTCTTGTTGTCTCGGTCGATGAGACCGTATGTGTGAAACACCCCGATGTAGCGGTACAGCATGTTGATCTCGGCCATCATGTCGGGGCAGAGCTCGCGCAGCGACATGTAAACTTCAAAGAGGCAGTCGTAGAAGGCGGGCTGGTGGGCGAAGAACGTCAGCTAAGCTCACACCAGACCAAACAATGTCGCGCTCGGCCGCTCTATCAAAGCACATGTCCTCATCGCAGAGGTAGAGGGGGCGATATGCCAGCTCGAGTGCCCAGTTATTTGCTTACACAGGTTGATATGGCAGCCATGATGATATCAAAGTCTTCGATCCGGAGTATACCGATCTGTGTCCAAGAATGAGTCGTGAGCACCTCGCCCGGACCCGGACCCGAACGCTGATGCTCAATCCGATACCATCGATACCGCCGGAGCCCCTCCTCTCCAAAGGGCTATCGCCAGCGTACCCAAACAAGCGTGAGCATCGTAAGCCGCTCTGCTGTCTTGACGCTTTTGCTGTTAGCGCTGTAGTTGCGCCAGTGGTTCTGCAGCCGGTTCGTCGCCACTTCGTGGACGTGGTGTGAGAATGACTTTTTGTCCGAATCGACGCCGATAAAGTTCTGCAGCTTGCAGCACTTTGTGGATCGCGATTTCCTCCGGCCTTCTCCCTGGTCGCTATCTGTCAGCGATGACAGCGGCGAGGTGGTCAATGGCATAATCGTGCCGGCTAAATCGTCCCCCAAACAACCCCCACCGTGATTGTGGTGAAAATCGGCGACTGGACAGCCTCGTTATATCCGCAAAGGCCAAGCGTACCTGCATCATGTGGAAGCACGAGGTCTGTGAGGATGCCCCGCATATCGTTGGTTTCGGTGAAATTGAAGATCTCGATTTTCCTGTGGATCGCGGTGCCAATCCAGAAAAAAACAAAGTCACATCTTGCCACCAGAGGGCTTTCCAGGTCCAGCAGGAGTACGGCCACACATGTCTTGAGGCAGTCGTGGTGCTGCAAGCTACGTCGTCCAAGCCGACACTTACTCGCCATCTTCGTCCTTGTCGCTTTCGTGGGATATCTTGACTGCCTCGTTGTTGATGATTTCTATGCATTTGGGCCATTAGCCAAGGACTGCTGTCAGAGGACTTTCACCAACAGATCACTGGCCAAGGGCCCAACTGATTAGGATCTCAGCATGACTGCCATCTGCTTACCGTGCACACGGTCCAGGAACTCGAACACTACATTTCCGCCTTGGATCGGACCCCCAAAGACGCTGCTCCAGAGTGAGCTGGTCGCATTGGCAATAATCTGAAGAAAGGCAGGGGTCAGGGGCTCGTTTGCAGTTTCGATGCTGTGCGTAGAGTAGCGGCGGATCGGTCTGCAGCCGTCGTATCTTACCTCCAGATATTTGCTGTGTGTCATGAAGATGGGCATGTTCTCTTCCAGAGTTCTCATCTTCTCGGGGAGCCAAAAGGGGTCATGTCAGGGCGCGTGCTGAGCACAAGAGGGTGCTGAAGCATCGTGGTCGTATGTGCACATCATACTCTCTACCTTTTTGCTCGGTGTCACTGCGGAATCCGATTTACTCTGGCAGCATTCGATTAGATGGTAGTGGGGCGTCAACCTGGGCCGTCGGCCATTGTGCTTCGAATAGAGCGCACAGTCGCACGAACCTTTCTCTTAATTTTATAGTCCAGCTGCTCCTCTCCGTCATCGCTGTCGCTGCTACTTGCGGAGCCGAGAGATACAGTCACATCCTTGGACACCAGGGGCGGCGGTGTCCGTGCCGTCGACGAGTTTCCTTTGTGTGAGCTGTGTGATCGTTGGGAAACAGCCGAAGAGCGAGAGTCGCTGCTAGGATCTTCACCGTGGCTTGAAAGTGAACGCTGAGGTGTGATAGCAGCACTGTGCTTGACTGAAGGCGGCAACGAATGACTGAGTGACTGAATCTTCGAAGGCTATGATAACCATGGTTTAAGTCAAGGGTGGGAGTCCCGCCTGTGAATCGATAGATGCTCTGCCGGATACTGCTCTATCATGATCTACATGGTGACTTACTGTTGAATGAACATCGGCGGGCTTGGGTCCGTCCTTTTGCTGGACACGACTGTGGTGTGATAAATCATGAGATGGCTTTATCGGACGCTGGCTTTGAGACGAGAGTTGCACCGAGGTCGCACCACCACTGGGCACAGGCATGGTGCTGGCACTGGTACCGATGCTAGTACCAGTGTTGGTGTTGGTGTTGGCATTGGTGGCTTTGGGTGCTTGCGGAGAGCCCACAGGTCTCTGCTGAACTCCAGTGTTCACTTCGCTGGGGCGATGGATCGGACGTTGAGCCGTAAGTTTGATCACGATCGGCGGTTTGGCTGAAGCAGTCTCGGTTTTGTGTGTCCCCAGAGGTCGCGCCGCATTAGATAGCGGCTTTACAGAAGGTCGGGCAGCGGGGGGTTCAGCATGGCCCGGTCGGTGGTACGGCTTCAATGGCTTGATCTTGATCTTGGGACCCGACAAATGGTGTCCAGAGCGAGCTGTTGTCGTGGACGTGGGGACGGCGCCTCCAGACTCGGTCGACGGCCGTGCTATTTGATTGGGCGGCCTGTGAATTGCACCGAGCGAGCCTTTCGGGTCCGCAGAAACCAGAGGCATGCTCTGCTTTGCCGTTTGATCAAGCTCACGATAGCGTATACCAGTGATGGGGACATCTGTTGGCGAGGGGTATGAAGCAGGCCATTCGCCGCTCAATTTTGCTTGGTGCAGAGCGTATTCGTAGTAGCCTGTCGTTGGTGGTGCGTTTATCGGTGCATCGGAGCCGTGTTCCAAAAAGGTTGGGAACGCCGAGGGCGCTGGTACGGATGGGACAGCAGTGCCATTAGCCGGAAGGGTATCGGGGGGAATACTGATTGCGGGCGGCAAAGGCGCTTGGATTGATCCACCAACTATTGGCGCAGCGGTGTTTGCGACGATGCTGGGAGTCGGTACTGCGATAGTACTGCTCGTAAGATCGTGGGCCAAGGAGGCGGGCGCCTTATCGATTGAGGCAGCAGCTGAATCTTCCGGCACGTCTGTGGTGGCACCGATACCGGGAATGACTCCGGGTGTATTCGATCTTGCTGTACCGAGAACATCGTCCAGGGACTTGTCGATGATTTCGTCGAGAGAGCTGGAGTCTATGGGATTGTCGAGAGCAATTTTGGTAGCACAATCTACGGAGCGCTCGCCAGTGGCACCGATGGTCTCGCAGACGACAGTTGCGGCTGGCTGGCTGGGACGATTGGCAGCCCGAGAGTCGACAGCGTCATCAATGGCGTTGCTGAGTGGTTTGTTCCCAGATGTACTGGCAGTCTCAGGAGCGGGTTGATCGTCAGTAAGGCGGGATGCATGTGGATCTACGGTGCCCACTGGCTTGTTTGTGTCCTTGCCGGCAGGTGAAGGAGCAAATACGCTGTGAGATGGTGCAAAATGGTCGGAGATCACGAGCCCCGGCGGAACCAGCAGCTCGGGCATCAAAGCCGCTCTTGGAATCAGCAGAGTGACCGGAGGACCAATGGGCTCGATGGGAGCAGACTCGACGGGGGCAGGACTGATGGGAGCAGACTCAATGGGGGTAGGATCGATGGGAGCAGGCTTAGTTGGAGCCGAAAGCAACACGTCGAAGGGGGGAGGCACGAGAAGGGCAGTTCCCGGGGCGATCGTGGCCCCCAGCGACATAATGGTGACCAGCGTCGAGGTTTCGGTTGCCGGTGTCACTTGAGATGTACGCTCTTGGGTGATACTGGCGTTTTCTGGCAGGTCGGACGACTCGGCTGCTGAGGCTGGGAGCTCTCCAGGTTCATATATCTCAACGTCCACATCTATATCATCCGCATCTGTGTTGGATTGTGCTGAAATTGGGCCGTCGCGATCTACATTGGCCACCGCTGTCGAGGACGTCTGTATACTGCCGATTGGAGCACTTGAAGCGGGGTCGAAGCTGCTGGCCGACAAAAGATTGGCTGCTTTACCATCAAGCTCGATACTGGCAGAGCTAAAACCATGGCTGGGCTCGACATCGACAGCATCGACATCGACAGCATCGAGGTTGATGGCCTCGGGCTCGAGCTCGGGCTCGGTATCGGTGGGTTTGACCACGACCTCGTTATCGACTGTGTTCTCAAACAGCCCCGCGATCGGGGCCGACGCTATTCGAACAAAATCCAACGGGATATGGGGTCTTGACGGCGGCTGTTCTTCCGAGAGTACAGAAATGGCTGGCAGCATGTTTGGGGGATGGCTGGGGTTGGGGGACGGAGCAGTTTGCGCCAGATCTGGGTGGGCTGGAGCCAACGGGTCGACCTTGTTGGTGCCCGATTTTGAGTCGCTCTGAGTTTCAGAGGCATCGTCCTGGAGGATAGGCGCATTGGTTAAGAGAGTCCAGCAGGGGCATGAATGGCCACGACGGGGAGTTCAGGGACAGTGGCCGGCCATGCTTGGACAAGCTTGATGCTCAACAACCATACTTGGATGAAGCGATCTGCAGCAGCAATTGCTGCCGCTACCGTGGCCGGATCTTTGATAGTCATCGATCCAGTCTTCTCGAGAGATCCAGATGCGCTTTCGACAGCCGAGGGATTGCTCTCAAGCGACATGACGACCTTGATTGTCAAGAAACAGGAAGCGGCGTCGTGAGCGGGCCAGAGCAAGTGGCGAGTGAGCGCAAATAGCATCAGCCGTGAGGCAGTAAATCATACTATGGCAGCAGGCGACACATGGTTGAACACAACGGCAGTACCTCCTGGATCTGGCGCTCACAATACATCAGCTGACGCTCCAAATCCTTGATCTCGTCGTTGTGCTTCTCGATTGCCTGTCGATGGGCTTGGATCTTGCAGCGAATCTCGCTCATGCAAAGCTTGGCTCTGGTGAATCGACGAAGCAGGATTTGAATATGCTGCTAGACATCCGTTGATCGTTGACATGATGGTGGCGCACGAGCTGGCCGGCAGCTTCAAGCTAGGCCAGGCAAGCAGCGGGGACAAGACAGTGTTGCCTCGAACTTACGAGGCGAGTTGGCCGCGCCAATCATCTGGAGAAGCCATGCTGCCGAGGTGCAGAGATACACTGCTTCTGGATCATAGGCGGTAGTTAGTCCAGGCACGCTTGCTGATCGACGGATTGCTGGTCGCCCGATGGTGCAAGAAAAGCCGACGAGACCAGGGTGCCCTGGCATCAGCAGCAACATCGACAGGGACAAGGGCCATCCAGACCCAGAAAATGCAAAGTCAAAGGCACAATGTGAGGCCTCGTGCCGCGCCCAGCGCACCTGTGCGTTGCGTCGTCGACTCGATGGGGTCTGCCTGCAGGCGGGGATGGGCAGGAACCGGGAGGTGCTGGTGAGCGTCCAAGGCATGACGAGCGCAAGGCGCTCTTGACACCTTTTGGGCCGACCGAGATGGATCGAGCCACAGTCGGATCGATCCAGCAGTCGGATCGAGCCGATGGTTTGGAACTGGTTCCTGTGCGACAGAGCCGGCTGGTGCGTGGCTGTGTCGTGGCTGTGTCACAGACGCATCCGTCGTGGGAATCGGTCCGTCTGGGCTGGTTCGTCGAGCAAAGCGGGCGGCTGGTTTTTGCGATTTCCCACCAACACCTGGCACAAACACCCTGCCCGCCGCAGACAAGGCAGATACAGCCATGCTGGTCCGATGGCGAATGCCGGCCGATGATGTCGCCATGCAAGACCAATCGTCTCTGCGTCGGAGCCAGGAGCGGGCCAATCCTCATGTCTGGCCTTGATGCTTCTGCGAAGGCGCAAGCGTCCTTGGGAGGCCGGTCAGGGTTTCGGCTCCAGGAAGGGGTGGAGCCCAGCGATCCCAGATCGCCCATGCGCGCATTTAGGCAGGACTGGCGCACTCCAAGCATGGACTGGCATCGCTGGTCCTGGCACAGCCAGATCCAGAGACGCAGTTGTAACCTCCGGCCCAGCGAATGCATCCGCAGGTGCATTGGCCGAGAGCGCTGTCTCCGGAGCGCTGCAGATGGTGCTCGGCCTCGCCGATCCAGCCACCGCAGGAGCACAGAGGCCACAGACAAATGCGACTGCCCTCATGGCAGGGTCAGAGCCAGGCCTCGCAGCGCATACACCCACAGGCCAGCCCAAGGCCGCCCGAGCCAGCACGCAATTGTGAAATCCGATCGCCATCACTGCGGCTCGCCACCACCAACAAACCATGTGGTGCTACCCACGCTGTGTGGGCGGGTGCTGCGACAAGGCCAGGAAAAAAACCGTCTCGCATTTCAACCCCGTCGCCAGCCCGCCCTTGCCTTGGTCAACCACCGATAAAAAGGCTTCGGGCAACCCGGCTCTGCGATGCGCACCACCGGCTCGAGCTCCTACGGAACAATGGGCACCCACGAAAGTGACAACCAAGCCGCCCCCTCGGGCGATGTCGAGTCCAACGTCCAGCGCCGGCTGGAGCCCCGGCATCTGCAAATGAGTATGTCCGCTGGCTGCCTGCTCATCCTGTCCGTCTCGTCGCGCCGCCGGCTGTTTCCACCAGGCATCCTATGCTGGCTGCTTATGCATATCATGCCCCTCCCTCTCGTGCTCTCTCGCTGCAGTTGCCATCGGCGGCACCATCGGAACCGGCCTCTTCCTGGGCTCGGGCGCAACGGTGGCCTATGCCGGCCCCCTCGGATCGCTGGTCTCCTATGTGCTCGTCTCCATCATGGTCTTCTTTGTCGTCACCAGTCTGGGCGAGATGGCTGCCCTGGTTCCCATCAGCGGCTCGTTCTCGTCCTACGCCGGTCGCTACGTCGACCCGTCGCTGCAGTTCACCCTCGGCTGGAGCTACTGGCTTCAGTGGGCCGTCTCGCTGCCGGCCGAGCTGAGTGCCCTGGGCCTGATTGTGCAGTTCTGGACACCCAATATCCAGGCCTGGATCTGGTCCGGCGTTGCCTTGGTGCTGCTGCTGGCGATCAACCTGTTCAGCGTCCGCGGCTTTGGCGAGACCGAGTACTGGCTCTCGGCCATCAAGATCGTCACCGTCTGCATCTTCATCATCGTCGGCATCGTCCTCAATGCCGGCGGCATTCCCGGCCAAGCTGCCGTGGGCTTCAGCTACTGGGCTATCGACGGCGCCCCCTTCAAGGACGGCTTCTCGGGCATCTTCAATGTCTTCCTCCTGGCTTTCTTCTCGTTTGGTGGAACGGGTATGTGTCTGCTGGCCTGGTTGAGTCTCGGTCGGTGCTGGCGGGTGGGACAGCACCGAGTTGTGCCAAGGTCAGGTCTGGAGGCCGGAATCCGATCGCTGGCTGCCCTGTCCGCTCTGCGGCTCGGATCTTGTGCTGCAAGGCTCATCCTTCCCAATCCGCATCTACAGAGCTGGTCGGCATCACCGCTGGCGAAAGCAAGAACCCCTCCAAGGCCATTCCCAGGGCTATCCGCGGAACCTTCTGGCGAATCTTGTACGTGTGTCGACATGGTTCGCATGATGAGGCTGCCCTGCATAATGGCGACATCTCGCCCTGTGCTGCCTGTAGTTTGGGTGCTGAACTTGCCGATCTTGATCCCACCGGGCTTCCGGCTACCCGATACAGGTTGTTCTATATCCTCGCCATCTTTGTCATCGGCATCAACATCCGCAATGACGACCCCAGCCTCCTCAACTCAAGCAACAACAACGACATCACCGTCTCGCCCTTCACGCTTGTCTTCCAGCGAACCGGCGCCAGTGCGGCCGCCCACATCATGAACGCCGTCATCTGCACTGCTGTGCTCTCGGCCTCCAACAGCGCCCTCTATGCCTCCAGCCGAACGCTCTACGCCCTGGCCAAGGAGGGCAAGGCCCCCCGAATCTTTGCCCATACCTCGCGCTCGGGTGTTCCCGCCGCCAGTGTCTTGCTTACGGCTGCCTTTGGCGCCATCAGCTTCCTTGGAACCTTGTGGGGCAGTAAGTAATGCGTGTGGCTTGCCGGTGGAAATGCCGGCAGCAGGACAGTGATGTACAACGGACAGTAACTGACGCAATTCTACTCCCATAGACGGCGTTGTCTTTACTTGGCTGATCAACATCACGGGAGTCCTTGGTGAGTTTCATCGACGGTGGTTTGGTAGCGACAATCGCAGCGATCCGCGCCTGCTGTACGATGAGGGAATAATCCACGTAATCCATGGCGTGTGGCCCGACTGGCTGCTGCGACAATGTGCCAACTCGGCGACGCACAATCCCGCTGCCAATGTGCTGACAGAATGCCGCTCTATTCAGGAATCATTACCTGGGCGTCCATCATTCTGGTTCAGTTCCGGTTCCGTGCGGCCTTCAAGGCTCAGGGACGGCCTCTTTCGGAGCTGCCCTACCGCTCGCCGCTCTATCCCTTTGGCCCCATCGTTGCCCTGATCTTGGCTCTTGGCATCGTCATTGCCGAAGGATACCAGGCCGTCACCACGACTCCATTTGATGTCAGAAACATCATCGCCACCTACAGTAAGTATTGCCTGGGATCGAGCTGTGGTTGCGCTGGTAGAGCAATAGCGTCTAACTGTGCCGCTTCCTCCCGTCCTCGCTTGGCAGTCGGAGCCCCATTCTTTATTCTCTTGTATGTTCTGCACAAGCTCATCACCCGCTCCAAGTTCATTCCGCTCGAGAAAGTCGACTTGGACTCTGATCGCGTCACCGAGTCGGACGCCGATGCCGACGAACAGGGCGCCCCCAAGACCAAGTTCCAGCAGTTCTTGGTCAAGTTGTGGAACGCCATTGCTTAGACGCCTTGTCTGAGCCGTATCTACCGACAGTCTGGCACCACTCCTTGCCTCCGGGCTGAGCTTCTTCACCACACTACCACCACCACCACCACCACCACCACTACCACCACCTCTTCCGTCATCACGAATGCCCACCGGGCACATTTTCTGTCGTCCCAACCAGCGCACCTCTTGTCCTGCCTTTGATTCGTTTGTAATTCACCACCGCCCTGTCCCGGCTCCTATGCACGGCTTGACACTGTTTGCGCCCTGAATCCTCGAGAAAGAACAATGAAATCACTATGTATATTCTGGCGGTTGGGGGATACTGTCGGCCAGGCCGAGGTGCTATTGGTCATCCATCTGTTGATCATTCATGAACCGCGTACCATCTTGCCATTGCCATTGCCATTGTCATTGCCATTGCCATCAGTCAGTTATCAGTCAAGCCATCGCCGTCTGCTTCCACGTTGTTGTCCCACATGGCTCAATCCGCATTCGAACGCGCTTACTGGCTTCGTGCCTCCCCAACACCCGTCGTCGTGATCAGGCCCCCTCTTGGACGGCCATCTGCACAACGCATCGTCGGCATGGCATCCCCGCCAAGCAGCTCCTCTCGGCCGAGCGATGGTCCCGCTGTCCGCGAAAATGTCTTTCTGTTCATTCCAAACGTGATCGGATACTTCCGGGTCATCCTGGCCCTCACGTCGTTCTACTTCCTGTCGAACCGCCCGTGGATAGCGATGCTACTCTACTCCATCTCCTGTCTCCTCGATGCCGTCGATGGTCACGCTGCGCGATACTTCAAGCAGAGTAAGCTCCAACAATGCTGCGTCTGCTGTAATTCTTTGCAATGGCGCGGCAGTCGCAACTGGACTGGCCGGATCGACGCGGCAAATGATCGCCGGACCAACACCTTTGACTTTGGCCCCTTGCTTCGTTGCTTCGTTGCTTCGTTGCTTCGTTGCTTCGTTGCTTCGTTGCTTCGTTGCTTCGTTGCTTCGTTGCTTCGTTGCTTCGTTGCTTCGCTATGGTTCTTGCCAACCTCAGTTCAATCTTGTCTAATGTGCATCATGCATCATGCATTCCATCTTTTCTGGGTACAGCATCGAGATTTGGTGCGGTCTTGGATATGGTCACCGACCGATCGACGACAACGTGTCTGCTGGTGCATCTGACCCTCCAGCACCCGCAACTCGCTCTGCTCTTCCAAGTTCTGATATCGCTCGATCTGTCGTCGCATTATATGCACATGTATTCGTCGCTGACATCTGGAGCATCATCGCACAAGGTTATGGACTCCAAATCGAACCCGCTCCTGCGGCTCTACTACACAAGCTCGACGGTGCTGTTCCTGGTCTGTGCCGGCAACGAGCTGTTTTTCATTGCCTGGTATCTGACGGGCGCACTTCCGGACGAGTTTGCTCAAAAGGGTGCCTTTGCCCTGGCCGTGACCATGTTTCCGATCATGGCATTCAAGCAAATCCTGAATGTCGTTCAGCTGGTTGGAGCCTCCCGGCGTCTGGCCGAGGTCGATTTGCGCCAGCGACAGCTCGAAGCCGAGGGCAAAAAGTCGTCGTAAGCGGCCCAGGGAGGATTCTCTCGGATGATGTGTGAGGGACCGCGGCATTGCCTGGCCTTGCGATCCATGGATTTGCCGCGAACAGCGAGCAGTCCGGAGTCGACCTGTCATTGGGCAGGCGCTGAATAGACCACTTTATCTATCGAGCCGCGCGCCAGAGCATTCGTTTGTGCGGGCGCATCCATCATCGGATGACTCGGCGGTGGATATGCGGTGTGGTGTTGTCGGGCCTCTGCCGGATCCAACCACGCCTGCGAGACCCAGGGCCGCATCTCCTTTGCCTGGGGCGGGCTGCATGCTTCTGCTTCCTTGCTCGCCGCCATCGCCGCTTCCATCAGTCGCCTATCGAGACGGGCAAGCGAAGCGTCCGCCGCTGCTCACCGCCGCCCACCGTCGCCCATCCATTCAGCTCTCCCTCCAGAGGCAGCCAGAGACAGCTACCTGCTCCAACCCGTCCGAGCGTTGGGCAAACCGTGAAACCATCTTGAGCATCCTCCACTCTTCCAATGACAGCAATGCACCCTATCCAGCCCAAGGGCAGCCCGCACACCTCGACCGATGGTGGAGGCACCCCCGTGGCCTCCTTTCAGACAAGAATCCGCCTCAATCCTTCGACGACGTCGCTCGCAATGTCGGCAAGGAGCCCAAATCTGGCGCTGGCCACGTAAGCGGGCTTCCAACTCCTCTGGTTTACTGCATCCACGTTCTGTCTGATGTGCTCAACGGGCTTGGCCGAGGGGACAGACGATGATGACACGGCGTCGCAAATACGGGAGCATGCCGACAGAATGACTCCCAACAGGGGTCATTGGCCGAGGCATGGCGGCTTTGCTGCCGGCCTGTTGAGTCGTCCTGGCGCTGACGCACCGCCGCAACATCTCATCCGCATCTAACATCGCCGTCGCTACGGTCTATGCCCGACAGCGAGACTGGAATATGCATCGTCAACCTCCACGATAGAGCTCAGTCGGCTCAAATGATACCCTACCACAACCATGCAGATGTCTCGGAAATGCAGTGGAGCCCGCATACAGGATCAAGCCACTTGCTTGCATCCACGGTGGGTTTGCGAGCGATCTTGGTTGACTCGGCCCAGGCCACCGAAATACCGTCCCGCTCTTGGCGCCTGATCCATCCACTTGACGAGCCCGATGGCTGCACGGCCATCCGGCAAGCTGATATTTTCCTCCCTGCTTGCGACCTGCCCGGTGGATGACACCCACAGCAATCCAGCCACAAGGTGCTTATCTGGGACACTCAAGCGTCGACCGACCAGAAAGCCGTCAGCTATGTCTTCCGGGGACACACTCGAGCCGTGAGCAGTCTGCACTGGTCGCCCCTTGACCCGCAGATGCTGGCAACAAGCTCATTTGACGGATATATCTACACCTGGGATCTGCGAGCCGGGGACAGGCCAGCATCCAAGTTTTGTGGATGGAAAGGTAGTTCCCATCGCTGCCATTGCATCTGCTGTGGGCTCACTCACCATCGCTGTCATTCCTGTACCCTCCCTGCCTCATCCTTGGCTGGGTCGGTGTCGGTCTCAAGAGAATGTTGCTGCGGGCTTGTTCTGACCAAACTTCATTGGCGCGATGGCAGTCGTCAACCATATCCGATGGAGCCCCAGCGACGAGCACACGTTCGTAACTTCACAAGACACGAATCTCCAGATCTGGGATACTCGGGTACGTGGGGGCGACTGTATTCATCCTGACGATCCTGGCGTCGAGCGAGAGCGCCGAGCAGTGCTTCTGGGGGTTGCACCCATGCCAACTTCCGAGCCCTATAGCTCTCAGGACATGCGCCCGTCTCTGTTGCAGAACATCTCAGGGCAATACAAGATCTCCTGGGTATCAGGCAGCGTGCTAATCGAACTCGTTTGGGTAGAAACCTGTTATGATCAGCGATACACATACAGGACACAGCAAGAAGATCTGTGGCCTTGACTGGAGTCCGATGCAGAACAATGAACTGATCACATGGAGCTTGGACGAGCAGGTCAAGGTTTGTAGAGGGCGTGCGTGGGGATATATCGGCGCTGTGTCGGTGTGGGCGAGACGCTTTGCGGCTTTGCTCAGAATCGACTGGCAAGATGTAAAGCACATTGCAACTGAGCTCGAAGATCTTCCCATTCCGAGCTCATTCGTTTGCTCCGCCTCAATCCCATCCATGCAACTGTGATAGTTCTGGAATACTCGTCAGATTCATCAGCCCCTCAGAATGATCTCGGCCGGAGTTCCAATCTGGAGAGCCCGCTTCACGGTATGTGGCTGCTGCATCAAAATCTTCAGAACTTGGTCCGCCTGGTGCCGTAAACCACGGTCGCTAATCGTGAAAATGCACTCGGTCTCGGCAGCCCTTTGGAGCTGGCGTGGTGACGCTTCCGCAGCAGGTCGAAAAGTCGCCCTGTCTTTGGAGATCTCGGTTTGGGTCAGTCAGTCGTCAAGGCAGCACCGACGGCTACCTATCCCCGGCTATGAGCGTTAGTGGCGAAATGGGGGCCACAAAGCCCGTCCACACATTTGAGCAGTGTTTCGATGTGGCACGAGACTTTTTTTGGAACTTCGAGACCAGCAAAGACGGCGAAGATGCGGTACAACTTGTGACATGGTATCGCAACCAGCAACTTCACCTGCAAACAGTCCCTAGACATATCCTTGCTGTAAGACCGAGCGCCGGAAGCAGCAACCTCGTGGGACGGGATGGAGGAATTGTTGGTCCTGATTGCATGTGTTTCGACGAGCCAAAGGTGTTTGTGGAAGAGTTGCGAATCTGACAGTCTTACACCTACCGACGACGTAGTACATCGGATACTCGCCAAGGGTACCCAAGTCTGCTGCTGCGACGCCTCGATACAACTACAGTTCAATCGGCACTGGGAATGAGCAATCGCATCCCGACTTGCCCTATGAGCCAGTTGCTTCATTGCTGGTCCATTCAGACAACAAGCCAGATGGACTCGGGCTGCACAACTTTTCGCAATACTCAGGCGATGCCTCCTTTGAGGCAAACCAAGGGTTGATGCCAATCTCTGGTGCAGAGCTTTTGAGAATAGAAATCGCGGAGCTGGGCAACAATCACGGTGTGGCCGTCAAACAGGTCGGTAGATGCGGAAGATTTGAGGACCAACGCGTGCTTCCGCAACGGCACTGACACACGAACCGCTACATGTGTGTCTCGATCACTGTATCGGGCCAGTGCTTCGCCCAAACTCACGTCTTTCGTGCTCCCCAAACGCCCAGATCGATGGTCTCGTGTGCACGATCACAAGCTCCAACAGCATGGCCCTCGCGGACTCGTCGATTACACAGGAGGGGCAATTTGCCAGTCCAGCCCAAGACCAGCAGCCGTCGTTTGTGGTCCCGCCCCTGGAGATAGAGCTCTACTTCGAAGCAGACTATCCGGAGCGGGGCCCGGACATCAAGAGCAATCACGGTGAAGTCTTCCAATCGCTGATAGAGAACCTGAGGCTGATCATAAGCAGCTGCGAGCACCGGCGTGAAGGATGTCTCTTCCAGCTGGTTGATTACATTCGTCACCGAGAGAGCGCCGAGAACAGCCCGCTCAAAGGGGGTGAGATGTCGCAGTCGAGTTTGGGCCTGATAGATGGGCAAATCCTGGGAACGGCCGAGTCTCAGCAGCCGCGCCCTTGGCAAATCAACTCTGTTGTGGCTGTGCCCGCCAGTGACGACGAAGCGTCGCTTTCGTCGGACGAGGACAGTACGGGCCAGCCTGGCATGTTCAGCATCGTCGATGCGGCGCATCGATCCAAGCCCAACACTCCGGTTAACAAAAGCGACAATACGCCGTATCCGCGACTGAGCTCGGCAGTATTCTCACCAAGCGGTAATCAGCAGTCCACGCATATAGATCGGAGCGCGAGGAGAGTGGTAACGACCTACGCTTACGCACTGCTTCATTTACCAGGCAAGCTCGTGTACTTCCACTCGCGAATCCCGAGCCCAAAATCTCAGAACTGGTCCGTCGTTGTCAAGCTGGCAAAGTCGTCAAAGTACTTGAGCCGGCGCTTTGACTGTCAGCCCGAGACATACGAGCTCTATCTGAGCTACTGCAAGTTTCTCAGACTCAAGCATCCGACAAGCTATTCCTTTTTGGCTAATCCAGCCGCCGCAGTCGCTGTGGCTCCACCCGCGACGACCGGTTTTGGCTTCAACCCCAGTGTCGCCATCGGACACCCAGTCGTATCTGCAGACCCGGCTGATCCCGGCAGCTTGGAGATCAGCGCCCACGAAGACCCGATGAAAACCCTCGATAGCTGGGCTCACGATGATATAGATGGCGAGGTTCCACAATTGCTGTGGGAGGAGGTACGCTTGCGTTGATTTGAGTGCCCTTTGGATGGCCTTGCTTATCTGAGTGCATCGGCCTATGGCAATAGTGCAACTGAGTCGCAGCTGCAGTGTGGATACCTCCATGTTGCGCACTCTAGCTCGCAACTATGACTGCGGGGAAGGGAGATGGGCGCCCGTTCTTGCCCGTTCTTGCCCGTTCTTGCCTGTTCTTGCCTGTTCTTGCCCGTTCTTGCTTGTTCTTGCTTGTTCACTTCGGTCGCGCTAATCAGCGTCCACTCTGATTGTGTAGATGAATCGCTTTGAAAACATACGCCCTGCTGATGTTCTGGCGATGCTGGCTCAGAAGGAAGCCAATGCAGCTCCACATGCAGCTCCACATGCAGCAGCTCCCCCAGCACCACCCGCTGCCGTTGAGTGGGCTACCGCACAACATGGCTCTCCAAATCCTCTCGTAGACCCGACCGAGGCGGCTGCGGCTGCACTGGATCCCCAAAACGACTCTCGGTCGTCATCGCCGCATCCTGAAGTCGGGGCCGATGTCGACGCTGGGGCAGACGCCGGGGCAGACGCTTGGACTGACGCTGACGCAGTGTCCTCGCATGCGATCGACATCGTGCCCAAGATTATTCAAACCGACGGATTCAGCGTGCAGAGCCTTGATACTGATGCATACATTCCTACCAAGGCGGCCAAGAAGCAGCTGGCTCTGCCCGTCACGATCAAAAATCTGCAGCGCCTCGAGGATTTCGACAAGGAGCTTGCAGAGCGATACATGTAAGCTTGGCTGCTTGACGCAGCGCGCAACGGGGGGGGTGCTGGCGAGGTGCATCACACCACGGAGGAATATCCTGCCATTTATGCGAGTGGTCAAGTGGGGGAATATGCATGCTGATGAACATACAAGATGCGCCAAGCTCACAGTCATACTTGACGCGACGAACCGCACTCCAGTCTCTCTGGCGATGACCTAGCATCCATATGCCTCCACAATGCAAATGTCGCCAAGAGCCTGGACCGACCTGACCTTTTCAAGATCTGGGGCATGGCGTCGCTGATCGTCGGGGAGGACTCCGAGCTAAATGAGGTTGGTACTGAGACGAGCGCTTGGACATACCGCTTTCGTATCAAGCAGCCCGATGTCGGATTGCAGCTGTAGCTATCGAGACTGACTGGAGCTTTTGTGATGTTAGACACAGTCCAGGCTCGGCAAAGCCGTGTCGAGTCGATCCAAGGATCCGATCCGTCGCGAAAGCAGTGTGGCCCAAGCACGAGACAAGAAACCATCCGGGAGTGGCTCGGTGCTCTTTCTGGGGGCCAATCCGATTGGTTGGCATCTTGTCAAGGCAATGTAAGTGCCTCAGTACATGGCGCAATGTGACAATGCATGCATCGGGTTTCGGATCTGGATAGAGCGTCCTGGTCATTGGTGGCTGCGTGCGTGTCTGATATGCCGCTCTGCGTCATTTCGACAGATACACCCACCTGCGGAGGGTTCGAGACTACCAAACACTGGCGATGCTCTCGTGTATATTCTCGACGTGTTACAACAAGAGCACACATTCGACGCCGGTGAGCATGAGTCCCAAGATTCGCCGTTTGCTGTCGATGCAGATGGTCTCAGTGTCGATCGAGCAGCTGGTGGCTTGATTCAGCGACATTTGGCTTGTCGGCGGACTGGGAGCTCACACTTGTACTTGTCCACCTCACGCGCAGGTCGAGACCATTGCCCATGTCGTAGATGGCCATGTGCGTCCCACGGTGCGCCCGGAAGCCAAACCTTTCAAGCCAAAGGCGCGCAGCCAGCGATGGTCGGATATTGTGAGGCGCGCGAGCAGCGAGTCTGTCGAAGTAAATTCCTCGAACGAAGAGCAGCCGGCTGGCAGCGAGCCACGATCTATCTTTGGCACGTTCAAGGTACCGCAGTCTCCGGCGGATGCGTTCTTGGACATGACTGGTGTTCGAAGTCTTGCGGGCCGCGAGGCGACATATCCCAATCCTAAGCCGGCTTCGAAAGACGCAGTGGCCTACCGCCAATTCCCTGGCAGCAACGCTCTTCGACAACGCAGCGTGAATGTCCGCTCGCTCAACTCCCCAGCGGCAATTGGATCCGAGGGTGCAGGCATAGCCGAGGAGACCTCTGCCCCGACTCGCCGTATTAAGCTCGAGATTTTGCCAAGCTCGGCCGAGGGACAGGCCAACATCGACAGCTCACACGAAGCCAGCAACCGCTCCCAGTTCTTGAAGTACAGCGAGATTGGGGCCGGCGAGTTCAACAAATGGAAGCTGATCTATGCAAACGTGCTCTACCAGTGGGGATTCCTTGACAAGAGCGCCGAGGTGCTGCAGTACATGCGGGACAGCCCCGAAAGCAAGGAGCGCTCGATGCAGTCTACGTTCGGTAAGTCAGCCTGGAGCGGTATCGTCTGCGAGATGGGCGCGCTCGTCCATCCCACTGTGCCATGGGGACCTTTGGCTGGGTCTGGTGCTGCTGCTGTCTCTGCTGACGATCGTGTCTATGGGTATGTCGGGTCGCCAGCATTTGGTCTGCGTTGCCCGCACTGCGGGGCAGAGAAATCCAAGGGCACACCGAACGGCCAAAGCCAGACCGACGACGGCAAATGCTCAAAGTGCAATCAACTGCTCAAGCTGCAATGCAGTATCTGCCAGCTGCCGTGTCCCAAGGGCCTGACGACGTTCTGCATGGTCTGTGGGCACGGCGGCCACATTGACCATCTCCGGGGGTGGTTCCGCCAGAGCAGCGACTGTCCCACGGGGTGCGGATGTCGATGTGGTGATTATGGACCTGGCGACGCTGTCTGAATGTCATGGCCCGCATTCCTTGGCGACACTGGAGAGCACTACTTTGGATGCAAGGAGCCTGTGCGAGTGGCGGCACCGAGACGAACGAATGACCAAGCAGGTCAAGTGAGCCATGGGAATATATCGGTGTGCTTGCAAACGCCGGTGGTGATCCAAGAGACGAGAGTGTTCCTCAGCGGAGTGCCTGAACCATGCTACAGTCGGTCCAGAAAGAAACGGGACAGTTCCTTCCTGGCTTCAGATGTCTGAACCCCGCTGACTGACTGTAGGCCCAGTGAGCAAGCCGTGAAATTGTTTCCCGTCCTGGCTGGCAATCGAGTGGTTTTGGTTGGTTTCGGGAGCACAGTCTTGAATACACCCGGTCGATCTCCCGTGGCGATGATCGACTGGCATACCGAGATCATGTTCCTGGCTGCATTGATGTCTCGATCCCACAGCGTATGGCAGCTTGCACAGCTCCGGACAAAGTGTGGGTTCTCGATATCAAGATGGTGCTGTGCTTGGCCATGAATGTGATGAGTGGGTAGGTGTATTCAGGTTCCAGATAAAAACACTAACCTGGCTCAAAAACAGGGAGTCCCATTTCGTTCTGGGAGCGCTGTGTATTGATTGATTTGCTCTCCAGATTGAATCCATGAGGAGACGACGAGAGACGCTCAGTCAGCATTGGCAAGCCGATGCGAGGAGCAAACAGAAGGGAAAGGAAAGAAGAAAGAAATCAAAAAAAGGAGGGAGGAGGGAAGGCAGAAGGCAAAGACAAGGCACTGACCAGTTGGGGGCTACAGTGCGACGAGAGCAAGACCGGGGTTTCTAAAGGATGATTGAGGAGAGGACAAGTCGAGCAAAATGAAATGAGAGACGAGGAAGAATGGGCAAAGGTGATGACGGGGGGGATAGTGGTGGTGGACGGGAAAGGACTGAATGGAGTGCAACAAAGACGACACCAAAGCAAGCGGGTATGCAAGAAATGCATTCTGTTTCTGTATCATAGGAGTGTGAGAGAGGGGGGAGGGGTGGGCGGCGCTGGGAATCGCAGAGGAGGCTGCGCCGCAAAAGTAACTTGGAGAGCCCGAAAGGAAAGCTTTCAAGTTGACGAAGGCGTGGCCCGCCGTCCAAAGGATCCTTGGAAGGAAGATTGCGCAAACTGGAGGAGGCGTCTCTAAAGATCGGCCGGCTAGAAACTCCAAATCTATGAAAGGCATTAAAAGAGTTGAGCAGCACGGCACACCGCGGTAAAAAAAACATCAAGCGAAACCAAACCGGAAACCAAGAGGAGAAGGAGAGGGGGGGAAAGAGCCCGATTCCTGCCGTTGCTGGCTTGTGTGCGCACACAACTTTGGGAAGTGAATCGAGTCAACGACTACAACCCATCGTCAGTGAACTCAGGAAAAAGGAGAAGGGAAGGAATGGGCCAGGGGAGGGAGGAGGAGCGATCCTTGGAGGCTGAGCGCGGCCCGGCGACAAGCCTGATGGTTCGGATGACCATCCGACAATTTAGTGTCGGACCTCGAACCGAATGACAGCAAGGGGGTCGACGGCGGTCGAGGGGAGAGCCACACAGGCATGGTTCTGGAGGATGTAGCCTGGAATCACAACGACAGACACATGTTAGAAATGCAAGTACAGTCGAGCCTCGACACCAGTATTCGCTCGGCCATCCGCAGCCATCGAGCATTGGGCGGCAAGATGGGACAGTAGCAACAATAGCGACAAAGGCAACGCCATGATTGTTCTGGAGGCGCTCCGAGATCTCGGCTCAACAAAAAGAGACGAGCACGCTGCAATGATTGCAACGTCGGTCGACGGTACGAACCTTGAGAGCAAGTGCAGCGACCCAGGTTGCAGGACCAGGTGGCGTTGGCCTTGCAGTCGTACGACTGGCTGATCTCGCCAGGGTTGTTGCACTGGGTCCAGCCCGAGGCCGAGACGGTGGAGTTGCCTGTGGCGACCATGATGGTGGCAGAGGTGGACTTGGCGATACCGATGTAGACCATCCATGCGGCATATGCGTTGCTGCACGACGAAGCAGGGGCAGCAGTGCCACGCGGGCCAGCACCCGAGCCGCCGGAGCCACCGCTGCTGATGCTGTTGCCGCAGTAGCACTCGTCGCCGTACTCGTAGCCGTAGTACAGATAGCCCTGGTTGGTGCAGAAGGTCTTGCACGTGGTGCGGTCCTGGATGCCGTTGCCGATCTGGCTGGGGCCCTGAAGAATGCGGTTGCTGTTGTCGTAGTAGCAGCCAGGATCTTGTTGTCCTGGAGTATTGCAGGGGGAAAAGCAGAGGGGCGAGTTAGCTGGCAGAGCAAAAGCAGAACAAACCAAGGCGCTGTGATTGCTTGGGCGAGTCGCTGTCGGGATGCGTACCAGAGGAGCCAGTGGCAAGATCGATATAGATGGCCCAGCCTGCGTTGTTGTTGCAATCCGAGACAGAGCGAGAGGAGCCGCGAGTCGAAGAACCGTCGCCAGCAGTGCCGCCGGTCTGGATTTGGTTGCCACAGTAGCATTCGCTGCCATATTCAAAGCCGTAATACCTGGAGTGATTGGCGGTGGTCAGAATCTAAACGAACCCTGACGATGGTGGCAGCACGCAGTGCGACAACGGCAACGCTGGCACAAACTTACTTGAAGCCACCGCTGGCGCAGTTGGATGAGCACTGGGTGCGTCCCGAGGCGGTCTAGACACAGGCAGAGGCGAGCATGAGTATGGCCAATGAGAAATGAGATGGGGATGGGCGCGAGCATGCTATTCGCACGCATCCCAAGGCGACGCGGATGTTCAGAGTAGCCAAGACCCACCGATGAAGAGCCCGTGAGAACACGCGAGGAAGCATCCCAGAAGCATCCAGGGACGGTTGGAGCGGCTGCATGGATGCGCATAGAAACCCAGAAGGTTAGCCAGGATCCTGAGTCCGACGATGCTTCTTTGCAGTCGATCAAGAACAAGGAAAATGCACGAGCGGTCGGAATCAACATTACGAGCAGGCGAGGATCCCTGGGCGTTGTTGATGTAGATAGTCCAGGCGCCACCGATGGAGCCACTGCAACCGCTGGCGGCATTGTATCCAGTCAAGGCGCCGCTGACGCCACTGGCAGTGCCGACGTTGGAAAGCTGGTTGTCGCACCAGCACTCGTTGCTGTTCTCGACACCGTACAGCCTGTCGGTGAAAGAGAGGGGCGGTGGTCAACAACACGCCGGCGATCGTGAACACTACTTGGCGGATGTGCTCATGCCGTCAACACCGGACAGCGTTATAACGGTGCGAGAGAATGGTGAAAGTGTTGCTTACTTGTATCCTTTGCTGGCGCAGGTGGACGAGCAGGCGCTGGCAGATGACGCGGACTGGATTGATGACAGGGATTAGCATTGAACGGGGCTGCGGGAGATTGGATAGCATCGCTGCTGACTCGCGAAGGGGTACTTACACCCTGGTAGGAGGTCAGGACACGGCTAGATCCGTCATAGAAACAGCCGGGAATGTTTTGAGCTGCAGAGCAAAGAGTGCAGAGCACAGATATCAGCAGCTGTTGAGCGACAAAGACTCTAAAGCCAGCTCCGAGCTGAGGAAGAGGAGGCGCCAAGTCGGCTAGCTCACAGGCGATCAAGTGCAAGGCCACAGGAGCGATTCTGAATTGCTGCACGTCAGAGTACTGAAGGTGATAACTTACTAGTGGGAGCGGGGGCAGAGGCCTTCTGGATGTAGATTCGCCAAGCACCACCGTTGGCACCGTTGCAGCCGCTGGGGGCGTTGTATCCCACAGTTCCGGCACCGTCGCCGCTGCCGGCACCCACGTTGGAGAGCTGGTTGTCACACCAACATTCGTTGCCGTTCTCGACACCGTAGTACCTGGTGGCCGAGCAGGACGGTCAACGCAGGCGATAGCAAACGATACGGATGCAGGTGCTCCGCTGTAAAACGCTGCATGCATCCACAGATCGGACAGCGCGAGAATAACACTCACTTGTAGCCGTTGCTGGCGCAAGTTCCCGAGCAGGAGCTGGGAGACGACGTGGTCTGGATCATCGATACGTGTCAGTCTCGAGCAGGGCTGTGGGGGGTAGATAGCATCGTTGTTGACTGTGAGAGGTACTTACACCCTGGTAGGAGGTCAGGACACGGCTAGATCCGTCATAGAAACAGCCGGGGATCGTTTGGGCTGGCAACGATGAACAGCCACAGAGTTATGGTTAGACCATGCCGGACGCAGAAGGGAGACAGGCGCTGATGCAATGTCGATCCAACACTTACTTCCAGTGGCACCAGGAGAGGGAGCTGAGGCGATACAGGAATGTAAAATATCACGATACGTTGACGAGTCAGCTGGTAGATCATGCGTGGGACATACCACAGCAGCATCATTTCTTGCCAAGTTTCATTCGCCCTCCCACCGACACCACACGCACAATCCGGATGCGAACTCACCGTTGCCACGGTTAACGTTGGGCTCTTGAAGGTTGGACTGGAACGCTCCGATGATGTTTCCCGGAGGCTGGTATCGGCAGACGTAGACATAGTAATCCCATCCGCCAGAGACGCCCTGGGCAGCAGCACAGCCGATGGTGGTGGTGGCTTTCCAGGCAAGCTATACAGAAGAATCGACAGATCCGCACAGATTAGGGTGAGTGCGAGCACGATGAATGGCGCCACCATATGGAGACAGTTTGGGCGGTGTTGTCGAGAGAGATGTGTGGTTGGTGTTGACAAGATCAGCGGGAGGCAAGTGCGGCGGGAGGCAACAGCTCGGGGTGGGGGCCAAAATAGCGCGGAGCTCGATACCGGATCCTGCTGAGCAAGCTCAGGCGGCGGGACGGGGCGACACGCACCTGGGTAAAGTGGCCGGTGGACTCTGAGAAGCCCACGTTGTTCCAGTTGGAAACACTGGTCCACTCCGAGAACCAGCCGTTCGAGACGGCATCTTCCATGTTGGAGTTGCCCGTGGCCTGGTTGATGTTGGCGCCGGTGCTAACCCAGTAGAAACTCAGGTTCTCTCCCTCGCTGTTGGCAGACAGATCGCTTCCGTGGTCGCTGCCGCCGGTGGAGGCCAGATGGTTGGCCCAGTTTTGGGCGTGCTGCTGCAGAGTGCTGGACCATTGGACGTTGTTGGCGTACGACCAGTAGCGGTATTTGTTGTGGGCATTCAGGAAGTTGGTCGGGTTGCTGCTGTAGGCGTGGACGAGCGCCGACGAAGCCAGGACGTATCCGGCTGTGGCGGCAACAATCAGCTTTCCCATCTCGCAAGAGTCAGAGCCGGAGGATCGAGGGGTGTTCTTTCGAGAGGGGAGAGGAGGGAACTCGATGAGGAGGAAAGAACGACGAGTCCTGAAGACGAAAAGAGGCAGCCAAGCCAGCGCGGCGGGCGGGGGGCGACGGCCGAGGATAAATAAGCTGACGGGCAAAGGTGTATGTGCACCCACCGGCCAGAGAAAATCTGGAACGAGGTCCCAGGCCAGCAGCGTCGCAAACAAAAAGACTCTGCGCAAATCAGGCAAGGCAATTAGGCGGCAACAAGAGCGCCAGCCGTGCCGAGGGCCTTTCACGCGGGGGCCGCGACAGACGACCCTTAAACTGTGTGGCCAGGACGACGCGCAGCCGGTGGCGCAGGTGGCAAGCTGGCGAGCGAGACGGCGGCGAGGAGCGAGCGACGGCCGAGAGGGTGCGAAAGCGACAGCGAGAGCGACACCGACAACGCAGCATGCTCTGCACAGAGACAACAGCGCTTGGCGCGTCGGTCGCGCGCAGAGTCACACAGCGTCGCACGGGGAGCTGGCCAACCAGCGCGCGGGGTCCGCGCCTGAGAAGCGCGTCCGGTTGCACACTTGTCGCAGGGGCGACTCGGGGGCCGGTCGTTGTGTGGTGCGCCGACTGTGTCCGTGTGTCCGGCCCCAGGCTCATGCCGGGTGCGGAACCAGTGGGGCTCTTGCTAGCCAGGAGCCGGACCGCAGCGGCCAGACAGCCACAATGACGCGGCGCGAGCTGGCGGGCCGCTGGATCCCCGCGTCATTGCGGCCCAGCGAGCCAGGAAAGCGCCCCGCCCCCCTTGCCGCGGAGCGATGCAGAAGGACGCTGGGGCACCGAGCGAGCAGGGAAACGGGCAAGCGGGCAAGTGGGCAAAAAGACAGGACGAAGACCCCGTGCGGCAACGGCAGCAGAAAAACACACCACCACCACCACCACCACCAGCAGCACCCGCACAGCCGGCTGGCCAGCCGGAAAGTTCGCTGTCGAGCACATGGCTGCCGCTTCGGCGACGGATGTCGGAAACAATAGCGGGTCATGGCGTGCAAGGCTTGCGCATGCTCGTGGGTCGTGTTATGATGGGCAGCGGCATTCCAGGACCGACCGGGTCGGCCGAGAGGGCGGCTCAAGCAACGGCGCGGCAGCCAAGCCAAAAGTCGACACGAGCGAGCGATTGAAACCGACAACGAGCGATTGAAACTGATAACGGGCGATTGACACTGATAACGGATGAGGGGGATGGGATGGATGACGTTCGCTGGGGACATGCCCTTGACAGCGCAGCAAACCTGTCGCCATCGCGCCAGGACGAGCCGTCCGTCGCAGACATGGCCACAAACAACGGAGATCATACAAATTAAAGGCTTTCAACACAGAGCGGCCAGATAGGAATAATACTCATAGGAGGGCCGGACTTGTCACCAGCGACCAAAAAAGCGACACAGTGAATGGCGATGGTATCGGAATGCTTATGGCACAGGGAGCAATCAGTACGAGGCTCGGGAGTGCGAATTCTGGCTGGAATTTGAAGTGTATGACCAGTGACGAAGGTCGAGGCTGTCCGAGCGCCCCGATTGCGGCGTATACGTCCGTGGGATGTGCACGACGCCGTAGTCTCGCCGGGAGCATACGTATTCCGTGAGTTCGAGAGCAACGTTGCTGATGAGCGTCTTGATGTCGCCCTTGACAAAGACGCCAGCCAGATCGCCGATGAAGCCGTCAAACCGGCAATACGAGGTCATGAGGACACCGAGAGTGCCATCCGGGGCAACCTCTTCTTTGAAGGTCCGCAGGAAGTGTGTCTTGTATCCGGCTGGAGGAGATGAACGAGATTGTTGTGGTCGAGTGGCAGGGATCGCAAATTCGGAGACGCAAGCCAAATGGTATCAACAGACGAGAGACCATGGTTAATCAGAGATGCGCTTCCGTCGACCGAGCCAGGGCCGCCAAAGGCTTTTGCGCGGCGCCGCCATCCTCATTTTCGGACGAGTTGGGTACCGCAGACACCGACTCAATCGTCCCCCTTCTCTTGCTGACGATGGAGTGATAACTTACAGCCAAGCCGCATTTGTTCATCATCAAAATCCCATGCAACGGCTGCTGTCCGAGTGCTCGTTGGCGGGGAGAACACCGTGATCCGATCGAAGCTTACTCGCCTCTTGGAGCCAAACTGGACGGTCAGCTTGAGCTTGGTGCCGTTTCCGATCCTTCGCTCGCGGTTGATGATCTGAACCTCGGGCATGCTCTTGCTCCAGAGATGATAATTTGGGAAATCGACAAAGATATCCCAGACCTGGGTGGTTGCGTGTGGAGACGAGTGCGCAGATTGTGTGATTGGTGCCAGTCGGAGGGGCGAATATCGACGATTGCAGGTTGGATTCCAGTCAGGTTCGGAGGATGGATTGAAGACGGCGCAGAAAGCCGGGAAGCATTAGAGCCACGAAGAGTCGACGGGCCGCAAGGACGGCGCCGCAGAGACAAGCCATGAGAGCCACACGAGGCTCGCTGCCGGAGCCGAGGGCGAGAACATGCCCCACCATGGGCAGACGGAGAAGCACGACCAGCCAACGTCCCTCGCTTTGGTCATGCCCTGCTACTCCAACACTGCCTCGGAGGTGGCGACAAGCACATCGAAGCGGCCGATGCGCCACTCCAAGAGACACCATGCACAAGACGCACCTCCTCGAGGTTTGTGTTTGGGATGAACACAGGCGGCGGGCTGACGACGAACATTGCTTGGGGGACGAGGTGCAGAGCCGAGCTTGGGCGAGATGCTGCAGGGCGGGTTCGGGTGCAGGGTGCCTCGGCGACGGGCAGAGGGAGGGTTTTATGGGATGAGTTTTTTCGTCTTTCCTCTGGGACACTGGTCGGTGCTGGCGCAAGGGTCGTGGGACAGCGCCAGTCTGGAGCGGTTTCCTGTGGTTCACCCCTGGCACGCAGCGGCAGAGCGCGCCCGTGCGACCAGCCACAGACCCGACAGAGGAGTGCGGCGTCCTGTGGAAGCGGTATGGTTTCTGGGACAAGACGCGGCCGGCTGCGCACAACAGAGAACTGCATTACGGCCGTCGCACAGGCACAGCTGCGCGTGCGTTACCGGGATGCGTGTGCAACATGGTTCGGCCATGGGACGGGTCTGCTCAAGGCCAACGGATGTGCTGTGCGTGCCCCAGCCGGCCCGATAAGAACGGTCCGGCAGCGATTGGCGCGAGCACGGGCAAGGGCGGCCGACACGCGGCCTGCAGCGCTTGTTGCCTGTGTATCCGGTATGCCGACTGGGCAGCCAGGGGCAGCTGCAGCCCCGCCGTCATTGAAGCGAGTCACTCTGTATGGAGCTCCCGCGGTGTTGATCAGTCTCTGGCCGAGTGCTGCCGGCCGACGCCAGCGCTGCTGCGATGGACCGGTCGATGAAACACCCTGCGACGGACACGATTTGGCCAGCTTTCTCGGCCGAGTGTGTATCGTCCAGCTTTCGGCGCGCCTTGTCTGCGGGTGACGACGGGGTGACGGTGTGTCCATTGCTCTTTCGACACGCTGTCTCCTGAAGCGGCCAGCAGCTCCCTCCCAGCCACCAGTCCCTCGTGGTACGTGAGCCTTTGCTGGTCATGCATGCCCCAGCAGTGCGACATTGCCTTTCGGAATCGCCGTAATGACGCTGGTTGGATCACGATGCGGGTCACCGGGCTCGTCCAGCTGCTGGGGTTTCGGCGAATCGCGGGAGTCGCGGGAGTCGCGGGAGTCGCGGGACGAGTCCATCTGGCCTGGAGGTGAGGAGCGAGCCACGTTTGGCTACAGGTGTCGAATGTGAAGCGACGCTGTCGCTCACGACGCACATGGCATGGTCCGCCGCAGCATCAGAGCGACTCATCCGGCTGCATGACGGACCGAGTGCGCAAGTCAGCCACGGACGAAGCTGTCTGCTGCGATCCGCGACGAGAGCTTGGGACGTCGTTTGGCCGCATCGCCGCCGCTGGATGGCATGTTGCTGCAGGCATTCAACCGCCTGCCGAGGCGAATCCATCCTGCCGGTGATATGGCGGCGCCTTGTACCGACGGCACCGCTCACGCCGTTTGAATCAAAGCGCCACTTTCCTCTGGGTCCTGGGCACTTCTCCGTCGCTGCGCTGCGATGCGACAGCCACAGCCGCATTGAACCGCGATTGTGGAGGCGGTAGCGCAGCCATAGCTTCGCTCGGAGACTGCCGATGCGATCCCTTGATGGCATAGCGGAAATGTGGATGCCCGTTTTCTCGCGGGTGCAAGGCGGACGCTTAGCTCGCCAGGACAGAGTTCCAGGCACGCACCCCGGAAGCCGACACGCTGGCTGCGGGCCGGGTGACACCAAGAGCGCCGGCCAATCCTGAAGCGGGCAGCACAAGGGACCATTTGGCCGGTTTTGCACCAATCGATTGGGCCTCTGGGCGACACAACGCCCACCCAGCCGTGTGCGACACTGGTGTGGCGACGCGCGATGCGAGCGAGGCGCTCTGGCACAAGGGGCGCCAGCATGCGCAGCACCATTGACCGCCTTGTGGCCGCTGTGCGGGGCACAAACAGTGCGGCAAGGCGGCACTGTTGCTGTGTCGGTGCTGCACTGTGCCTGCTGTTGCAGCATTGTATCTGTGGTGTCGCTGTGTTGCCCATGTGTCTGGCGGCTGCACCAGTCAGCAGCCGCCTCGGATGCAAACAACCACTCCACGACGCGCCTGCCACGGGTCTGTGGGCGCGCTCACACATGCGAACTCATCGCCACAGTCATGAACAGGCAGACAGACACTTGCATTGTCGAATTGCCTGACGACCGCCGAGTCGATGTTGCTTCATAGTCGATGTTGCTTAATAGTTGACACCGCTTCTTATCGTTCGGCAGTTGACTTTTTACCGGGCGTTTGATGTTCAACTGCTTTGAAGAGCCGTTCGTTCCAACACCTCCGGGCAGCATCCGCCTTCCCATCTGCCTCCACCTGCCCCCCCCCACACCCACACGCAGCCCGGCCTTGCCTTGCCCGCGTGCCTCGTGCGCTTGTGCGGCTGTGGGTGCTGTTGCCTCGGCCAAGCGAGCGTCGTCTTCCCGGCACACCGATCCTGGCCCGAAACCGGCTGCTGTATTCCTGCTGCCCAGACCGGCTGCTGGTCCTGGCCACCATTATCCGTCCTCTCCCAACCTCCTCCGACCCCAAGGCGCAAGTCCTTCCTCCAAGCCGCCAAACGCCATCCACCCCACCCGCTCGCCCCGCCCGCTCTCTCTCTCTCTCTGGGCTCGGCCATCCGCGGCGCACTGGCCTCTGGACACAGACAGTTCCCAAGCACAGCACTTTCCCGACCGAGGAATCGCAGCGTCTTCGCTTGCCATCGCTCTTTCCCCCCTCCACATCACCAGCACTTCCTGCCTCCTCCTCTCTCGTCCTCGCATCCCTCCGTTCACCACCTCCAACACCATCGCTGCCCTCTATGGATCCGCCTGGTTCATCGGCCTTGGCCTACCAAGGCGTCCCGAGCCTCGCTGCCTCATCGCTCCAAGGATATGGATCGTCGCCATCCCAGGACCTCATCCCAGTCTCGCTTGCCGGCTCGGCCAGCCCTGCCAGCTCGACTCAGATAAGCGAGTCTGTGGCGCCCCATCCCCCGCACCAGCGACAGAAGCGGACCAACTTCACCCGGGCCCAGCTCGAAGCCCTCAACGGCCTCTACATCAAGTGCCATCGCCCACACAAGGACGACCTCGTCGAGCTCGGCCGAGTCATGGACATCGACATCACCACCGTCCGAACCTGGTTCCGCAACAAGCGCCAAACGCATAAGCGTCAGATGCTGGCGGCCATGTCTGCTTCCGTGCAGATGGATGTCGCCCTCGCTGCTGCCGCAGGCCCGCTCGCTTCTGCTGGCCTGCCCGATGCACCCACATCGAGCCAAGACCGGGATTCGCCCGCGCGGATGTCTTCCCGTGCCGCCTCGGCCGTCTCCTCGGTCGACGGCAGTCCCGTCGTCGTTGCTATTGATGCTCCGGTGTCAGCCGCAAGTGTCGCCGCTGTCCATGGTTCGACAGCCCATCCGGCGAATCTTGTCGGTTCCGCCGGCCAGACCCCGGCCTTTGTCGCGGCCCGGGTCGGCCTTCCCGAGCCGCACGTTCCTTCCATGTACGTTCAGCACATTCCCGAGGCTCCCCAGCACATCGATCAAGCTGCGCTGCGTGTCGACCAAGGTGCCCTGTACGCCTTCAATGCCCATCAATACGCCCCCGAGTTCTCCTATCCGGCGTCGGAACTCACTGGCTCGACTCTGAGCTCCTCCACTCATCCGTTGCCAGCCTTTCCAGCCAGGCTCTCCCCGCTGGCCACCATCGTGGTCTCGCAGCCGCCCGCCGTCTCCGAACAGCTGTATGCTCAAGCCCAGGCTCAAGCCCAGGCCCAAAACCCGAGCCCAAGTCCGCTCTCGGCTGCTGGTCTCTCGCCGCTCGATGCCTATTCGCACCAGCCCCTTGCGCCCCCCGGCCCGTATCCGCCCAGGGCGCTGTCGCGTCCTGACCCGTCGATCCCGTCGCTCCCGTCCATGGTCTATTCCTTCAGCACCCCGCACCTGTCGACGCAGTTTCCCTCTTCCCCAAGCGCCTCGTCGCTCTCACCCTCGTCGCCTGTCTCCTACCTCCGCCGCGGCCGATCGGCTTCGGTCCAGATCGATTGTCCGCAACTGGTCTCGAGCCTCGCCGGAGAGAAGATGGCCGCCGATCCCAACCTCAAGCGGCGGGGTCGTCCACAGGGCCTGCGGACCCGCACCGCTCTGCGCCTGGACACCACGGCCCCGGCTCTGCTGCGAGCAACCCGCATGGGGAATCCGCCCACGTCCACTCCGTCGGTATCCTCCTTTGACGAGATCGCCGAGTCCTTCTCAAGCAACGTCAATCTCATCTCGCCGCGCTACTCGCCATACTCGCCATATTCGCCTTCGACCATCTGGTCGCCCGGTTCTTCCGGCCATGTGGTCAGCAGCAGTCACTCGCCCAACACCAGTCTGCCTGACCATCCCAGCGGTCTTGCCAGCGTCCGGGTCTCACCGCTGCCGCAGGGCTATGGTCAAAAGTACCCGTTATCGCTCAGCACCAGCTGTAGCAGCAGTTCAGTCTCGCTCGGTGTGGGTCTCTCAAGTCCCCAAGTTGCTCGGTCCCAGAGTGGCACGGCTGCGCTCTCGCCGTGGCCGCCACAGACCCCGCTGGACCTCATGAATGCACCAACGCCGACCATCTCGTCGGCGCCTATAGGACCCGCAGCCCAGCTGACTCCAACGATGCTGCTGCCACCAATGGCGCTGGCCACACCGACAATGCCACCGCCCGACCCAATGCCACAGCCCGTGGGTCTACAGAACCCGATCTACTCAACCACCCTGGACCCATCCGCAGCAGCGGGCATGTATTCGTATCCTGTTCAAGCTCACCCTGGCTACTCGTCGATCCCACAGGCCGCTCCGCCGCCATCTGCCCCGCTCATGGCCGCTGCTTCCGTGTCGATCGCCAGTACGCCCACCCCCGTTGCCAACCAGCCAGACGGAGTCTTCTACGATGTCGATGGATACATCAACCTGCTGATGCAAGCGCATTCGCAGAACCAGCTTCGGCTATAGCCGCCTCACAGCGCTCGTCGCTGCGCTGGAGATGCTGTCTCTTGGAAGGCGCAGCTGATGATGGCCCACACCTCGCCGGCATGGCTTATCTGCCGGATCTTCCCCTGCACCATCCCAGAGGCCGGGGGGAAGTTTATGATGGTGGTGGAATGTTCCTTTGTTGTCCTCGCTCTCCGTGGGATTGCCGTTGTTCCTTTGATGCTTATGACGTGGATGCGATCGATCCTGCAGCTTTCAAGCTGCCAGGCCCATCGCCGGTGTTTACTTGAGAACTTTGGCTCTTCCTCTCCTTCCTCGTCCTTCTTCTCGTCCTCAGTGTCTCTTCTCGCAGCTATGCGGATCCTCCGCGTATCTTGCTCGGCTTGCTCTCGATCCAAGTCGCTTGCGCGCTCACCGACCTCTTATATGTTTACTTATGCTACCGTAGTCTACCGTGCCTCGTCCTAATCTAGCCAATATCCTTCCGCTCGGGTCGGGTATTCGCCCTCGTTACTCCTCATAGTTTACTAATTGACTTTTACTCTGAGTCCCTCCCTCTATCCAAGTTTGTTCCCAAATGTGACTGTGCCGCTTTCTCTCTCTCGTTGCGTCTCCGTCCTTGGCAAATACCTTCCTCTCTCCCTCTCTCTCTCTCTCACTTTGGAAAAACCTCCTAATCTCTGTCGTTTGCGACAGCCTATGAAAACAGGTTAATAGTGTATAAAAAAATATATGAATGGATCACCCTGCATCCGTTTCTTTGACGTTGAATGGTGCACATCTATCCGTCACCCCGACCATCGGCCTTGAGGAAGCGCGGCAAGAAATACTCTCGCAGCATTGCCACATGCCCGCTGATGTACTTTGAGCAGAGCTTCCGCCAGGATCTCGGGAAGAATGCGAGCTTGAGAGTCGAGCGGGTTGGTTTGGTCGGATGCGCTGGCGAAACAGCGGGTCAGAATCCCAAGAATGCATACCGCTATCTGGTCGAGTTGCTCCTCGCGGGTGCGCATGATCCCGGGAAGGAGCTTTCTTGTTGTAATCGAGAGCTGTATTTACTCGGATGCGATGATGTCGTTGCGGGAGTCTAGGGACTCGAGGACCTGGACAATATCCCTCCAAAGGCTGTAAATGCCATGCAATTCCATGTTTGATTTCATGTTTGATTTCATGTTTGATTTCATGTTTGATGACTGTGGCAGTGCCTGTGGCAGTACAAGAGCAACAACGAATCCAGCCATCAAGCCATCGGTGTGGCTTGGACTTGCTTCGCCTCCAATTGCCAGGGGTTTGGCTTGCTTCGCCACGACCTGCCTCTCACCTGTCCATCTCCATCATCCGCTTGGCTCCTCCTGTCTCCGTCAACATGGCTAGCATGAACGAGCCCGCTTTAACCACAGTATCATCTTCCACTCACCAATCACAAGCTGAAACCAGAACAACATCGTCGATGCCCGATATCGCCCAACTCTCACTCGAACACAGCCCAGACATCTTCACAATCATCTGCTGCAACGACAGCTTCCAACTCGCCCTTGATCACAACACCATCAAGACCCTCCTCCGAGTGTGCAAACAAGCCCGTCCTCTCCTTAGCTCCAAGGTGGCTCGCTTCAACAAATGGTGCCAGAAGGCAGAACTGTGCAATCCAAACGGACAGCTGCGGATCGGCCTCACACCGAGCGACCAGATTGCGCTCTCGCTGTACTGCGACGATCCAGACACAGCCGACCGATCCTGGCTTGAAGATCAAGCCGACCAAGGAAGCGCATCGGCCTCCTACTTCTTGGCACGGATCCTCCAAGCCGATCTCGAAAAGCAGCAGTCTGCGGATGAATCTGACCGGGTGACCACCCGTGATCATATCTTCCGCTATCTGGAGATGGCTTCCAACCCAAACCTTCCAATGGCACAGTTCCACCTGGCTGGCTGTTATCACAACGAAGTCGGGGTCGACCAAGACTACACCAAGGCCGTCGAGCTGTATCGCAGTCTTGCAGATCGCGGAATCCCTCAGGCTCAGATCGCCCTCGGTCGCTGCTATGAGAATGGTGAAGGTGTCGATCAAGATTACAACGCAGCCATCGAGTGGTATTCCAAGGCCGCAGATCAAGGCAGCGAAGACAGTCGACTCCACATCGTGTTCCTCCGTGGATGGTTCTCATTCATCGGCCACGGTGTCGAACAGAGCGATGTCGATGCCTTCCACCACTGGCAGGAAGTCAGCACCGAGTCCGTCGATCCAGTCATCAAGCCCATTGCCACCCACATGCTTGGCTGGATGCATTATCTCGGCCGGGGCACCGTGCGAGATGAGTCGAGAGGCATCAAGCTCATCCGAGAGAACCAATCGGATGAGTTCAAGCTTGATGAGGATCAGTGCTTTGTGGTTGGCAAATGGTCTTTACCAAACACCCCCGCTGCGCGCATGTTCTTCAATCTCTGCCACCTTGGATCGGACCGTGAATGGCTCTGTCGACATCTTGCCTCTCTCTGCCATGTCAGGGGATTCGGTACCACTCAAAACTGGAAGAAGGCAGCGGAAACCTTTGAGCAGCTCGCCAACGAAGGCCACAGCGATAGCCAGGTCTGGCTTGGAGGCTGCTTCTACATAGGCAAGGGGAAGTCGATGAACAGACTTGAAGCTTTCCAGTGGTATAGTAAAGCAGCGAGCCAGGGTAACTCGTACGGATTGTATGGGATTGGTTATTTGTTGCACCGGGGAGAGGGGGTTACCGAGGATAAAGCCCAAGCAGTCGAGTGGCTTCGTCAGTCGGCTGAGTTGGGCAATCGATACGGCCAATATTATCTCGGCTCGTGCTACAAGAATGGCGATGGTGTCCCCAAGATCAACACAGCCGTCTACTGGTATCGAAAGGCAGCAAATCAGGGTGACCAAGAGGCCATCAATTGTCTCAAGTCCCTCGGCAAGTGGCCCTGATCCCCGAGCTCCTCCCGATTGATACATCCCAAGGGTAGGGTCGCACCTCTAAACATGCAACCCGAGCGTCCAAGCTTGCAAGGTGGCTCCAATAAGGCCGCAATCGCCGAGTGGTGTTGTACTTGACATTTAATACATTCAAGACATCCAATACGTCCAATATACAAACAGTGCTGTACCATTAACACTGATCGATTCATTGTGTGGGCCATCACCGCGGTGTCAAGTGCATTGACAGTATAGTCTGATAGTTCCTTTCGCCCAATCCACTCGTGTCCAGGGATCGTCATATTCCCCACTCGATCTCTGTCCAATTCCAATGGCCCAATTGTGTCCTCTTCATTCGACCACCCTGACAGGGTTGCCTTCTGTCTGTCGCAGGACTTCACATGTCTCTCCCTCTCACTTTCACACTTCCTCCCTCTGATCTACCGATTTACAATGTCCATTCGTTTTTCCGACTCTGACAATACCTCTGACTCCGAACCTGATACCCGCCCCTAATCCTGATCCCGTGCCCGACATCGAACCAGATGACGGAGGTATACTGATCGATTTCAGCTCGATCATTTAATGGCTTTGTTTGCCTGGATGACAGCTTCATTGCCCATGCCCCCTGGACACCGTCTGGTCACATCATTAATGGTCAATATATCGACACTATCCGATGATCCAAGTCGAGCGAGTGATTGCTGGCTTAGTATCGGTGCTCCAGGCTTCACACGCCGATCTGACAAAAGATTCCGCCTTGAAGTAAGTCGTGTCGTTTATCTGTAATGCAGAGTCGTCTCGAAGGTTGGTGGCTTGATGTCGAGCTTGATAGTGTGTTCCGAGATATAGTCGCCAATATATCGAAGGTGCGACAGCTCGTCAATGAGATTGATCAGCTCTTCAATACTTTCGATTGTTGTGGTCACAGCCTGCTTCATCTCCAAGAGTAGCTTTCGTTGTTCTTCGTACTCAGCCTTCTGACGCAGAAGATATGTTCGATTGTCCTCGGGTGTTGTTTCCCCAGCAACACTGCTGGGAATCAAAGAGCCCTCTTGCGAGGTAATCAGCTCGTCCATGTATTTGAGAAACGCATCGTTATACGAAATGATACCGCCTTTCTCGATTGTCACCGCGATCTTGGCTAACAATTGACGGATGTGAGCAGCTTCAGACGAAAGATTGTCTTTGGACTTGGCAAACGACTTCTTGATGTGATCGATTCGCTTTGTACTGTTTTGTTCGCTCTTGATCAGCTTCATTTGTTCATCATTGAACACGCACTTCTGCACGTACGTGTAGTTTACTGTGCATTTTTGGTGCCACATGAACCAATGACCGCATTCCTTGCAATATCCCCAACTGTTCATTGATGGATACCAAAAAATCAAGCTCGATGGTAGCTCGCCAGGAAGGAGTTCATCCAACGATGGCTCGGCCGATGGGCTGTGCACTTGGGCTCCAGCTCTGGAGCTCGGCTCTGGCTGGGTTGCATTTCCCGCATCCTGAGACTGTTGACTGGCTTGAGCGTCCGCCTTTTTCTTGATAAGCTTCATCAAATGGTTGTGGCAATCCGTCTTGTACCGGATTGATGTTGTCCCATCTTCATTGATGATGTACCCGTAGCAACCTGCAACAGTGCAGACAAGCTGGGGTCGCTCGCAAGTCTCCCTCTTGACCGGAGTGTAGATGGTGTACTCGAGGATTTTGTCCATGTTGCCGATCTTTCCTTTGCTCATCTGCTCCGCAACCTTCTCCATACCTTGAAGATTTCCGCTGACATTTGCCAGCGCCTGCAGCCAGACTTTATAGTTACGGTTCACAAGCTGGCGACAATTGTAGAGTATCACAGTCAGCTTTGTTTCGTGGGTTGTTTTGTTCGATATTTGTTCCAATAGCTTGTATACAGTTGATCTAGCGTGCTTCCAAGACTCCTCGATTCCCTTCCGATATCTATCTTCATAGACAATATCTCCCTTTGCCAGCAGATATCGATACGATTCGTTATCGATTGCGAAAGTATTTGAGCGGCTCATTGGAATCTCCACCGAATATTCCTGCTCCAGTTCTTCTAAATATGATTTCAACGTGAGGAAACCTTCGCCAAGCTTGCCATTGGTGAGTTTGGAGTGCGTGAAGATGAAGTACATATTTTTCAAACAGTCACGGTGAAGGTTGCCGATGAGCTCCTGGATGCAGTAGCGGAACCAAGTGTTCAATTTGACACTATCGGACCTGAGGAGGATCAGCACCGCATGGATCTCGGGATAGTTTGCAATGTAATTGATGGTGTGGTCGACATTCTGCTTGTCCTGAGAAAAGCCTCGGGTGTCGCCCATGCCTGGAGTGTCAATGATGCGTATTTCGACAGATTGATCGCCATTATCGTGGATGAAACGATAGGTGCAGGCGCTGCGTGTTGAAGATTGACCTAGTTTCAAACCCTCGTTCTCTCGTGCTTCATCAACAATCGGACCATGACACCGCGACGTTAGAAATCAACCTGAGGGAGGCTGAGGCTGTGACAGCGCCAGTTTCCTCTCCGAATATCAGTGGATGTGACTTTTGGTGATGATTCTCTCGATACTTACCTCGGTTTTCATCTTCGACATTCAAGCGTTTCTCAGTGATCTCGACCCATTCGTCAACGCCTTTGTCTTGCCAGAACTTGGTTGGTATGAGAGAAATCACGTTGTTGCCACTTGCAGCCAAATTGAGGGTCTCATAGGTCAGATAGTTGGCGATGGCGTTGATGAATGTCGACTTGCCCACACCAGTCTCGCCCAGGAGTAGGATGTTGATGACTTTGCTGGCGCCAGTCGGCTTCCCGGCGGAGGAGGTAGTTGACATTCTCGAGATCGAGGTTGAGTCAACAGGCGACAAGGGTCACGTATCAACCTGGATGTGCCAGTAAGGTGCTTGGGATGGTTCTGGGGGGACACTGGGATCGCATCTTATTTATCAGGGGCCCAAAAGAACCGACGTCACCGCTGCAGTCTCCCTCCGGGACCAACCGGAATTGAAATGGTATCAGGGACCCAATTGGATATCCCCCTCTGGATATGGCGTCACCGACTGGCGAGCTTGGGGGAGAGTATTTTCTTGGATACCCACGACTGCGTGCAGCCGGTGGCTGACAGATGGGTATCTGGCAGCAAGCCAGCATGACCACCCGCAGCCCCAAACCAAAGCACGCTGGGAGCACAACCCCATTTTCTCGCCAACACGTGGCCTATGGTTTCCAAATGAGGAGCCAGCCAGATGCCATGTGATGTTACAATCGCGACGGCCATCCCAAACTAAGGCTCGGCCAAGGTTTTCGGGATCCCTGGCGCCGATCCGGTGGCGCAATATTATGGGTTGCGCCCTGTTCGTGCAGGACCCCTTGGCTGATACCCTTCCCGACGAAGCATGCCGCTTGTCCAGATCGCATACGGTAGCATAGCCAGGGACGGACAATCAGCCCCTCCGATACGTGGAGGGCAAGATTCTGGGGCAGTGGGCGAGACACCGTAGATATACCAACTCCAACTCGCTCCCCTCCTCAGCCAGAGCCAGCCATCGCATTCTTCGGCATGACTACCAATATGCCAAGCAGAGAAGACCAAGACATCACGGGTAAGTGCTGCCAGCAGATGCAGTGAGGGCGACTGCAGCTTGATTTCCAGAGTTGAGCACGCCCCCTTTCCCCAGTGCCGACTCATTCCGTTAGATCCGTGAGTGCTCGCACCCGATGCTTACTCTGCAACATTCCTGGATGATGCCCGACTCTACTCGTCAGGTCGCTCAGAGCAGACCCAATCGCCTCCAGACTCAAACAAACCCATCACCATCCTGGTCTTGGGCGAGACTGGTGTGGGCAAGTCGACGCTCATCAACGCCATCGCCAACTATCTGACCTACGAGAGCCTGGAGCAAGCCTCTGCATCAGGGGGACCCGTCAACCTTGTTCCTGCTCGATTTTCACTCGTCGATCCGGACACCTTCGAGGCTGTTGATGTCACGTCCACGACCCTGCATTTGAGCAGCCCAGCACAGAGTAAGCCCATCAAACAAGCGAGTGTCGCAATCCAGATCTGTGTTGTCATTGACAGAGTCCGACAGAAGCGGGCCTGTCAGGAACTCTGCTTATGCAATCTTATCTGGAACAGACGTTGATCCCGTCGGCGTTGATCAGGGCTCAATGTATGGCTGGTCACCACACACCATGAGCTGGATAAATGCTGACACTTGCTCTTCACTGTCCATCGCTCTGTACGTCACCACAGACATCAGCGACAACGAAAAGTATGTCGAGGGTCAGTCCACGACCCAGTTCCCTCAGTCGTATCTTTTCGACTTTGAGAATGACGATGAGCATCGGGTTAAGATACGGGTGATCGACACCTCAGGCATGGGCGACACGAGAGGAATCGCCCAGGACAAGAAGAACATGACCAACATTGTTGATCACATCACCCGCATCGGCGAAATCCACGGAATCGTCATGATAGTTCCGGCCTCTCAGAACAATATAGCGGCCTGGTTGAGATTCTGCGTCTTGGAGCTCCTGCAGTACTTTGACCGAGAGGTGGTTGAAAACCTCGTCTTTGTCTTCACCAAGGCACGCTCGACGTTCTTCCAGATGGGCGAGACCAAGACGGCTCTGCAGAGTCTGTTTGCGCAGATCGAGACACAGTCTGGTGTCAAGATACCAATCGATGACTGCAATTCATTCTTGGTTGACAACGAGAGCTATCGATACCTTCTGGCCGAGCGTCAGATGATCGAAACTGATGAAAACATCCAATTGTTGCAATATTCATGGAGAAAATCAACGGCGGCTGTCCGTCAACTCATGAAGCGGGTCCAAGATATGAAACCGCACGATCTTCGACCGACTGCCAGGATGAGAAAGCTGCGTTCGTGCCTTCAACAGCTGACACCAAAGCTCCTTGAGTTTCACCGAATGAAGGCTGAGTTGCAAGCGGAAATCGACCAGCTCGGCATCAAGATTCAACAGATAAGCAAGAAGGGTGCAAAAATTGCTGACACAAGCCGAGATATCTCTGTGCCGAGCTATTACCCAAACGGGACAGAGATCTGCGCCCACCCAGATTGTATCACAGAAGTTCAAGTCAATGGTATTCGTCATCGAATTAGCCAACCCACCAAAGCATTTCTTGAAAATGTCAATAATTCCCAGTTCTCTGATGGAGCCCATCCGAGTTGTGGACACCCGAGTTCTTATCGCGAAACTGTCAACTTTGTTGTTGATGTCAAGAAACCAAAGACCACGACAATCGGACAGGTCATTATTGGTGGGATAACATATCAATTGCTCTCGGCAGCTGAGGAGTTGAGGCGACTCCGGGAAAAGTTGAATCGATTCACTGCTTCTGAGGCCGAAGTGATCAAAGAAGTGGCGGCCTGCAGTGTCTATATCCGCAAGCACTCCGTGGTGATCAGAAACGAGACATTCTTGGACAGCGCCGACTTTGAAGAGATCAAGCTGCAAGCATACAATCACGAAGTCGTGGACGAGCAGAAGCTGGAGATGTTAGATGTTATGAAGGCTCGCTACGACTCAGTGAGAATGGTGCTCGAAGGAGATCAATCCAACAGCGTAGAAGCAGAGAAGCTTGAGGAAATCTTGGTTTGCATCGAGTCGAAATATTGGCAGAGCGCCGAGTCGGAGATGCAGGCTGGAGACTTGGAATGGGTCCCACCCACCATCGACTCGCAAATGCCTATCCAGTAGAATGGCACTCCTTGGGAGATGCTGAGCTGACGATGTTCATTGTCACCAATGGGACATCTGCGATGGCTGTCTGACAGTGAAACGATCACCACGAGCGAGTCGAATCGCAGAATACATCGATAATGCACCTGATCGTGATTCGATGGAGATGGTGCTTAACCGGATCATAGATCCAGCGATGGGTGGCATCTCGGTCTGGCTCGGACTCAGATCTGCAATCCGCCGGATGGTAGCATGGTATATGATGGAACACGAAACACTTGGCTGTGCGGGCATCCTGCGGCTTCAGTACTTTGCGAGGTGTCTCTTGTCGACTGGAGAATTGGTTGCTCGCGATGCCATAGTTCAGTCTTGATACCGGCTAACTTGGTCTGCTTGCAGATCTTACCACCTGCTGCTCGCTCCAATTCTCGCACCGACCCAGCCATCGACTCGCTTGACAAGCATGTCTGCAACTCTGGTACATCAATTCAAGCGACTTCAAGGGAGTCTGTCAGAAACGCCAATTGAAATCGTGCTGTATGACCCGAGCCGATTATCGTCGTGATGGATGGCCGATCGGGAGTGTATGAAGGCATTGAATCTGGTTCAGTCAGCACTAGCGAAGACACAGACCCGCCGATGTTGGCCAAGTCGGTCAGGGCGATTCGTCCAGTCCCTCGAGGATGTCAAGAACCTCTGGACGACCTGACTCGGTAGACTGGCCGATATCGGTGGCGACAGCAAGGGCTCCACTGTCGAGGAGGGTACTTGCAGCATTGATTTAGTCGTGACTGATGCAACCGTCATGGAGATATGCCACCCAAGAAGGGAGGGATCGTGTTGCTGCCGTCCTGGTTGATGGCATCGATGAGAGGGTTGTTGGGGAGGCCGAGCTGCTTCCAGATATCGATCACTTGGTTGTACTAGGCGAGCTGTATGCTGCATGTGTTGAGGAGCTGCTTGACCGCTTTACTGACCGAGTTACGGGATGAAACGTTGGAGTGATGGAATGTGGATCAACTCACCTGATCTCGATTTTGCGGGATTCTGAGCGAGAGAGAATACACACACCAACAGATAAACCACACCGCTAAGCTCAAAGCCAGAGATGGCGGGCAGGACCTCCAAGAATGCCAAGCCAGAGATGGCAGGCAGGACCTCCAAGAACACCAAGCCAACTGTAATCCAGCTCAAACGAGGACGCATAGCGAACACCTCTGTCAAGTTCCGGCCCCCCCCAATCTCCCTCTCCCCCTCCAGCCCCCCTCCCCTCCACCCCCCCTCCCCAAGGCCAGATCGACATAGGAACCATCGCTGCTGCTCTTTGGACAAGCAGAAATGAAGAAGAACAGAGAGAGGTGCTCGAGCAGATCCCCCTCGAACAAGTCCCTGCAGAGCTCTTCTTCTGGGCCACCCGACACCTCCTCGTCACCCCCGAGTGCGTGTACTGTGGTGCACCGTCAACAATCGACGAGAAAGGCCACCGCATCTGCAGCAGAGGATGCGAAGAGAAGTACGGACACTTCAAGATGACCTGCTTCCACGCCTGGGCCGCTATGTCCAGAGGCACCGCCGCCAGGGCGGAAGAGCTCCTCCACAGCACAGATCAAGCCATCATCGAGGGGTTCAACAGAAAGTGCGCCGCTGCCTATGCACGGATCAAGCCTGACTTGACACCAGACGCTCCCGAGATTGACCTTACCAGCAGCATGAGCGACAGCTGCGGCGAAAGCGACGACGAAGATCTGTCGGCCCTTGAAACCCTCAAGGCCCTCCAAACCAAGCTCGCCAAGAGCGCCGACAAAGCCAAGCTGTCTACCGGCGCTATCGAGATCATCCAAGACACCCTCAAATCGGTTGAAGACGTCATCGAGAAGATCAAAGCCGAACAGGCACAAAAAGCCCCCCAAAGGGCTACCCAGAAGAAGGACTCGGCGTCCAAACCGCCCATGATGAGCTACAGCGAGGCTCTCAAGGCCAACATCGCCAAGGCCACAGAGCACGTCCAGAGCCTCTCTGGAAACGAGAAGATGGCCGAGTGTGGCCGTATCCTCACCACCGGACGAGTCCCCAACAGAGAGTTGAAGATCGTCCCCAGCGCCACCAAGCGACCGGCCTGGATCTCGGGCCACATCAACAACAGCAGCATCACCAACGAGCCCCTCCGCGAGAAGGTGAACCGAATGGAGTGGGTCTACGTCAAAGGGATCCAGCGACTCCCCTACGGACTCGTCAGAAAGACGTTCCAGAGCATCGGCATCCCCAGCCGCGAGATCGCCGATATCTCGTTCCCGGAGAATAACGTCATCGAGATCCTGATCCGTGACGCTGCAAAGAAGGAGGAGATCCTCTCCAAAATCCTCAACCTCCCCACCGACAAGGGAAAGAAGCTGAGTCTCCTGACCGGCTACGATCCCATCAAGAAGAAGCTCCAAAAGTCCCAAACTAAGGAGAATGAGAAAGAGCAGCTCAAGACACACATGCTGCAGTCCCTCAACCGCGTTAAGAGGGCCAAAGACTTCACGGTCAAGAGGAGCCTCCAGATGCAGATTCCCCTGGCATACCGCCAGGAGTTTGACCGCTTGGCCAGATCCATCCTTGACGGAGAGACGGTCAACCGCCGCGACATCCGCATCGAGGCCACCCAACTGGATAGGCCCCAAACCCCAAACGACTGCGCGGAACTCATGGACCTGAGTGGTGCAGACGAAAACAACGAGAATGGTGACGTCAGCGACGCAGAAACCATCACCCCCAATGATAAGTGAGAACCCAACAGGAGGCGGCGCTCTACGGACAGAGCTGACCGTCGCATCCTTCAACGTCCGTGGCCTCCATGCGAGGCAAACCGCTGTCAAGAACCTCATAGAAGACCTCAAGGTCGACATCCTGGCCACCCAGGAAACGCTCCTCTACCCCGGAGCGACCAACCCGTGGAAGCAGCTGACGGTCGTCGAACACCGTCGAACAGACCGAAAGGGTGGCGGCATCGCCATCCTATACAACAGCAAAACCATCGATCCCAACGATCTAAACGTCGAAGGGATAGACCCGGACGGCCTGTTCACCTGGATCAGGTACGGCAGCCGAACATACATCGGATGCTTCTACCTGCCTCCGGGACTGGACACAGTCAAGTTCAAGCGAGCGATGCAGTCCATCAAGGAACAATGTCGCAAACCCCACGCCCAGGTCATTGTCATGGGCGACTTTAACACCCGCCTCAGCATGCTGAACCCTCAGCAGAAACGGCGGAAGAGACCAGCTATCATCATGGAAGACACAATACGAACAGCCAACACGCGAGTCGTCGCCCCCATAGCCGTCCCAACGCACACATGGACGAACGGCAACCAAGTCTCCACAATAGACTACATCCTGGTATCCAGGAACCTGGCCCGACCCCCGCCCGTCCTCCAGGTGGACTCGAAGCGAGGATACGGTGAATCAGACCACAAACCGATCTGGACCAAGATCAACATTGAACCCGAGCGATATACCAAAACGGACTGTTGGAGATGGCGGATCGGCATGATTCGATACCCCAAAGTCAAGGGAAAGTACATACGCGCATTCAACGCCGCCAAACTCGGATGCACCGAGCTGATGGAACAGGCTCTCACGCCCATTCAACAGGGCAGCCAGATTGCCATCAGCGAAGCCGCAGCCCAGAAGTCCATGGACGACGCGTGGAGCATCTTCAAGACCACGATCGACCTGATCGCCAGCGAGACCATCGGAAGCGCCAGCATCAGCCCTGGTCGGATCGAGGGCACACAGGGGCCCGAAATTCGACGCCTGGAACGAGAACGGCGATGCCTGAGCAGAATGCTCGCCCAGACCCCCGAGTACGACACGGAAGAGCTGGACGACCTGCGTCGTCAGCTTCGGTCCACGAGAAAGGCCATCACCCAGCTCAAGCGCAAGAACGGCATACGGTCATGGAAGGAATCCATGGCCACCATGGACACCCAGAAGTGCTCCGAGATGACCAAGACCATCGGAGCGATGCGCACGAGGAAGGAGAGGGAAGGATCACATCTCTTTGACAACTCGGATCCGACTCTCGAGAAACTCGTGGTGCACTTTGGCAAGGTATCCTCTGCCTCGCAGGACAGCGGGACAGAGTACGACAGAAGTATAACCCCACCACCCCTGAGCACGGAGGCGACCCTCCTGCCGCCCGACAAGCGGCTCCCAGAAGTATCGCTGGAGCACATCCAAGAGACCATCGAGAAGGCACCACGCCGCAAGGCAACGGGATCCGACAAGATCAAGAGCGAAATGCTCATACCAGTCGCACCAGTGATAGCCGAGTGGCTCCGCCTGATCATCATGGCGGCGCTCAAGGCCAGTGTGGTGCCAAGCGAATGGAACAGCGTGCTGATCCACCCAGTGTACAAGCAGAAGGGATCGACCCTGGACCCGGCCATGTATCGCCCTATCGGCCTCACCCAGACCTGCAGGAAGATCGTGGAAAGGATCATGCTCCCCTTCCTGGCAGAACAGGCAGGAGACATGGACGTCGCCCAAGGCGGATTCCGAGCCAGACGAGGAACCCTTGACCAGATCGTCGCCCTGGACACCCTGATCAAGCACCACAAGATGAACGGTGAGGAGTACTCTCTGATCTTCCTCGACATCAAAGCCGCCTACGACACAGTATGGCGCGAGCGACTTTGGACCAAGCTCAAGCAGCGAAGAATGAACGGCATCGCCCTCGGCTTCCTCAAAGCCATGTTTGACCGGGTATCCATCCAAATGGTCAGCAAGGGCAGAAGATCCAAGCCAGTATGGCTCCAGAAAGGACTGATCCAAGGATCGGTGCTGAGCCCACTCATGTTCAGCGCCTTCATCGACGATCTACCAAGACGTCTTCGAGATATGGGAGGCACTCCCCTCCAGGGACGCAACGGGGCCACCATCAAAGTGAACTCACTGTGGTTCGCCGATGACGGTGTCCTGATCTGCAAACCTGGACAAGCACAACCACTCCTCAATCTGTGCGAGGCCCACAGCCGGAGAAACCGGTACAGGTTCTCACCCCCAAAGTGCGAGGTCATCTTCTCAGACCACTGCACCGACAAACAAACGGGTTTGCGCCTCTATGGCCAAAACCTCCCTGAGACCAAGATCTTCAAGTACCTCGGCGCCATGATCGACGTCAATGGATTCCGCATCGACAAACAAGTCGACCGAATGGTGACCAGGACAAGAGAAGCAGCATCCAACATGGCCAAGATGGGCCTGACCCTTGGGAACCTCACGGCTAAGACCCTAACGATTGCATACCGCACGTTCCTGCGGCCGATGATGGAATACGGCCTCGCCCTCGACGCCATCCCAAAGAACGAACAGAAGCGGCTCCACCGGACACAAACCTTCTGCCTGAACTTACTGTTCCGCACCGCTCGCACGACTTCACACGGAGCACTGCACCTCAATTGCGGATTACCCACGATGGCGACAAGAGCCAAGGTCCTCGGCATCCAATGCCGAGCACGATGGGAAGACGTCGCCACACACGACGACAAAATGATCGCCCTCATCACCCGCTTTATCCGATCCACGGCGATGAAGGACCAGCCATACCTTGGCAAGTCCTTCTACGAAAGCATCCAATGGAACCTGACCTGCACCCGCAAGGAGAAGAACGCCACGTTCTCGATGTCCATGGCCTTTGCCAAGGACGACGACTCGACCACGGATCGCACACAGATTCTGTCGGTCAAAACACTCATGCTGACCCACGATGCCCACACATCGTTCAAGCGAGGACAGCAGCTGACGGCTGCGTGCACACCAAGAACAAAGATGTCGGGAGTCTGGACCCAACTTGGACCAAGCATCCCACGAAGACTACACGTAGTAATGGTGTGGTGGAGACTGGGGGCATTCCCCGGGCACCCACACGGCAAGTACCGCCTCTGCAAAAAGTGCAAACGCAACGGCGAAGGCCGAATCGAACTGAGCAGATCCCACGCACAGACGTGTGTGGATGAGGAAGACGCCTTGGACGCCCTGGTACAGGGCTATAAGGATATTTTCACTGGATGGACCGAGCCCGAGACCGAAGGTGTCGGGCCTATTGATAAATTGTTGGATATGCTGGGAGAGGTTGGCAAGCTGGAATACGAAGAACCCATCGTGGGACAGGCCTTCAACGGTCTGTGGACTGATCTGGAACAGATCTTCCATACCCTGATGTGGAGACTCGCTGGATGGCAAGCCAGGCCCGGCGACATTCCTGAGTGGGACTTTTAAACACTCGATGTACTCCATGAAGAGCGAGATGCCGGGGACCACGGGGTCCTGATGGCTAGTGCGCCGCCACGGCGGCGCACAATAAAGAAAGAAAAAAAAAAATGGAATGTGGATGTGTGGGAATGTGTGGGAATGTGTGGGAATTTGTGGGAATGTGTGGGAATGTGTGGGAATGTGAATGACAAGCATCGATTGACTGGCACTCGATCCGTGGATCCAGCCATGTCCCTGGTTTGGTGACTGTGCCACACTCCGGTTCCACTCATCTCGTCTCATCTCAACTCATCGTCTGAACATAATCGCCGTCCTCTCATCACATCCCACTCCACATCGCCCCCATGGCTGCCAGTGTCCATCCCTCGACCGATATCACCCAGCACTCACTCGAACACAGCCCAGACATCTTCACAATCATCTGCTGCAACGACAGCTTCCAACTCGCCCTTGATCACAACACCATCAAGACCCTCCTCCGAGTGTGCAAACAAGCCCGTCCTCTCCTTAGCTCCAAGGTGGCTCGCTTCAACAAATGGTGCCAGAAGGCAGAACTGTGCAATCCAAACGGACAGCTGCGGATCGGCCTCACACCGAGCGACCAGATTGCGCTCTCGCTGTACTGCGACGATCCAGACACAGCCGACCGATCCTGGCTTGAAGATCAAGCCGACCAAGGAAGCGCATCGGCCTCCTACTTCTTGGCACGGATCCTCCAAGCCGATCTCGAAAAGCAGCAGTCTGCGGATGAATCTGACCGGGTGACCACCCGTGATCATATCTTCCGCTATCTGGAGATGGCTTCCAACCCAAACCTTCCAATGGCACAGTTCCACCTGGCTGGCTGTTATCACAACGAAGTCGGGGTCGACCAAGACTACACCAAGGCCGTCGAGCTGTATCGCAGTCTTGCAGATCGCGGAATCCCTCAGGCTCAGATCGCCCTCGGTCGCTGCTATGAGAATGGTGAAGGTGTCGATCAAGATTACAACGCAGCCATCGAGTGGTATTCCAAGGCCGCAGATCAAGGCAGCGAAGACAGTCGACTCCACATCGTGTTCCTCCGTGGATGGTTCTCATTCATCGGCCACGGTGTCGAACAGAGCGATGTCGATGCCTTCCACCACTGGCAGGAAGTCAGCACCGAGTCCGTCGATCCAGTCATCAAGCCCATTGCCACCCACATGCTTGGCTGGATGCATTATCTCGGCCGGGGCACCGTGCGAGATGAGTCGAGAGGCATCAAGCTCATCCGAGAAAACAAGTCAGACCGGTTCCCACTCGGCGAAGACGAGTGTCTGGCTGGATACGATGCTTCTAGACCCATTACATCTGCTTCTCGCCGCTTTTATCAGCTGTGCGAGTTGGGATGCGATCGAAATTGGTTGTGCAGACACCTGGTGGCCATATGTTTGATCAATGGATTCGGAGCCGCCAAGGACGAAGCAAAGGCAGCGGGCATCTTTGAGCAACTCGCTCGCGACGGCCACAGCGATAGTCAATTCTGGATAGGTGAATGTTACGATCGTGGCCTTGGAGTCCTCGTGAACGAATCGACGAGCTTGCATTGGTCGAGCGAGGCGGCAAGCCAAGGTAACTCGTATGGGCAGTGGACTGTTGGCTACTCTTGCCTCAACGAATCCGGTTCCAACGAAGCCCGCACCAGGGCCGCCGCGTGGTGGAAAAAGTCATCCGAGCAGGGCAATCGCTATGGGCAGTGCTGGCTTGGCGTCTGCTACTCGAATGGCTACGGCGTCACCAAAAACATCGACACTGCCGTCAATTGGTTCCGCAAGTCCGCAGACAATGGTCATCGTTGGGCCATCGAAAATCTCAGGAGACTCGGTCAATGGCCTTGATCACCGAATGTAACTTCCCAGCCGCCAAAACTCGGAGCTGGACACGCAAGCAAACAGAACAGTCAAACTTGAGAGCCTCTGAGTCTCCTATCGCCTCGATCTGGGCCACCGACAAGATATATGAATGTTCTACGAGTATAATCTATACACAGAAGCACACCCGAAACTGGGTGCCTTGTGTTTGAGTTAGGCCTGTCACTTCATTCTTGAGTGCACACCCGTCCACCACGACGAACGGACTGGAGTTGCGGTTGCTTTGAACCATGCCTCGCGGAGGCAAGGAAGGGATACACGCCGAGCCCACGGGCACTCCAGTTCGCGATTCCCCACCAAAAGTCACCCAAGGCCCAGAGCAATGGCGAACAGCTCATTCTTCCTTCCATCAGCGATCAGAGACATCAATAGCATCGCCAGCCCTTCCACGGTACTCCACGGTACTCCGCACTCACGCGCCGACAGGGATTTTCTCGCCACGCCCATGTCCAGGAACAGAGGTTGAAACAGAAACCGCAAACTTGCTTGATCCAATCCGATACATCCAAACATTTCATACATCAATGTCGGCAGTTGAACAACCCGTTACAGTGATTACCATCACAGCCAGCCGGAGCCGAAAGACAAACAAAAGATATGAAGGAGAGAAAAAAAAAGGTCGTTGCTGTGGAGCGAATGCCCGTTCGATATGACTGTCCAGTCCAGCCAGCAAGCACGGGAGGGAGGCATGTACAATCAATCAGTGCAGACGGGAATCAAAGAACAGGAGCTGAGGGCAGACTTGGGACGCAGTAGCAACGGGACAGAAATTGAGAAGGGAATCTGTGAGGACGGCCTGGAAGCGAGGGGCGAGGCAAGTCATGACAAGAGCAGGGAGGATGTGTGGATGGGTCACCCAGGTGATCCGAGGGCATCTCCAGTTCCCGGGAAGCCTCGAAAGAGCTGTTGCCCACCGGATTCAGGGTCGAGGGTCCAGTTCGAAGCTGTATTGTGTCACGACTCAAAGGGGTTGTCGGACATGACGTCTGGATGGCTCTCGTCAAACTGGATCTCGTCCTGTTCGACATGGTCGGGGATGATGCTGCGGAGCGGGAACATGCCGGACTGGTGCGTTGTCAAATTCCGGCCCAGGCCCCAGCCGTCGAGGTAGGGTTGACTAAGAGCAGCGAGACAGGGGCGTTAGAATACTGCCGGGGGGGGGCATGATGCATAGAGCAAACCATGCACGAGACTTCAATAGCACGCGTAGAAGTGGATACAAATGACAAACCAAGACATACACCAAACGCAACGATATACGCCAACAAGCAAGAGCATACACCTCAGGCAACGATTCGCCCCGGCAGATACCAGCACTCGTCCATACAACAACACTGCAACAAATACCAGCGCACGCGCAAGACTTACTCCAGTGTGACAAGGTCGCCAGGCTGCAGCTCAATCTCGTCCGGCAGGTCCCGCGTGTGCGGATGAACAATCTTGAAGGTGTATCCGCTCAAACATTCGAGGTAGCTGCTGTCAAGGTTGCGGAGAGCATAGTCGTACATCTCCAGCCACTGGTAGAGCGAATCGGATTGCAGAGTGCCGTCCTCCTGCGAGCCAGCGCCTTCAATCTGGCCGTTGATGGTGTTGAAGTCCATGAAGGATGGGCTCGAGATACCCGCTTGCTGCTGCTGTTGCTGTGGAGTCGACGAGTTGGCGTTGGTGCCAGCGGCTTGCGCGGCATTCACAGACGTGGCAGAAACAACGTACGAGTTGGCAATGGCCAGCCGACGCAGCGAGTTTTCGCGAGGGAAGCGCTGCTGCATGTTGCGGAACGCCGGTGAGGCCCGCTTCGTTGGCTGGCTCGCTCGTCGAGGGCTATCGAACCCGATGCTTGTGCTGCGCGCGGGCACTCTGCGGTGCTGGATATGTTTGTCGTCGACATCGGCAATGGACGACGACGACAGCGAGGACGTCTCGCTCTCCGAGTCTTCATTCAGCGATTCAAGCTGCGGGCTCTTGTTGTCAGTCTCGCCGCCGTCGATGCGGTCCTCTAGTCGGTTGGGCTCGTCGAGCATCAAGAGCGGGGCGCCAGGGATGGAGCCATCTGCGGCGACAGCGCTACCTGCAGCGGGGGGACCGGCGACGGTAGTGGTGGCAAGGGCGACCGGGGCTGGCGGGGCAGGGCCCTTGGAGGTGGCATCCGATTGCGAGTCTTTCGCAATCAAGGCAGCAGGGGCTGTTGTATCCGCGCTAGCTGCGGCCACAGGGGCATCGTCGCCGTCGTTGTCGCTCTTGGTCTTGGATCCCGTGCTCTCCGAGTCTGGGGCGATTTTCGAGATGGCCGAGATGGTGCTGTCGCCAAAGCTGACGGGCCAGTTCAACAAACCGGTATCCTTGGTTACGCCAAAGGTCTCTTTCTCGTCAAAGTCGGCAATGACAAAGGGATTGCCTGAAGACTGATACCGCACGGGTTGGGTGGGATTCTTTGCGTCACTTGCGGTCGACGCCGCCGACGGTATCGCAATCGAAACCTGGTCCGTCGAGCGAGAGGGCTGCTCCTGCAACTCGATCGCCGGGCCGGCCGTGGGGCTGATGTCGATGTACTGGCTGGGCTCGTCCGACATGACTGACTTGCGGCTTCCCTTGGAGTCAGCACGGGATTGTGGACGAGTCAAGTTGGTGGAGCTTTCGTTCAGCTTTGAGAATCCGTTCGAGTCGTTTCGTTTCAGAGTGGATACCCGGGGCAAGGCTCCGGATCTCCGACGGATGGCGATGAAGATGGCAATGATCAGAATAATACATAAAACGCCGCCGGCGATCGTGGCAATCATAGCAATCGAGAGGCCGCTGGAGGAGTCGGGCTGGGTGCTTGCGGGGCTGCTGACAACAGAGTTAATGCTGGAACTTGGGGTGGGGCTGGGGGTAGCTGTGTGGTTGGCAAGCGGTAGTGCCACTGAGACCGGCAACAGGGGAAAAGATGCAGCAGCAGAAATGTTAGGCTTGTGGCCATGGCTTCACATGGAGGCAACATCGGGAAGGGGTGGCGAGTACCGGCACTGAAGAATGACAGGTACGAGGAGGACGCTAGGTCGGCGGAAGGCAACTTGTTAGGTCATCATGCCCGCTGGTTCTGAACGCACCTGAGCATGGTGCTACGTTGCACACCGATGGAGGCAATTGTGTGGATGGATCATAGCAGGAGGAGCTGGGGAGCGTGCACCGCTGCAGCCCCGTCAAAGCCGCGATATCTGGAATCGGGCCGGTGAAGTTGTTGTCGTTGAGGGCACTGTATCCAAGGGGGCATTGGATTGCGGGATGAGGAGACAGACCAGCGGAGAGGATGGTCAGCGTGGCGTTCGCGCGGAGAAATGTTCGACCACCGGCACTGTCAATCGGCACCAAGGCGGAGACAGAAGCCATGCATGCGAATGAGCTGGCGACACAAGAACGGGAAGCAAATACCCACAGTGTTTGCAAGTTGACGAGATTGTTCAGAGCAGGAGGAATGGGCCCTACTAGATGGTTGTGAGAGAGATCGCTGCGGAGCAGGAGAGTCCCAAGAAACAGGAGAATCCCGAAGGAGCAGGGAACAGGGCGATCAGCGGCACGTTAGAAAGTGTGTCCGGCGATAGGCTATGGCAGGTCGGGCCTGTCGTCGCCGCTCTCTGGTAGGCAGGGGTCTCCTGAATGCAGAATCACCCAGGAGGCATAGCCGGGACGACAAAGTCACAAGACGAGCCCGAGTCAAGACGTACAGCCTAGCCAGGTTGCCGAGAAGAGTGATTGAGGCAGGAAAGGCGGTATTGGGCACGGTGAAGAAGCCGGCCAGATTCAGATCCGTGATGTTCCCAGAAGAGTCGCACACAATTGAGTTGGTCGAGTCGGAGCTGCTCCAGGAGCAGCAGTCGCTGGGCGCCGACAGCGAGGCGGTCTTCCAGATGGGCGAAATCTGACTGCAATCGTCGCTGCCGCTTGTCTGGGCCAGCGACAGGGCCCAGGAACAGGCCAGGACGACGGCAGCGAGCGGGGTGCCGGCAGTGGATCGCATCGTGGCAGATACCCGGGGGCCGAAGCTTGAGGTTGGGGGGGGGGCCGAGGCTGAGGCTGGGGTCGAGGAACAGCCGGGCTTTGGGAAGCAGCGGAGGCGAGTGGAGGAGCGGCCCAACAGGCGGCGCGATGGGTGGGAGAGGGAGCCGAGACGACCAGTGCTGGGGAGGCAGAAAGACCGCAGACACCCAGGATAGCTGGAATCCAGGAGGGCCCACGCGCTGGAAGAGCCAGAGAGGGAGCCGGATGGAGGCCGGATGGACGCCAGATGGACGCCAGACGGATGCCAGATGGATGCCAGAGGCAGAGAGGGGAAGAGGAATCGCAGAAGACTGAAGAAGGCCGAGGGAGGACAAATCAAGACCGGGCAAAGACGGAGCCAAGACAGAGAAGAGACAACACAGAGACAGTGCTGGGACAGCAACAGCTGCGCAAAGAGGCAAGAGCGGCCCCGTTGGACGGCCGGAGCGCGTGGCACCTGGCTCACACAGACTGTGCACCTGCCGCACAGAGACTGCGCGGATCACTTTGGGCGCGCGTCAGTTGCTCGAGACACACAACCTGCTACTGCTTGGTGGCGTGCCACGCGTCCCCCCTCTCTCTGTAGCACCGCAGGCGCGCCATGCCCAGTCACACCGCGGATGCGGCCCCTCTGTCGCAACACGGCTGTCTGCACTGAAACTGCGGCACTGCGCGTGACCATGTGCGCGACGCCTGCTGAACGTGCTGAGCGGGTGCGGCCGCCATGGTGCGCGCCCTGTGTTCCCGTGCCCCTGGCCTATTTTTGGACACCGCAAGGCGCAAGGCGGCAACAGAAAAGCAAAGGGGAAAGGGGAAAGAGAAACCAGCCCTCCCGGTAAACACAACTCGTCCTGGTTTACTCCGTCCCGGTTGTCATCTCATCTGGCAGCCCCACCCTGCCGCGGCTCTTCTTGCCTGATCGCACATCGCATCCGCCTTCCCGGCTGCCTCGCACGCCGCAGCAGCCATGACCTCAGGACTAACTCAGAGCGATTTCAAGAAGCTCCTGGCGACGCCCAGGCCCAAGGACCCCGCTGCGAACCCGCCCGCACCGACCCCAGCTCGGCCTAAATCGTGCGTATCGCTACCCCGCTCCTCATGACTGGCAACTCAACTCTCCCAGCCTTTGCTGGTCCGTGGAGTCTATTCCTCTGACCGTCCTTCGTCTGAGTCGACACTGGCTCCGCGTCTCGATAAGCTGACTCGCTGTGCGATCTAATGCCGCTGCTGAATGGTCTTTTTCTGCTGATTGTCGACCATTGAACGCTGATGTGCCACTCACGATCTACTCGATGCTGCAACAACAGACCCAAGCCGACTCTCTCAGACAACGCCGATTCCGGATCAGACTTTGCAAAGCCAAAGCCAAAGCCAAAGCAGAGCAAGCACGTCTCCTGCCTCCTCCTGCATATCTCGATATACTGCTTGTGCTCATCGCTCGTCCGCATGCCATCACTGCCCTGGCCATCCGACAAGCAGATCCTGCATTCTAACGGACGGTAACATCTGCTATGACCCCCCTCCATCACTTGCCAATATCGCTTTGTTCCATCGTGGCAGATGGCATGCCAAAAAACAGGCCCAGGCAGACACGATCTCGTATCGCGATCGTGCCAAGGAGCGGCGAAACAACGTCAATCCTGACTACGAGGAGTCCGAGCAGATGCTCAAGGTTCTGGCCACCAGGTATGCATACCGACAATAAGGCCCGAAGAGAATAATGCGACAGCATTATTCATCAGCATTTCTGCTTCACACAGTGCTGACTCGTACGTCATCACGTTGCACTTCTTCGCTGCGTGCTTGGGTCCGGCAGCGACCAGAGTGGTCCACTTGGCATGACGACCCCACATGCTGCCAGCACACTGGACAACGAGCTCAGTCTCTCATACGAGCAGAGCAAGTATCTCGGTGGAGACGTCAAGCACACCCATTTGGTCAAGGGTCTCGACTATGCCCTGCTCCAAAAGATCCGAGCGCAGATAAAGACGGGCCAGGACGAGTCGCAGCAGTAAGCACACGAATGCCATAGGTGCAGAAGCTATATTGCTCAGCACCGTCCGTTCCATGAGTAGGTCTGTGCTCTGGGTGCTGACGGCGATCTGACTCACTTCACACTTCACGCTCCCTCCCCAGAGAAAGAGAAGCCCGCGAGTACGTCGAAAAGCTCCATGGCAGCGATGGGCCGGCCGAGTTTCGCTCAAAGTTTGCCAAAGATATCCACACTGCGGCGACTGCGAAGCGGGAGCCGCCGCCCTTGAAAAACGAGATTTTCTTCCCCGGACGCATGTTCTTCCAGTGGAACCTCGATGCAAGTGAAGGATCCAAGACAGATGTCCCGACGACTATCATCCGGAGCCGTTTTGCCGTGCAGGACGCAGGCGTGAGTTTTTAGCAGTGAGCCAGCATGCATGCATCAGGATGGCGGAAGCGTGACCGAGAGCGTTTTGTGTTGTGCTTCGGCCATCGCCCTGACCATTGCCTTGGCCATCGCTTTGATTATCGCTGTTCCTTGCCCGCGGCCAATGGTGACGGCACCAGAAACACACCATCCAAGATACCGACGTCGTCCTCGAAAAGATCATCCAGATCATCTCGCGCGAGCGGGGACTCCACTCCGGCCACGAGGAGAAACGGCGGATCAAGAAAAAGGACAAGGAGGCAGCAAAGCGCGAAGCCGAGCAGCGGCGATATCAAGAGGCTCAGGCAGCAGCAGCAGCAGCAGCAGCAGCAGTGACAACAGCAAAGGCTACTGACCGCCTGCCGGACGATGCAGAGCTCCAAGATCCAGTCCAGAACGACAACGACGACGATGACATTGAGTAGGTGGCTCCTAGAGCGCGAATGTCGCTATCGGCTGTGTGGATCGCATACCAGACAAACGCCTTTGCGCAACTGAATCAGTGCGCCATTGCATCCGAATCGAATGCGTTGCCTCTGCAGTCAATCTGCTGTGAGAATTGACACTTTTGCTCCGTTCAGTATCTTTGCCGAAGCCGGGCGAGGCTATGTGGCCGACGGCAAGGATAGCAGCTCCACGAAGCCCTTGGAGACACAGAGCGATCCCCATGAGACGACCGACGCTCCGCCACGACCAAAAGCGACGTACTTTGCCGAGAATGCCGCCGAACCCGAGGGTGAACAATATCTGCCGTCCAGCTCGATGATTTCAGAGCTGCTCAAACACGGAGGCATCGCCGAGACGGCCGGGGAATCTAAGCCAAAGCCGGGCTCGATTCTGTCCGAACACGATGACCATGACTTTGATGAGGATGAGAACCTGTCAGGCAATCTCTCCACTGCTGCCTTTGGATCGCTCCGGAGCAACACTCAGCCCCCAGAGCCCGCATCTTCGAGTCAGTCATCGGGCGCTCCCAAAAGATATTTCCCCAAGCTGGAAGTCCCCTATGGCGATGTCGAGGACGGGTTCATGGATTACGAGTACGAGTCGGACGAGGAGCGCAAGCCCGATGCCCTCGATGGCGATGGCGCCCAGGCGGACAGCTCAAAACATCCCTCGTCCCTGGTCGATCTAGGCACGCGGCTCAATAAGAAGCGACAGCTCAGCCGCAGCGATTTTGGGAACGAGCAAGAGTGGGAAGAATACAAAGGCGGCCAAGCGTACGTCACCAAGGCAGCATCTCAGTACGGCGTCAAGGCCCAGGAAGGGCGGAGAGGCAAGGACCTCAAATCCGGCCGCGGCACCGGTGTGCACAAGGACTCTGCCGCCAAGCTCAACCAGGACTTCCAGAAGCTCGACAAGATCATGATGGACAAGTACGGGAAGGGTCTCACCGGGAAAAAGTCGCGAGACGAAGGAGACGGCAACGATGGCACATCCACCAAGAAACACAAGCGATAGCCAGAGACGCACGAGCCTCGAGATTCGGCCGGCTGTGTCAAGCGATTCACTTTGCCAAAGGTGGCTTTCGCCTCGCCCTCACCCCCACCCGTCCCGTAAATAAAGTAACGCAGGCTCATCGATGGGGCTATGGTAGCGCAAGTCGTGTATTGAGCGAGAGGACGGACACGTACAAGAAAAGACTGACAACCCACACGACAATCAGCATCCGGAATGTGGAGGCGGAATATGATCCAAAGCACTTTGCTGTGGTCAGATGCAAAAGACAGCACCAGGGGAGTGCAGTCTACAACGGTTGGATCTCAATCCAATAATTGGGTTCAGAGATCCCAGAGTCACTGCTTGCAAAGTCGACACCAAGCAACTTTAAACAGTCGATCCACCCAGCATGGCCGTGACGGCCGGGTTGGTCTGGAGGTAGAACGCAGAGACAGCAATGATGGCATAGGAAGCCAGCAGCAGGAACCCCTCCAGCCACGTCGAGTGGCCATCGGTAATCAGGGCATTGACGACAAAGACACTGATGAAGACCGCGGCCGTTCCGAAGCCGTCAAAGACCAGAGTCAGGGGCTGGTTGATTGCCCAGCCAACAATGACCAGGAGAGGAGAAACAAACAGTGCTGGATGAGAGGAAGCGAAAGGTCCAGTGGGACAGAGTGGTGGCGACAGGGTTGTGTGGTGGGAGGTCGGGCATCAGCGCAGAGAAACGAGTCCACAGATAGAACAACAGTGTTAGATACAATACATGTCAGCCAGACACCTGAGGTCGACAATGCCAAAGCCTGTGATCATGGCTCAAGCCGATCGATCATAGCTCGAGCACGGTCGTTGCCATCGCCATTTTGACATCCTTGCGCTCACTTACCCATCTGCAGGCACGATCCGATCGAAACCGAGATGGCCAGATCCATCTTGTTGCGCATGGCGGAGGAGACGGCCGTGACGTGCTCTGCCAAGCGAAGCGATGGCGAAACAAATCATCAGAAACTCGGCGAGAGGCACAGCTCGGCAGCGGCCAGTTCGTTCATTGGCTGGACTCGCATTCCCTCCCCCCGGCCAGCATCCGAGTGATGCAGCGCCGGATGCGATGCAGGAGTCTACACCGGCAAGAAAGTGCGACACGAACCTGCGGCGTTGCCGACGATGGGAATCAGGATCAAGCCAATAAAGGTCTCGGACAGCTGCCACTTCTTGGAAATGCCGGTGTCGCCGTCGATCGAGTCGACCATGAACTCGGCATTGAAGCCGATAAAGACCGTGGTGATGGTCAAGATCAAGATAGCAACGAAGACGGTGATCAAGCGCGGCTCATCTTCCTCTTCCTCGTCGCCTCCGGGGTTGTTGCCGCCCGAGCTGATGTTGGCTTCTTCGTCAGCCAGAAGCTTGGACTGCGTGGCGGATGCATCAACATCGTCATCGTAGGTATCGGTGTTCAACTACAGAATCGAGCCAAGATGACAGCGAGTCAGTTTGGGCAAGCCGCCTGGGAGTTCTGTGGACGGCACGGTTTCATGCTACGACGGCATGCTCGCCACACTAGCGGCCTCATTAAGATGCCAGGAGAGCATCCATGCGACACCTGGGGCCGTTTCGGCCCACGAGGACTCGACCAAAGCGATACGTACAAAGTCGATGTGGGTGTAGAGGGTGAAGAAGAGATAGGCGGCGTAGGTCAAGAGCAAGACGATGGCAGCAACATGGCTGACGTTCTGGATCAGGGTATCGTAGATTTGAATGCCCGGGTTGGTTTTGGGGTCGTAGGGGCTGTTGGGGTCTTTGGGGGTCAGCAGGAAACTGTTGTTGGCTCCGAAGGCAGCCGGGAGGAGATACGACAGCACTGTGACGGCAAGAATCGAGGTCGAGGTGTTGGCGGCCTTGTAGTTGAACTTTTGGGCAAAGTTGAAGCCCCATTTCTGGACCTTGGCCTTGCCCTTGCCCTTGCCGGTGTTGCCCCAGATGCCTCCAAAGAGGAAGCAAAAGCCCAGGACCAGAAGCAAGTTGGAGAGGATCGATCCAAGGAGCGACGAGCGGACAACCTCGATCAGACCGGCCTTGAGGGCGAGGACGGAGACGATCTGTGGAGGGCAGAGGCAGTCCGTGCATCAGCCGAGGAGAGGAGGCAGGCAAGGGCAGCGAACGGACATTGTGCAGGGTTGCGGGCGCTCACCAGCTCAACGGCATTTCCAAAGGTGGCGTTCAGGAGACCCTGGCGAGATGAAGGTTGAAAATTAGGTTCCAATACCCTGGCAGAGCGTCAAGCCACAGTTCCGGAGGGTCCGCCATGCATCCGGGCGCCCGGCACAGCCGTATACAGGAGGGCCGGTCAGGCAGAAAACAGCCGGGGCTGGAGGAAAGCACAGACAGAGCGGGGAGGCGATCGATCCCTACAGCGACACTGGGCGGAACTCTCTTGGAAAGTTCGTCGGTGACAAAGTCGAGCATCTTGGCCAGGCCGACGATGGCGATAAAGTTGAAGACAAACGACAGCGACGAGTCCCAATTCAGATAGTGGGCCAAGAAGCCAAAGGGAATAAAGATCAGCAGCAGGTTGAAGTACAGGTTCGTGAACACGGTGGCCTTGAGCGACGACAGCAGGGTCGGCTCGGGGTGAGCCGCGGCCGGAGCCGAGTCCTGCGAGGCAGAGGGACGAGGGAGCTCCATGAGGGCGCTTGGGGGAGAGTTGCGCGATGAAGCGAAAAGGTTGCAGGAAGCGGGGAAACCTTGGAAGAGATCGAGACCAAGCCGAGAGAATATATACCTGGGGTTGCTGTATGGACCTGTGGGCCGCTGGACACAGCATTGCCAGAACGGGGCCAAGGGACAAATAAACTCAAACCTTGTCCTTGTTGGGGAGGGACACAGAACCGCTACGCAATGAACGCCGGTGACTCTGGATGCGAACAGGAGGTGCAGGGATTGCTCAAACACACAACGGCGGATGGCTGGCGTGGCGCGTCCCGACGGCGCATCTCTCTCGAAGCGGCGTGGGTGCACAGACCCAGTCATGCCGGATGAATCGAATGGCTGGAATGGATGGAGTGGCTGGAATGGATCGAATGGATCGAGTGGCTGGAATGGCTGGAATGGCTGGAATGGCTGGAATGGATGGAATGGATGGAATGGCTGGAATGGATGGAATGGCTGGAATGGATGGAATGGCTGGAATGGATGGAATGGATCGAGTTCGCTCTCGCACTCCTTGTCTTGGACCATGGGCGCAACTCTCAGCCAGCGTGCAAAGGACCATGAGCAGGACGGGTGGGCAGCGCTCTCCATCGAGGGCGACCGGCTTGGCCGGCCAACCAAGGCTCGAACGCATATCTTGCCTCTGTCTCGCCATCGCCAAAGCACGCAATCCACCGGCGCCCGATGTGCGATATCGAGCGACGGCCGCCCATCCACTCGCTCCTCCGACGCGCTCCACTCGACATGGCGGCAAGAAAAAAAAAGGGCGAGTCGGGTCTCGGCGCCGATCAACTCCACCCGGCCATGGTTTTGCGGATGACCAGGCGGCGCGAGCCATGCCGGCGTGAACGGCTGGGAGGCTGGCGGCACCGCTGCTGAGTGTGGGTGTGATAGTGCTTGGTGTCAGTACTGGTGCCACTGATGCTATTACCGGTACGGCAGCCAGTTGCAGTGAGTTGTTTCTGGTGTTGTTACTGGCGTCGTTACTGGTGTCGTTACTGATGTCGTTGCCGCTGGTTCCTTGTCGGCAGAGGCATGGCCGGTGGGACTGGACGACACCTTTCTTTTTTCGCCGCTGGCCGAAACCAGGTCCCTGCACTCGCTCGCCAAGCCCGGTCGTGCGTCCCAGAGCCCTGCGATGCGCCAGCCGTCTCTCCAAGCGCCTGTCCTGGTCGCGCACAGCGGACACATCCGCATGCCGGCTGGTCCACGGCGATTCCGACAGACCACGCTGCTGGGCTCGTCACGCTGCCACGGCAGCCACCGGCCCCATCTGCATGGCGGCACCCCGCTGCTGGTCACGATATGGTCTCCCCCATCTCTGGCCGTGTCTCTGGCCGTGTCGTTCGTCTGCCAGCAACGCGATCTGCATCCCCATCACGCAGATATTGCGACGGGCCGACACGCCGAGCGCTCTTGCAGCAAAGCAGAGGGCTGGCACGGCAGCTCGTGGATGACCCGGTCACCTGCCGCCGGAGGACCAGACGGCCACGTTCCCAGGTGGTCCTGTGAGGGCCACAGCGCCGCGGCGTCTTGCACGGCCAGCGGGCCAACCCCACTATGCGGGTGCGCATGCTTTGTCGCAGCGAAAATGCGCAAAGGCCCATGCCCGGCAGGACGACGAATGGGCGACAGGACAGACAATGCGATAGACAATACGACAGACAATGCGACAGACATTGCGACGGACTGCATATCCCGCCGCTCGCTCTCGCACATCTCCTCGCACATCTCACACATGTCCCAGAACATATCCCGCATCTCGTTGCATGTCCTCGCATGTCCTTGCCGATGCACACCCGCCCCTTCTCTTTCCCTTGCCGTCTTTCTCCCGGCACTCTGTCCTTCACCAGCTGTTTCGGTTGCAATGCTGCGACGCCCGTCCTTGTCGGCGACCTGGTCCAGCGCCCCAGCCGCGTCGCTGCCACACGCCACGCTCTCCCACGCTCTCCCACGCTCTCGCAGCAGTCGCAGCAGTCGCAGCACTCGCACAGCCAGCAGCAGCTGGCCCGAAATAGCCCTCCTGTCCTCCCGCCTGACCCGGGAGGCTTTCTCGCCAGCATCCCGCATATAAGCCCTGGTGTCTCGGCCTCTCCTCCGCGTCGCCGCCCCGCTTCTCGCTCTGAGCATCCCTCGACCGGATCCAAGTTGCTCCCCTCCCACGACCACCTGCCCACCCGTCTCCCACCCCGTCTCCCACCACCCCGCCAACCATGATCCTGGGAAAGAGCACCGTCTGCGCCATCGGCGCCCTCGCCCTTAGCGGCCTCGCCCTTGCGGCTCCTGCTGCCCACCCCGACTCTCAGGCCGTCGCCTTTGCCGGAAACGTCGCCGGCAGCAACGTCGTGGCCCTGCACCCCCGCAACGGCCGTGCCATTGTCAAGCCCGCAATTCACCTCATGCAGAACGATGAGACCGAAGAGAACGACGATGAGACCGAAGAGAACGACGATGAGACTGAGGAGAACGATGATGAGACTGAGGAGAACGATGATGAGACTGAGGAGAATGACGATGAGACTGAGGAGAACGACGACGAAACCGAGGAGAATGACGATGAGACTGAGGAGAACGACGATGAGACCGAAGAGAATGACGATGAGACCGAGGAGAACGATGATGAGACTGAGGACAGCACTCAGGAAGACTCGGCCACCCATGTCTTCGCTGCCTCGGGCCCCTCCAGCGCCTCGGCCTCCAGCTCCTCGAGCCCCTCTTCCTCTACCCCCAACAACACCGTCCTGATTGCCGGTGCCGGTGGCCTGCTCGCCGTTGCTGCCGTCGTCGCCGGCTTTGTCGGTGTCCGTCGCTCTCGTGCCAAGTACAACAACCTCGATAAGGATGGCTCTGACTCGGCTACCCGCGACAGCGTCAAGAACAGCCGACGACAGAACTGGTCGCTCAAGGACTCGTCCTCCAAGCCCGTCGTCGATATCTCCCACGAGGCCACCATCCCTGGCTCTTCCCCTGGTGCCCGCGTTGGCCGCCACACCGCCTTCTCGGACGAAATGGCTGCCCAGTCTGGCAAGGGCCACGCCAAGCAGCCTTCTCTCCAGGCCTTCAACAACCTCGCCGATGGTCACCAGGTCTACTCGGCATAAGTCATCCCCGCTCAGGTACCTTTCCCGTTCTCGTCCGGTATGCTAGTTGACAACCTCCGGCAACTCTCCCCTCCCCAAATCCCCGCTGTCGATTCCTTCCCTTCCTTATTTTCGTCCTGCTTGTCCCATCGCCCTCTAACTAACCCCTTTCGACCACCAACGCCGCCTGTCCCCCCCCTCGCTGCCTCATTGCAATAATAAAGAGAGGTGATGTAAATAGGAGGCATCCATGACAATATGCGGATGCTGGTGTGGAAGAACCCCGATTCTCTCCCCCTCCTTTCCTTTCCCCCCCCCAACCCTGAATGTCGACTTTTGAATATCTCCAATATATACTTCTTTTCAAAGGATATTGACTGTTGCCTGCCAACAATGGGTGCGGGTACATATCGCTTGTGCCAAAGGCCTGCTCGCTCGCTCGGCTTGCTGCACCTCCGCCCCAGATTCTGCATCCAGCCGACCGGCTTGCCTGACAGCCCGCCCAACCGGCCTGCCCGACACGCAACAGCCAATCTCTGACCTGATCTCGGTTCGGCCGCTCTCTCGTCGTCCTGCGCCCGAACAACATGCCGAGAAACCCCGTGCTCGAGAGCGCCGAGTTCATCTCGAACCACAGCCAGGATGTGTCAGTCCCCCGCGAGGGCATCCAGGCCGCCTCTCGCCTCATTCTCGAGGCGATGAAGCAGCAGCGCTACTCAACGCACAGCTGGAAGCAGAACGATCTGCACCCCAAGGATGCCAGCATCGATGCCCTGCAGTGGGTGTTCCTGGTCGACACCCTCAACTTTTCGTTCTACCACACCCCGCCAGAGAAGCCCTTTACGGTGACATACCGAGGCAAGGCATACACCGGCTACTGGTCGTTGTGCGCCTGCATCAACCGTGCCCTCGACGAAGGCATCCCGATCCACACCCCAGAGTTCTGCCGCGACATCAGCCTGGAGCAGTTCCGCCATGTGTTCCGAGGCGATCCCGAGGGTGGATCTGTTGCTCTTCTCGAAGAGCGGTGGAGGGCCGTCCAGGAGACCGGAAGAGTCATTGTCGAGGTACAGATCCGAGGACGATCTGCGCGAACGAGGGTGTCTGGATGTTCCCGATTCAAGCTTGGCCCTCCTGCTCCCTTGATCTGTTGGCTCCCCTCCTCGACCTGGCTTGAGCGATCTCATTGCTGACACACCGACCGCACATCTTGGCGGCTGCCCTGCCCTCCGGGCCATCATCCAACCAGAAATACCAGGGTCGTGTGGAGAACGTTGTGCGGGCTGCCAACCACTCAGCCCTCGAGTTCCTCAAGATCGTCACCCGCGACTTTTCATCCTTCCAAGACGAACGGGAGTTTTGCGGTCGTCGGGTGCAAATCTACAAGCGAGCACAGATTCTGATTGCCGACATATGGTAAGGGCTGCACTTGATCCAAGGAGGCTGGTCTCACAGGCATTCGAGATCAGAGATAGAGGCCGGACCGAGCCTGCGATTCAAAGGTCATCGGATATGCCCTTGGTCTCATCTTCCTTCTCCTCTCGATCCAGGGCGTGTTTTGACGGCCAGAGCTTTGGTCGATTCGACGACATTGACGAGATCACCATGTTTGCCGACTACCGCGTGCCCCAGGCGTTGCTGCACTACGGCTGTCTCCAGTACTCGCCAGCGCTGCTGGAGATCCTCGGACGCAACGAAGAGCTTGACGCTGGCTGCCGGCTCGAGATTGAGATCCGGGGCAACTCCATCTGGAGCGTCGAGCTCGTTCGCCGTGAAATCAAGGCCATGCTCGAGGCCGATCCCGACAACGGCCAGGGCCTGCGCGTCAACGCCATCCTCATCGACTTTTACGTCTGGGACTATTCCAAGCGCGAGGAAGACAAGATGAAGCATCTGCCCATTCATCGGACACGTAGCATATACTACTAGCGCTGTCGCATCGCCAGGGGATCGGCGGAATCATTGGCGCACGGGGAGGGGAATGAGTGCCACCTGTGCTTGGGACGACCCTAGGATGGTCCTGGGATGGCCCCTGGATAGGATCGCCGAACATGGTGCTCGCTCTGACATCCTTGCTGTGCTCTGCCGCTGTCTCCACTGTCGTTGCTATCGCCGCTGTCGTGTACGTCCCGATCTGCCAACATCGTTGATGTGAACGCTCCATGAGCCCCGTTGCTTCCCATGCCCGCCTGCGCATCACGTGTGTTGCCAGCGATCTTGATCGTGATCTCGATCGATCCCAGCAGCCGTCAGCGATCGTGATCTCGATCGATCCCAGCAGGCATCGCCGATCTCGAGGAGCTCAAGCGATTGCACCGTCTGACTGCAACGCACGCAACGCATACCATGTTCGCAATGCACGCAGCCCGCAATCTTCTCTGGGCCCGCCGTGTCCTATCGCCGACCAGCATCTCGCTGCGAGCCCTGCACCGTTCGGCCCCGGTCCACCTGCCGCGAGCCGACTCCCGACCAAGAAGCAATGCCGACGACGGCTCTTCCAGCACAGGCGATCCGGCCCCGCCCTCGCTGCCCCCGAGCTTCCGTCGGGTTCACATGAACCGCCCAACGCACGACGAGCCCTACAAGGTCGTCCGGGTCAACCTCGAAAAGATCCGACACTACGCTGGCTGGCAAAAGATCGAGATTCTGCAGGCGCTCCACGCCAAACGGGACCAGGTCGACGAGGCCGTCTATGTGTATTCCATCCTGAAGGACAACAACCTGGTGGCGAGGCTCAAGTACATTGACCTCCACAACCACATCCACCTGCTGCTCCAGGACCGCATTCGATACGAGGCGGAGATCAAGGACGCCTGGGCAAGCATCCTGAAGATCGGTAGGCCCGCTGATCCGATCCGATCCGACGACTGCATGCATGCGTTGTGCCGCCGACAAAGTGTCGCTCGGATGACTGTTGGACATGGCAGATGCACTTTGTCCAAACCAGCCGAGTGCCTGCTGATATGGCCCGCAATGCTGCTCCGACAAAGTCGTTTTGATGCTGACATGCAGATCCGCTCTCGTTCAGGCTACGCTCCGTCGCCCGAGCTCTACTCGGTCATGATCCACTGCGCCAACTGCTGGAACAACTACGACCTGGCCTTTGAGCTCTACGAAGAAATGAAGGCCAAGGCACTCCCAATCTCCACTTTTGCGTACGCCTCCCTGCTCGATCTATGTGCCAAACCCCAGTCCGGCATCACTCAGCTCCAGAAGGGCGCCGAGATTTGGACCGATCTCCAAGCCAGCACCACCCCAAAGGACTTGAGCTGCTTCACCCGATCGATATCCATCTTTGGGGCCCTGCAAGACCCCAGGCTGGTCATTGCCATCTTTGAGGAGGCCCTGGCCGAGCTGGAGGAGATGATGCGCACTTCCGAGACGCGGCTCGGGAGCACACCAAAGCTCTTCATCCAGTCCCCGGCAGTCCTCAAGCTCACCAACAGCTGCATCTCGGCTCTTGTGGAAGCTCAGCAACCCGCGGCCGCACAAGAGGTCTTTTACCGAGTCTTTGGCAGGCCCCAGAACGGGTATCTGGAGCCCGGGACATACGCCAAGCCCAATGCAGTGACCTTCAAGCTACTGCTCAAGATTGCGCTGCTCAAGTGCGATGCAGAGCTGGGCCACGAGCTGTGGACGGATATGATGGAGCGGGGAATCAAGCCGGACGATGGCCTGTTTGGGCGGATGATCTCGGTCCTGGCCTCGGCCGGACGGGCCGACGAGGCTCTCGAATGGATCGACAAAGCCATGACGGTATGCAACGTCGTTGTGGGATCCAACCGCCACATGCAGCTTCAGATCAGTCTCTTGCGCGGATATGTCCACGGCGGCGACCTCGAGCGAGCCAAGGGCCTGTTTTCGGAGCTGCATTCAGACAAGGACGATGGTACATCGCGAGCACCGCGGGTGGCCTACCGACTGATGATGGACCAGTATGTCAAGCACGGCGATCTCGGTCGAATGCTTGACCTCATGAACGAATACCAACAAGCCTTCCCGCCGATGGAGACGGATGCCGAAGATGCTGAGGATGCACCAAGCTCATCCGGGCTTGTGTCTGCGGCCGCTGGCATGACGACAACCAACGGATCCGAGGGTGCGGCCCGAGCTGCAGCGGAGATCTGGTCGCGCGAAATGCTGATCGATCGACTGGTGCGTGAGAAGGGAGCAGAGTATGTGTGCCAAACTCACTCGGCGCTGCTCACGGACCTCGAGATGGAGCGACTGTCGAAGGAGCCTGACGGATCGAATGGCTCGGATGAACTGCAAGAGTCGAGTGAACCGGGCGGGCATCGCGGGAGACACTCTCGAGCCAGCCTCAAGCCGACTGATTGATAGCGGGGCGCGAATGGCTTGTGGATGATGCAATAGATGTTGCTGGACATGGGCTCCTGATGAATGGCCATATTTTGGCGAGTTCTTGGTGGCTTGTTTGCCCCCGGGCGAGGCAGCGGGCGGGGCAGCACCCTGGCCGATGACGCGGCGCCTGTTGGCCGATGGCGACGGCGTGCTGCTGCCCAGGTGCTGTCCAGGGAATGACGACAGCGAGGACGCCATCGAGCGATAGCAAGACGATTGCCAATAGGAACGAGCAAGAGGATGCCAGCGAGGCGATCCAGCGAGACACACCGCCGACAAACAGCACCAGCAATCCAATTCGCCGACGAAGAGCCTCTCAATTCGCCGACCGCGGGCCCCCTCACCACTCACGAGGCACCTGCTGTCGGGGCTGTGGTGCTGAGCAAACAGCGGTGCTGTGCCTTCCCTCTTCTCCTGTTGCCGGACGCCCCTGGCGGAGTCGATTGGTGAGCCGGTGCGGGACACAAAATGGATTGCATGGATGCGATTGGCGCGTGGAGACCGCTGGGTCGCCCGCGAACGACAGGGGGGGGGAGCCGGGTGGGTCTGCACAGCGCCCTGGGCGTCGCGAGGGCGGTCGTTTGCTGGCCGGCTGTCCATCGGGCCGGCCGGGGCTTGACTCAGCACGAACAGCGGCGAATGCCGTGTTGGTTGTCTCGGGGGGGGGATCAACGCCCCGCGAGCAATGCCTTGCCGCGCGGCTCATGCATCGTATCGGCGTCTCGCAGCAGAATGCCAGATAGGACCAGCTGGCCAGGCACCGCAGGGCCGCATCGGACGGAATCGAATCGGCCTGCATGTCGCCCGGTGCATCGCGCGTCTCGGATCGGCAGGCCCGGCAGGCCCGGCAGAGACAACCCGCCCACTTGCCATTTATCTCGTGTAACGACGCCACAACGAGCCACACGAACAAAACGGCGGCTGGTGCTCCAATGGCGCTTTGCGGCCGGTCGATAACCTCCGCAGCGGGCCGTTGATTCGCCGCCGGTTTCGGCCGCGGCACCAATCGGCGGGCAAGACCAGCAAGGCGGCGGCCATCCAGGGCACGACGGGATCGGGCTGGCGCCACGCAAAGGCCGATTGCGATTGCGATTGCAGCCCTGCTCTCCTCCAGCGATCGAGCGAGAGAAGCGGAGCAGCAGCGGGGCAGCAGCGGGGCAGCAGCGGGGCCGATCGCCGCCGCGGCCGGAGCAACGAGATCCGTGGGTATCTCGTGCTGGCCCACGGGTCTCGCGGCGGCTCCGCATGGATGGGCTTGCATGTGGGGCCGGAGGCTGGGATGCACGGTGACTCGAGATGATGCAGAAGCAGGAGCCGCCGTCGTGTCCATGCGCTGCTGCGATTGGCCTGCACAGGGGGGCGCCCGGCTCGCATGGCTCGCATGGCCGTGTGGCGACAGCGCCAAGGCCGGCGGGTGCCTGTGTGTGAGTATGGGGGACCACGGCACCCGAGCCGACTTGGGCCTTGCGGAAGGGACCAGCGGCATGGGCCTGTTTGCTCGCGGTGCGATAAGACGGCCAGCGCCAACAGCGACAGCACCGCCAGCATCAGCGACACCAATATCGCCAGCATCGGCAAGCACCGGCAAGCACCGGCAAGCACCACCTACAACGGCGCCGACAAACCTTCGCGATACACCCGTCGATAGGGCGGCCCTGTGGCGGCCGAGGATGCAGACCAATCAGCGGGCCGATCGATCGACATGCAGTATCGCTGGGCCTTGCCTTGCCCCCCGGCGGCGGCCGACAGAGCGCTTGTCCGCACAGCCGCCTCTTTGCGCACACGCAGAATGCCCTGTGCTGTGTGGCCAGAGCACGCCATCCGCGCACACATAGCGCCCTCGCCATCCGCGCACAAGGCACCCTCTCTGAAAAAAATCTTTTTTTCCAGTGGTGCGTCGCTTCCCCACCGGCCCCTTGGCTGGCCAGGGCGGCGTGTGCGTCCAGGTATTAATAACCGCCCTGTTCGCCGGCGCCGCGGGCTTGCATCCCGCCCGTCGCTCTTCTTCTCCTCCTCCTCCTCCTCCCCCGAGCTCTGCCTGGAACAGGTCCGTTGCCGTCCCGCCGTCGTCGCTGTCCCCGCCCTGCTGATCGGGCACTCGCCTCAGCAGCGCCTTGCCGCCTCAGCATTGTCTCCGCCGCGGTCGCAGCAGACCCCACAAACGGTCACGCTGCCTCCGTCACATTGCCAGCCACACCGCATCTTCGGCTTTCCTGCGCGCAGCCGGGCCGACATGGTCTATCTTTGGAGCGGACTATCTCTGCCTCCGTTGTTGACACACCAGACGTCACAACCTTGTTTGGCCCGCCAGCCGCCTAAACACACCGCTCGCTCCCGGTGCATAAGAGTCCGCTCGCTGACCCTCCCTGCCTTTCTTCCTTTCCCATCTCAGCCGTTTCCTAGAGCAGTTGCCCATCACTCCGCCTTCCCGTCACCGCCAAAGCCGCATGCACATCCACACATCCACCATGCCGATATTCGAGTTTCTGCCCATGCGATCAACCCCGGACCTCAAAATGTCCCGCTCGCTCTCCCACGCACCCCGTCTCCAGAGCCGGCCAGCTCCGCTCAAGCCCATCCTGAAGCGAAGCAAATCGCTCGAAAACAAGCAGAAACTTGCAGCCCCCGCAGCCCCAGCGCCCCAGTCTACTCCCAAGCGCCCGCGGTCGCTGTCATTCAAGCAAAAGATCGAGTTTGTGTGTGTCTTTGACGGCCAGGAGTCGCCGCTCGACATTCTGACATCGCCTCGCTATGCCGTCCACGACTCGGGCGACCTCAATGCCGCCACGGCCTCCTCGTCGCCCGGCTCCTCCCCCGTCGAGATCATCTCGGCGTACTCGTTCAGCGACGGCCTCGCCAGCAGCGACATGTTCAAGACCGTGCAGCAGTGGGGAATCGCCCGTCGCAACAGTGGCGAGCGCACCTACATGCACAGCTCCCTCAATGTCGTTCTCCAGTCGCTCAGCATCGCCGGCACCGATCGCCTCGTTGGCGAGGTTGCTGTCCGCAACCTTGCTTTCCACAAGAGCGTCTCTGTAAGTATCGGCCCAGTCCCTGGTGCAGTCCTTGGTGCAGTTCCATGGGCATCAACCCAACCCAACCCGGCGGCCCGTCATGGTGACTCACCCGCCCCACCCCATCTTCCGAAACACCCATGCGGCACCCTGGCTCGTGCTCACCAGACATGTCAGTGCCGAGCTGACATACCTTCTCTGACCCACGGACTTGTCTTTTCCCTTTACCCTTTGTCCTTTGCTTCCAGATCCGGTACACGGTCGACGGCTGGTCATCCCACACCGACCACGGCCTGTCCTTCAAGTCGAGTGCCAGCCAGTCCTTTGGCGAGTACGTCGGCATTGACATTTTCCAATTCGAGCTGGATCTCGCCGCCCTGTCGTCGTCGTCGCCCGTGAACCTCGAGTTCGTGGTCAAGTACGAAGTCAACGGCACGACCTACTGGGACAACAACTTTGGAGCCAACCACCGCTGCGTCCTCGACCAGCGGCCGGTCATGTCCTTCCAGGCGCCGTCCCTCACAAGCTTGCCCCATATCGACGAAGCCTGCGAGAGCCCTCGTTCGCCAACATCTCCAATCAGCGCCTGGACCCCTGCCGCCGACTGGAGCGACTATTCCTTTACCGAAAAGCACCGGATCAGCCCCACCACCCCGGTGATTCCCGTTCTGCCGCCGTCCCCGATTACATCCTCCACCGAGCGCCCGCTCCTGATGGACGTGCCCAATGCCCAGCTGAGCCCGAGCTTGGCCCGCAAGGTTGTTCTCTCCAAGCCCGCCAGCAGCGCCGCGACCCTCACCACGGCCGACCGTGTGATCGTATCGCCGCCGTGCACACCCCGTGCCTCCTATGCCCTCAGCGTCTGAAGTTGCTCCCCCTCCCCGCTTGACCCTATGATCGTCCTGTTCCTCCCCTCGCTGCATTCTATGCATGTCGACGCCGTGTCCGCCCGCCCAAAGCTTCGCGGCTTTGTCGGCGACTGTTATTCCCTGGCCGCTGTGGCCTGCACTTGTCGTGCAACAGCCACTCAGCCCCCTCTGCTTCGCCCTTCACACACCCTTCCCTCACCTCCACCTCCTCCACCGTCAACTGCTCTATCTGTTGATTGCATATGTATATAAACCCGAGCACTTTTCATTTCCCCTGGACATGTATGTGGTCCATTTTTTGTGCCTTTGTGTTCTGCGGGTTACTTTTTTTTGCCGATATCCTGCCTGTTCCCACGACGCACTCCCGTTCGCCGGCGGGTCAACTATCGAGCGCGAGTCCGTCACCTCCTCCTCTTCGTCTGTACCGTGCCTTCCTTGCGTGTGCGTTTTTGTTTGCCGTGCATCTTTGCCTCTCTTTGTCGTGCTCGAATCCTGCCTGACTGACCCCGTATTGGTGTATCTCGCCCCGAGAACCAGTTGCCGTCCTTGGCCTCATACCTTTTCCCTCCGGTATGGTATTCTCACCCCGTCTTCTCAGCTTGACCTTGACTCCCCCCCCTTCCCCGTGATCAATCCCGCTGTGTTGTTGCCTCTCAACGCCACTACGACCGTGCGCTCTTTCCAAGGCCCTTGGCGAACGCCCTAATGGATGTCTGTTCCCGTGCCCTCTGTATTGAATATAGCCTGTGAGTTGTTCCAAGTGGATTGTCTGCATGGGTGCTGGCCTGGCCTGGTCTGGTCTGGTCTGGTCTGGTCTGGTGTGGTGTGGTTTGATGTGGATGGGCGAGAGGAACCGGCTGTCCATTTGCCGCTCCGACTCGCCATCGCCCAGCTGTAAACATGGATATGATCAGATTCGCCCTCGTCCTCCTTACAGCGTTTCCAAAATGAAATGGGACACCCCGTTTTTAACCAGGAATGTGGTTTTTCTGTGACCTGAATACACTCATCCATGGAGATCGGCCGGGTGTATTCAAGACCATGCTTCCCAAACCAACAAAAACCACTCGATTGCCAACCAGGACGGAAAACAATCTCACGGCTTGCTCACTGGGCCTACAAGTCAGTCAGCGGGGTTCAGAAGCCAGAAAGTGACTGTCACGTTTCTTTCTGGACCGACTGTACATGGTTCAATCGCTGGCTCGATGCGCCCCCTGAAGCGGGCTGGGTTTGGCCCAGACGTGTGTGTGTCGTCAAGGGGCGCTTCCCCTTGATCCCAAGCGCCCTTCACGCCAAATCATCTCATAAAGTGCCCAGCACTGTCGCCTCTGCGCTCCATCGCATCCGATCACATCCCATCATTTACGATCGCATCCCATCGCATTCGTGTGAAAATGTCCGCTGGTGTCATTGCCATCTATGCCATCGGCTCCGCGGGCGATGTCGTGCCCATGCTGGCTCTGGGTCGTGCCGTGAGCCAGCGCTGCGGCTATCGAGTCCGCTTCATCTCGACGCAGAGATGGAGAACCAAGGCTATCGAAGAGGGTCTGGAGTACTTTGATCATCATGTACGTGGCGGGCTTGCTATTGCAAATCGGCTCTGTTGATCCCGTCGCCGGTGTATGCAAGATACACCCGCCAACCACGCCAACATGGCCGTCTGGTCGAGCATAGGACGCAGCGCTGATCCCTGCTTCCCTCCATCGTGCCTCTGTTTTCTGCTCTCCATTATCGATGGGCCGATAGGACGAACCCATAATGTGCACTTCGGACGGCTACTGGCCCAACGATGCCGCGCTCTTCGTGAAGCACCGCGGCACCATGGAGGGCATCAAGTGTCTTTTGCGGGTAAGCGCATAGCCCCGGAGGAGCTTCGTCGAACGCAACGAGCCACTCAACTCACGATCGGCTCTGTATAATCGCTGTTTCTTTGCTTTGACCATTGACGCCCTTGCGTGCTTTGCTGGATTCTTCGCCGGCTCCAGGCATTCATGCCTGCCCTCGAGTTCCTGTACCGCACCGCAGACCAGCATCTCTCCGGCGTCAACCTTGCCATCTTGACCAACGCTGCATCGTTTCTCCAAGACGACGTAATGTATCGTTTTGCTCGTGACTGGCAACATTTTGCGTCAGCGGCTTCGAGTCGGCGGCCTTGAGTCGGTCGTCCAACCGCAGCTTGCTTTCTTGCAGACACAGCATCACGCTCAAGCACTCCGGCCTGAACCAACCGATTCTGAATTGACTGCCTTACTTCTCCTCCATCGGTATCGACAGTGTCGGGTGCGAGGTATTCCTTACATCCTTTGCTGCATGCAGCCCAACCAAGCCACCCGCGACTATCCTCCGCCGCTTCTCGGGCTGCCGTACAACCCAACCAACGAGGAATCCAAGAAAACGAACCTCGCCAAGGTGCGTTATGCCAAAGCACACACGAGCAATCGGCGCGGCTGGATTGTGTATGATATGGTTGCGATGGTGCATTTGCTTTCCCCACGATTCTTATGGTCTCTGTCCAATGTCCCTCTTATCCTCCCGCCTTCCGATCCTTCCTCTCAACGCCCACTTTTTCCAGTGGGACAGCGTGGGATTGCAGGGACTGCGTATCTTCATCATCATGATTCAGCAGCGACGCAAGCATCTCGGTCTGCGCCGAACCATTTTGCCGCCCTCCATCACGGCCATTTACGACATCATCCGGACCGGATTCGAGCTCAAGGATGCCATGGGGACGGCGCCGTACTTATGTGCAGTCAGTCCCGCGCTACTACCAGTTCCAACCGACGTGTGAGTTTGACTACTGTCCCGATGACGAGCAGTGGATGTACATGGCTCGCCCGCGCGCAGACTTTGCTGCAGGTGGTGGCTGATTCTGCATCGACTGCTCTCCATTGAAACAGACCGAAGCATGACTTGTGTATCCAGTCAGGACCATTCTTGCTGGACCACAGCCAAGATGCAAATGCGTTTACGCCCCCGCCCGATATCGTGAGTGTTGTCGGCATTCCCGCTGAATGGCTTGATTGTAGATCGGCCATCAGAACGCTTCTGTACCTTTTTCTTCTTCAGAGCATCGCTCAGGACGAAACTGAGTAATCGAACAGCACGAGCAATGTGGGCGGAGAGAGAGTGATATGCGGCGTCGAGCTCCAAGTTGGCTGATGGCGGCCTCAGAGTCGGGAGAGATACACGCCTCAACTGACGGATGTGTATACGTCTATGTGCTACTTTAATGCTGGCTCGTCGCTCCCAGGAGGATTTTCTGGCAACAGGACCGATCGTCTACTTTGGATACGGATCGCTTCAAAAGATTGGCCCGTCATCGACCAAGGAGATCGACCACATGTTCATATGGCTGGATGCCATCGGTCAGCTCGAGGCCCTTGGCGTATCGGCCAAGGCTGTGCTTTCGTTCTCCTGGGGCGAGGCCGATCTCACAGGGGATATGGAATCGCCACGGCTTGCTCAGCTCCGCCGACGCATCGAAGACATGGAGCGACAGCAGCGAATCTATCGCTTGGTCGGCTCCTTTCCACACACCTACCTCTTCCCGAAATGCCATGTTGCCGTGCACCACGGCGGCGCCGGGACCACCCAAACCGCGGTCAAGTATCGACTCCCGGCAGTCGTTGTCTCGCATTTTGCGGATCAGCCCTTCATGGCCTCGATCGTCAAGCACCAGGGCGTCGGGGTCGGGATCGACATTGATGAATTTGGGACGCGGACACTGTTGGGCGCCCTGAAGGACATCCTGGTCGATCGACCCGAGTTCTACAAGCAAAATTGCGATCGCATCGCTTCTCAGATGGAGCAAGAAGACCCGATCGGCAGCGCCGTTGGGATGGTACAGAAGCTGCTGAAGCCTACAAATACCACAGCAGCAACAGCGACAGCGACAGCAGTACCAGCAGCAGCATCCGTGTCAGCGGCAGCAGCCCCATCGGACCAAACCAAAGATGAGAACTAGATTACTGATGAAGCAAGTGGCAGTCCCAAAGTGTGTTTCAGAGCCACCAATTTGATGACAAGAGCTTGAAATGCCCAAGAATGTTCACTCCGGGGGGCGTCGTCTACACGCCTTCAGCCTGGAAGTTATCAAAGCCATGACTGCTTGATGCAGGTGTTGTGTTGATCCAACCCATTTCCAACACTCACTCCATGAAGCACAAGCCTCTCAATACAAATGGCGTGTATTCAAAGCTGTTTGGCCAGCAGGCTACTGTCCAGCATGGGAGCCTCTAGCCTGTCGGAGCATGCATGTTGTGATGCGGACTCAACCGAGGGCAAGTGCCTTTCAATTCCAAAGCACAATCAGGCTTGTGCATGCGATTGCGCGGCCGAAATAAAAGGCTTGCCATATTCAGGGCAGAGAGGCAGCGCGACAGTGGTGGGCTACTTGTCATTGGCGGCCTTTGCGGCAGATGTCTGCCGCTTCAGGAACGTGGGAAAGCTGGACGTCTTCATCTGTCGAAGGGATCGCAAGGCACGAATCAGCTTCACCAGACCCAATGGGACTCAGCCGGACTCAATCGGCTCCAACCAAGCCGGAGATTGTTGCAACAGATAGGGCTAGTCAAGTGCCCACCATTTTGTAGGTCTCCTCCAGGGCAGGGATAAATATGTCGGGGTGGAAGTTCTGCTTGTCCTGTATCTCGTAGAGGAGCTTCTTCCTCATGGGTGCCGGGATGTTGATCTCGCGGTCGGAGCCAGGCTCCAAGAAGCGGATGATGATGCGCTCCAGATGGTCCCGCAAGGTTCCAAAGATCTTGTCCCGCTTGGGGCTTAGGGCCTCGGCGCTGGCAGAGATGTCCTCCTGGGCTACAGGCGATGTCGGCGACGAGGCGAGGTTGCCTGCAGACTGGGCAAGCGAGGAGAGGCGCTCGCGAGAAATCGAGAGACTGAGTTGATTTAGAGAGCCCCACGACCGGATGCGATCATTGAGCTTGGAGTTGGGATAGAGCTCTATAGCTTTGGACTGGTATTCGAGGACCGTCTGGTAGAACTCAAGATTCTCGTCGCAATGCTCCTGCGAGACGCCCGTGGATGCATCAGCCCGCATGTTTCCCACGTCCCCTTGACCGACCGAGGGACGAATAATGGCGCCAAGCCGGCCGAATTGCTGCAGTCGTGGCTGCGCCCAGCATGTCCGTTGGCTCACCTTAATGAGAAAGTCGTGAAACTCCTTGAGCGAAAAGGGGCTCTTTGTTTCGCCTCGCAAGATGCCACCGCAAGTGACTTTGCCGTGGGTTGGCAAGTCCCCGCTGGCGCTGAGTTTGGCAATGTCGGTGATGATCTGTGGATTATTCGGCATCTTGCTCTGTTGACCAACGGAGGTGCTGTCCTTGGCCGAGAGTGGGTTGGCGGTCTATAGCGATGGTGGGAGCTGTGACGATTGCACAGACGATGGCGCGGTGGAGCGCGACGAAGCGGAAAGAAGCCAGGGCTGACGGCTAACGCAGAACACAAGACCAAGGTGTGATTCACAGGGCTGATATATGGGGTGATTGTTCGAGAGGCCTGTTGGTGAAACCTGATGCTTGGCGTCCCACTGTCGTTGCAGCGTCGGCGCTGTGATTGCGGCTGTCGAAACCCATTCAGCGGATGCGGACTGCCCTGTGGCCATCAGAACTGAGGTGCGTCTGCCGTTGCTGCTTTCAAGGCGGCTTTCGCTATGCACCGAGAGTAATGTTAGTCTTCCGTCGCCTGTCCCATGGCAAGGGCAAATCATTTACGTCGCTGCGCTGGAGGAGCCCTTCTCGATCAGCCTGCCCGAGATATTGCACACCTTGCGGAGCCCGCATATCCTGGATGAAGGCAGCCTGGCGATGTGGACATCAGCGGATATCGCTTTGCGAGCCCAAGCCATGCGATATGGCGATCGACTTGCGATGGCACCTTTGGCGGCCACTTTGGCATGCCAACAAACAGTGGTCGATTCAGGACAGGGCTCGATCGTCCGACTGCCACACTGCCCACTGAGCTTTTGTCGTGCCCTCCGATATCGTTGCTGCTCTCGCCTCATCAGCGACCGTGGGAACGGGCACTGCCGCCGGCACACTGGCGCGCCTCCATCGCCACCCGGCGCCACGTGATCGCTTAATTTACCCCCGGCTCCAGCCGGCTCGACCCGTGCCGCGCCGCCGTTGGCCGCTCGGCGCCCGCCTCCCTGCCCTCCAAGGCGGCCGCTCCTGCCCACCACAAGATTCTCCTTCGTCCTGCAAGATCTTGATAGGAATCCCGTTGTGTTGTTAGGTGAGTCATGGCCCGCGGGTGCTGCCTGCCCGTGCGGCCCTGAGTGTCTCTGCAGGCGTGTTTTCACCTGCTCCTGGAGGGTGATCTGGTGGCTCTCGCCCGTCCGGCGGTGCTCGGTCCGGTGGTATCAGTGGACAGGGGATGGGCCTCCAGCGTCGGCCTCCTGCTAGTGTCTCCTGGCTCGCTGCTGACGCTGGGGCTGCAGCGGATGATCTCGAACGATCGGCATCGCCTCTCCTCGCCCCTGGCCCCCTTCGAACTTGCTGCTGCACCCTCTGCCAGCATGGGCAGCCGGACCGCGATCAGCGATCAGCGATCGGACATCGGACCTCTTGCCAGTCCTCCGTCGAGCTTTCTTGTCGCTTGAGAGGGGCGGCTGCCTTGACAGCATCGTAGCCCTGTGGCAGGAGACGCCTCGGATTGCCTGCGCCATTGCCCTGCCACGTATGGGCCTCGCCCCTTCCCTCTCTCCCTTTCTAACGAGTTTCTCCTTCTCCCTCGCTCCTTCCTCGCCGTGTCGTCCGCTGTCGGATACCATGCAATCTCAATAAACTGATGTGGCTTGCTCAGCTTCGCCTTTACTCTTCAGCGCTTTTAACTCGTTTTTCTGTGCGTGTCCGCACCCCGCAAACATACTTGCCTTCGACGATCATCCGCTGTCCTCGACCCCAATGTCTTCACAAGACACTCGCCAAAAATCCCGGCAATCACAGTCGGACGAGCCTCTGGCTGCACTTCGAGTTGCATATGCCTCCGAGCTTCAGACCCTAAAAACCATCTTTGATGGATGGTCAGAAGCCGACCTGCTCACAATTCTCGAAGAAGTCCGAGGAGACCTAGACATTGCCATCAACCGGATCAGCGAAGGTAGTCCCTGCTTGCTACTCTCTGGATCGATACGGCCGTTGAAGAGCAGATTGGGAAGGATGTTCTCATGTGGCTCGCCCGCGATACTGCCGCCGCCCCTTGGTCTCTTTTCTTGCCCGCCGCGAGAGGCAAGCGTCACCAAGGACAGTCCCAGCCTCGCTAAACACTGCCTCTCCTTTCGTGCTCCGGTGCTGTCTCATAAAAAGGTCATGTTGAGGTCTGGCACCAGACTGGCAAGAAGGAGAAGCAGACAAAGCCGTCGCGTCCTGCAGAGTCCAACGCTGCCTCAACCGAACGTGCCCCCCGTGGCGACCGATACGCTCGCTCTGGAGATGCTGCTCCTCGATCGACGCGCGGAGGTAGGCGCTTTGAAGGATCATCCTCGCTCGCCGTAGATCTCGTGATGACGGGCTCCCACCTACAAGCGACGGGTGTGCTCCTCCCGCGAATCGTGAATCGTGAATCGAGTCTGATCCACGCTGTTATTGGCACAGGCACCGCTTCCTCTCGTGGTCGTGGCGGATTCCAAGGTGGTCGTGGCGGCGGTCGTGGCGGATACTCTGGTAAGCATGGCCTTCGATTGGCTGTCTCTTTCTGTTAAAGATGTCTGTTTGGTAAGACCCAGGACTCACAATGCCTTGCGTGTTCCGGTCCGTATCTGGCAGGTCGACCTGCGCGCCACGCCGAGTCGACTGCCCAGCCTGTTGTTGAACCTGCGGCGGTGACCGCATCGGCAGACTTTGGCGTGACAGATCCCGAGAAAGCCGCGGATGGGTGGGGTGCGGAGCCTGCAGTCAACGAGGCTGTTGAGGTCGCGACTGCATCCATTGTCTCCAGCGAGATTCGAAACGCCGAGCCCGCCAAGAAGCCCCCTGTTGCCGAGAAGACCAAGGCAGTGTTCGCCTCGAATCACATCTCTCCAATGAAATCCAGCGCCTCCGCAGGCCCTCAATCGAGAACCATTCCTCCAGGCACCAAAACGTCCTGGGCCCAGCTTGTCAAGGGGTGGGTTTGCTGATGCACTTGCTCTCCGATCCACGGACGACGCCGTTGTTGTGGTTTGTTGCCTCCACCGGTCGCTGATCTCGATTGCATCTGCCTCCCTTAGTCCCGAGCCTGTCCACACCCCAGCCCCAGTCCTCGCTCCTGCTCCTGCTCCTGCCCCCACTTCAGTCCAGCAACCCAAGGTGCCGTCGCCGGCTGTGGCCTCCGCCCAGCCCAATCCCGGATGGGGCGCCGAACCCGGATGGGGTGCCGAACCCGCTCCGGTTGTCCGCACTGAAGAGCCCGAGCCCGCCAAGCGAGCTCCCAGCCCCGTCCGACCCAAGAGTCCTGTTCGCGCAAAGACTCCCGAACGCTCGGCCAGCCCAATCAGAGCCCCAAGCCCCGCTAAGGAGCGGCCCAAGACCCCTGTGCCCGTCGAAGAGCCCCAGGAGACCGAGGCTGCTCCGCTAGCACCTGTCGAGATCCCCACGAGCCCCGCCAAGCGTCCTGTAACCCCCACCAAGGCCGAGCGCGCCGCCTCACCCGTTCGATCGGTCAGCCCGCAAGCTGCCAGCGCCTCCGAGCGATCTGCCGCACAATCGTCCGCTGGACCCAAGCAAACTCGCTCCCAGCAGAACCGCAAACTCAAGCAGGATGCTCCTGTCGTCATGCCGTCACACTCGATTTCGGGCCTGGGTGTGCGCTTTGGCTCGTTCCACATTGGCTCGGATGGCGAAGATGCCCTCGAATCTCCTGTGGCCCAGCAGCCTGCTGCCTCGCCCAAGCTGCCCGCTGCCACGTAAGCATCGGACTGTTCACCATAAGCTGCGGCGATCGAGTGATCGCTCGACCTGGCCAGATGCTGCCGAGTTCTTTCGAGATGCCATGCTTGCTTCCGCCGTCTAACAGCCTCCGATCCGCACTTGTTTCAACAGCGCTGCTTCGGAGCCCGCGCAAGAGCCGCAGGCTTACGCTTCCGGACTGGCCCCCACCACTCTCCCCGTCCCCGCCTCCACTCCCCAGTCCGCTCGCCTCCCCTCGGCCCCCCAGACACTGCCAGCTGCCCAGCCCGCTGCCACTTCTGCTGCCGCACCCTTCGTTGAGCCGAAGCAGCAACAGCAACAACAACAGCAACAACAGCAGCAGCAGCCTGCACCTGTTGGTTTCCCTGCCGCCGGAACTCCTACGCTTGCCGCTGGTCTGGCACCATACGGCAGCTACTTCCCCCAGCAGCAGATGGCAGCTTCTGGCCTTGGTTTTGGCCACATGGGCTCAATCCCGGCTGAATACTCGGGTCTGTACGGCACGGATGCCAATCGCATGATGGTAAGCTTCCCACTCCACCCCACCCACCCCTACTGCCCTGGCCTCATTCGCAGCTGCTGGCTTTGGGCTGTGATGTGTCGCTCCTCTCTAACTGGGCCGATTTCTGCTCCCAAGGGCTACTACGATCCTGCGGCCTACGCTCCGCCCGCTGGTGTCTCCAAATATGCCGGCGGCGATGCTATCAACGGCTCAACCACTCAGTCGGGACAGGCCTCCCCCCAACAGGCCACCCAGCAGCCCCAGTACCCTGCCACCGTGCCCTATGGCTTCTACCACTACTATCTTCCCGGCCAAGGCTACAACCCGTACCAGCCGAGCACCATGTATGGCCAGAACTTTATCAATAAGTCGGTCTATCCTGGATACCCGACCCAGCCCTCGCAGCCGTCGACGGCGCAGTCCGGTGGTTCTGTCAACACCCAAAAGTCGGGAGTCAACACCCTCGGTGCCAACGTTTATGGAAACTACTCGACCGGCCAGCCTCACATCTACCACCACGGCGGATATGAGGATCTTGGATCCGGCCTTGGCGGTCCTGCCGACTATATGAAGCCCGGCGCCAACATGTACATGCCCCAGCATCATCAGCAGTCGGGCTTCCCTGGATTTGGCGGCCTCACCGGCGCTGGTGGCGCTCCCTCTGGGCCCCAGCAGTCCGCCGTCAAAGGCCAGCAATCTGGCGGCCAGGGCGCGAGCGCAGTCTCGGGCGAGTACAAGTCTCAGGTAAGCAGACCATTCTTGGCTGATCATAGTGCCCATCATTGAGCCCATCTGCTATCTGGGAATCAGTGCCTCGCTGCCCTCCAAGGGATATGCTTTGTGTGAGCACCGCTAACCTTTGCGCCTTGACTCCTATCGATGGTATCCCGAACCCACAGTCTTCAAGACAATCGCGCCAGTCGTATGATTCGCACAAATACCAAAGCGCCGGCGCCGGAGGCAGTGCCCAGCAGTCGCAGGGCACCGGCTCCTCGGCCTCCGGCAACGCCTCCAATGCCGGTGGATCGGCCGGCAACGCCGGCAGTAGCGGAGTCCAGGGCGGCGCTCCCATCGGATCTTCGTACTACAACGGCGGCCACCACATGATGGGTGGCATGCAACAGCACCACGGTGGCTATAACCACCCGCATATGATGCACCAGCAGCAAGGTTTCCAGAGCAACCTGGGCCAATACCAGCAGCGTCAGGGCCAGTACTGGAACGGTCAGAGTTGAAATTTGTGAGCCAGATTGCTATGCTATGACATTCGAGCCATCCAGCAACGAGAGCTATTCATGATCGACCCCATCTACCAACACGTGCAACAATTTTGTGGAATTAAAGGAAGAAAGTGATGATTGATGCATATTTCCGGCTGCAGCCCGACGTCCTTCAAGAGAAAGAGAAGTTGGTTTTTTATATTTATCACATAGCGAAACGGGACATCCCATTTTGAGGCCGGTGGCCACTTTTTTCTGGATCCTGAATACACACATGCCCATCCATCACCTTCAATGGCCATCTCTCGCTGTGTGAGCCGAGCAGCTCGTCTCCCTCAACCCTTCGCGAACTGCAAGCTTACCACGGCGCGCGCCTCCCTCCAGGTCAAACACTGGCCATCAATGCGCCAGCATCTGGGCTGCCACCGATCACGAGCTCGATCTGCCTGAATCGACCGCGTGAAAGCGGCACATCGCACACCACCCAGACACCAGCAGACAAGTGTCTGTGGGCCCTTGGCAGATCTCAGTGGGCAGCGACATGTGTCAACGAGCAAGCCGGTGAGGTCGGATAGCGAAGGGCGTTGCTGGGATGGTGTGTCGCGTCCCGAACAGCCGTGAGGAAGGCACCACAGGAGATCGTTCTCATCGGCTGGATCGGCGGGTGTGCTCCCTCTGGCTGATGAGGCACACCCACATAGGAGATCAAACAAGGGGTGGCCCACTCCAAGTGATGGCCGATAAGAGCAGCCCCGTCGCCCCTCGTTTCTCCCGTCTGTCGATCGCCCTCCAAGATGGTCTTCAAGATGCTTTCGTGCTGCTTCGGGTCGTCCGACGACTCTCCCAGCGACAGGGGTATCCCTGGAACCACCGCCCCTCCAGTCTCGGCTCCAGCCATGACAACCTTGCTCCTGCCCGATGGTGAGCCTGCTGCCGCTGCTGCCGCTGCCGTCGAGGCTGGCGCCGAAGCTGATGTGGATGCTGCAGCCGAGTCAGCCACTTCTGCCCAGCAGCCCAAGCCAGCCATGGCTGCCTATGACCCCTGGATGCATCCTGTCGAAGCGATCATCAAGATGGCCCAGAACGAACCCCATGTCCTCGCCGCCCTCACACTCGAGAACGGCAAGGCTGAGCGCTATAGCTACCTCCAGCTCTGGGAGAAGGCTTACTCGATTGCCCAGGGGCTCAAGGCTCTCCCGGGCTGGAACGATGAGGGCCGCGACGTCGTGGCGACGTTCTGCGAGCCCGAGGTGCACTGGATGTTCTATTCGGTTGCCCTGTGGATCCTCGGCAAGTGAGTGGCCGCGGCAATCGCTCGCCTCATGCTGTTGCCATGATGTTGCCATGATGTTGCCATGCCGGAGAACACTAACCCTGGCCCACTCCGACTTGCTGCTCCAGGAAAGTCATCAACTTTGCCCTCAACTGGCCCTCGTCCGTCCGCAAGGCCATCTGCGACAGGTTTGTTCTTTGACAGCATGGCTCGCCCGTTGGCAACTCAGCGATATCCATGGCACGAGCAATGCCAGCAATACCAGCAACACCAGCAACACCAGCAACACCAGCAACACCAGCAACATCAGGGACGCCCACACATCTGACAACCCACCCTCGACAGGCTCAAGATCCGATATGTGCTCTACCACCACACCAAGCCCGGACGAGTCGAAGGACTCGAGCCTATCGATGCTGGCGCCTTCCCTCTCCTGGACAGCGTCCCGGCTCCCTCGCTCGAAGCCTGCGAGCCCCTGAACGACTACATTGTCTATCTCAGCACATCCGGCACAACTGGTCAGTATGTCCATGGTCTGCGCCATGGGATACACCAATATGGCTTCTTGGGTTCCAACACGAGTGTCTGCTGCCATAGGACCGGCATGTCGCTTTGGCGAGCTTTGACTGACCACCGACCTCTCGCTTCACAGGAATCCCCAAGACGTGAGTTGTGTGGTCTCTTGTTGCTGCCACCAGCATGTTTTGCTCTAACGCCAGAATACTCGCCGAACAGGTATCCAGTGCCCCATCGGTTTGTTGAGCCGAGCCGCGGAGTCAATGGACTCGAGTACACCGGAAGCGGTGTGCTTCAGGTAATGGTGGTCTTGATGATGCTATTCATATGTATGCACGGCGGTGTATATGGCCGTTGGTGTGCCTGGCGATGGCCAAGGACTGAGCAGTTGCTCTCATGCGGCACCGCCCGCTATTTGGCGTGCTCTCTATGTGGATTGTAGTTGGGCCATCTGACGCTCTTTCTTTCATCCTTAGTCTCCCTCGTTCACCACATCGATGGGTCTTATTTTGGGAATGCTCAATACTCGAGGCTCCCTTTGGTTTACTTGGCCAACCCCAAACCCGCAAGAGAAGGCTCAGGGCATCATCGAGCTGCTGGACGAAGGCATGACGTCGATGTATACGGTAATGCTTGCCTCCCGCGTCGATATCATATTTCACATCTCAACGCCACCGTGACACATTTCCAATGCTCATCGCACTGTACTCCTCAGACCCCTTCACTCTGCAAGCTCATCTTCAAGACTGCTCAATCGAAGAAGAAAACCGTCCAATGGAACAACGTCCTCGTTGTGGGCCTCGGCTCAGAGCTTGTGTCTGCCTCCCTTGTCAGCCAGACGAAGACTCTCTGCCCCAATGCTTTCGTCCACCTCATGTATGGATCCAGCGAGGTCAGTTTCACCGCAAGTCATATCCTATAATTATGCGATTTACGCTCCAGATCGTTGCCCACCAAATCTAATCATTCCGATTCTCCTTCAGACTGGCGTTATCGGCGCCATGTCCGCTTGTATCCTTCCCTCGTCCGCCCCCAGCCCGTCCCAGGTGGTGTACAAACAGCCAAAGCCGAATGTGCGATGTCTCCTCTTTGACGAGGAGGGCAACACTGTTGACCAGAGCGTCTCCAAGAGCGGCATCCTCGTTCTGGCTGTCGACAAGGATGACCCTATCAAGGACCATCCCAACTTCACCACCGCCAATCCGAACGACAAGTTGGCTTCGTTTGGCTTCCTCAGCGACGGCTCGCCCCGTGTCTGCACCATGGACTGGGTCGAAATGACCGGCGAGAGCGAGTTCACTGTCATTGGAAGGTGAGGTCAATGGCTGGGTGTTGCATCTCATTGATGGCGACTGCATATCTGGCATCCCGACGACACATCCCACTCCTGCATCCCGAGTACTCACGCCATTCATTCCCTCACTCCATACCATCACATCATATCATTGCCAACCACAGATTCGGCCAGAAGGTCAAGGTCAACGGCGTCTATGTCGACCTCAATGCCCTCGAGGAAATGGTCAACCAGGACCTCAGCGAGCACGTCGCCGACTGCATCTTCATCCAGACCTCCGAGTTCAAGATCGTGATGCTCTATGTCCCCCAGAAAGGCTCCACCTTCAACGCGACGCCGGGAGAGATCATCCAGATGACCGAAAACCTGTTTGCCCTCAAGAACGTTGCCAAGGTTCCCATTCGCAACTGCCTGGAGCTGGAGGCGTTCCCCTTCAACGACTCGGGCAAGCGCGATCTCAAGAAGCTCAGGCTGTTTGCCGAGAATGTCGAGCAGTACACTGCGTCGGTCGTCTATCCGGCTCTCAGGATCGACAACACTCTCCTGTCCCGCGTCGCTGCCAAGATCTCTCAGATCGGCAGCCAGATCATCGACAACCCCGCCCTCGACGGCCGCAACTACTATATCGGCGGCGTCGGCTTTGACTCGCTGAGTGTCGGCCGCCTGGCCCTCGCCATCAAGGATGAGTTTGATGTCGAGATATCACCGCTGATCCTGCTGTCGAACGGAATGACACCGACTGATGTCGCCCAGCTGGTTGTCGACATCCTCGACGACAAGCCCCTCATTCCCCCGACTGTTGATCTGGCTGCCGAGGCTGCCAAGCTCGACGATGCGAGTGTGGCGGCCGAGGGTCTCCCTCCGTTTGTCTATCCCAAGGACCCTCGCGGCATCGTCCTGACCGGTGCCACTGGCTTCCTCGGTGCCTTCTTGGTCTTTGAGCTGGCACACAAGTTCCCTCGGGCCAAGATCTACTGCCTCGTGCGGGCCCCGACCGAGCAGGTGGCTGTCGAGCGCATCATCAACACGGCTCAGAAGCTGGTCCTCGATCCGAGCCAGAGAGCCTTCCTTGACCACAACCTCAAGTCTCGACTCGTTGGACTGTGCGGCGATCTGTCACAGGACAAGTGGGGGCTCTCGGACGAGCGATGGAAGGAGATCAGCGAGGAGACCGACATGATTGTCCACAACGGCGCCGAGGTCCACTGGCTGTTTGACTATGACAGACTCAAGGGACCCAACGTCCTCAGTACGGCGACGGCCCTGAGACTGGCCACAACCCACCACCTGAAGCCGCTGCATTACATCTCGACCATCGGCACGATCCCGATGGCCAAGAAGGCAGACAAACCGCTCGAGGAGAAGATCTACTCGGCCTGGAACATCTCTGGCGGGTATGGCCAGACCAAGTGGGTCTCTGAGCAGCTGGTCAACAAGGCACGATCAAGGGGAGTGCCGGTGACCATCATTCGCCCAGCTGGCATCGTCGGCGACAGCCAGTACGGAGGTGAGTCGAGTGTGGTGTGATGGAGATGTGGTGTGGTGGAGATGTCTCATTCGTCCCCATGAACTGATCATGAATCGATGGTCTCGATTGTCAAGTGCTACTCATCCACCAACTGACACCAACTGACACCAACTGACACCTTCACACCCTCCATCGCCCCAGTGTCCAACACGGACGACTACATCTGGCGATATGTCAAGGGATGCATCCAGCTCGGTGTTGCTCCCTCGCACGCCACTCTTGTCACGATGACCATGGATCCCGTCGACCATGTCGCCAAGGTGGTTGCCGAGATTGCCGGCTCGGAGGAGTCCCTGTCCAAGTTTGTGTTCCACATCAGCGACTCGGAGCACAGGTGAGGACTGTGTGATGTGGTGTGTTGTGGTGTGGTATGGATGGTGGATTCCGACTCTGATTACTCACTCACTCACTCACTCACTCACTCACTCACGCCGTGCGTACACCCCTCCCTCCCAAAGTGCCCTCACTGAGACCAAGCTGTTCGAGATTGTCAAGGCTTTTGGCTGGACTGTGCTGTTCGAGTCCCGCGAGCAGTTCAAGTTCCTTCTCACCTCCAATCCCTCTGCCGCAAACAACTCGCTGTTCCCGCTCATGCACATCATGATGGACATGTCTGTCAAGCTCGACAACGCCAACACCCGCTCGATCTACCCAACACCCGGTACCTCCACCACGGTGCTCGCCAAGAAGTGTCTCAGCTACCTCTACCACGTCGGCTTCCTCCCCAAGCCCGAGAATCCGTCGAGCGAGCTCAAGGACGAAGAGTATCCCGAAGTCAGCATCTTTGGCCGCACCGGCCGTAACTGAGCTCCGAGGATGCCTCAACTTGAGCAATACCGATCGATTTGCTCTATTTTCATCATGGTGTTTCCAGGGCTGTCGGAAGTACCAAAACCGGTTCATTTTTGTTCATGCACGCTGGGTATTTCCTTGGCAGCGATTTTTAGCTAAGAATCCTCTCCGGCAATCAAAAGCCCAGACCGGCAACCCCTCCGATTCTTTTCTCGGTTACCGTCGTGTGCTTCACTCGATATGACCTACCAGTCTCATCGAGCGTCCGTCTCTTGGCTGCGTGCTCGTCGTTCCCTCCAACGATATGCCTAATAGACATTTGTCAACCGATTGTGATTGCGGGCGTCCTGTGGACAATATATTCAAGAACGACGCTTCTCGCTGCCCTCGTCATTGACGGACCAAAGTCCATTCACCAAATCGCATAACCGCCGATAGTCACTCTTGGCCCCCTCCATTCACCTCTCGTCATCATCGCCGCAATCACCACCTCCACATCAATGCGCGTCTGGACGGAATGGAACCACAAGTCTGCTTTCGCCTGGAGACTGGACTGCGTCCAGGGGTGCCGTCCCGGAGCAGAATTGTGTCCCAGAAGACGAGTCGTTGCGTTAGCTTCGTGGTTGCAATGTCCTATCCACCGATCCGCAATGCAGCAGCTTCGCTAACATGGCCACGGGTCCGGTATCGTCTACACAGCATATCGTCTACACAGCAGACGTGGGCACCCGCCCTCAATTTCTCGGTGTGAGGAGCGGGGCGTCCTCTCTCGTTCACTTGCATAGCAAAAAGGCCTATCCCGGCATGCG